>NC_028358.1:10210303-10264537 GCF_000741045.1 Vigna radiata var. radiata
GGAGCTCATTCTCATTTCAAGACACACCAAAAACCCAATCTTCTCTCATTCTCTTCTCTTCTAAGTTTTATCTTTTCTCTCTTTTCCTTCTCTAAAAAATATTCTGGGTTATTCTTATACTCTTTTAAGAGTTCCTTGCTAGTTCTGAGATCCTCAGAAATATTCTAAGAAGTTCCTGTTGTGTCCTGGGGGACTTGCGCACACCGCGGATAAGTCCTTAAGGACAGTGACTCTACACGTCTCAGGAAAATTTGTTCGTGATTCTGTCATCCTTTTACAACACTAATGAGGTACCGATATAGTGGGCCTTGTTGGCCAAACATACATTCTAAGGGACAATATTGATGATGGTGTCTACATCTCCAAGTGTGTTGAGGCAACGAACGAGTATGCCACGATTAAGAGAATTTGAAGTTGGACTTCTTTTTTGGTGTACTCCTACTTCTTTACTGACCTATTTGTGCATGTATTGTTCAAAGATTTTAAAGTTGGGGTCTTGCAAGAGTTGAACATCGCTCCTACTCAATTTCATTCAAATGCATGGGTGACCATGCAAACATTCGGGGTATTGTGCAAGGCTTTAGGCATAACTCCTACCTTGACCTTGTTCCTCCACCGCTCCAATAAGTCCGATTAATCGAAAAAGATGAGTTTCTCTAATAATTGAGACTGATAGGAACCTCTTCCAACTTTTCACTACTTCTCAAAAGGGCTTTAAGGGGTTCTTCAAGGTTGTTATCACAATCGAGGGCCATAAACTGTTTTTCGGGGAACCATCGATCGAACTTTCCTTTGTATTGGACTCGTAATCCCACTCGGTCGAACCCTTGAGAATCAACGATGAAGACCCTTGAAGAAGAGTCTGGTCTTGATATTTTGGAGCAGCTTCCCCCTAAACTCCCGACCAAATAACTTTTGAAATGTTTCCGGTCTCACAATCTTTATTGGGATGTTTGTGGTCAATAATCTTTTCCTATTTGGTTTATTTATTGTTGGTTTTTAACTTGGTTAAAATTTTGTTTATGTTACAACTATAATGGCTTACACCAACCTTTGAAACCTCAACTTCTTCAAAAAAACTGTTGGAAAAGCACCTGATAGGTGCAAGCGGTTCCAAGACCACCCTAGATGGACAAAAGGTCCCATAAGCCAAATCAACAGAAGTTCTAGCGATAGAAGACACTATAGTAGGGGCGACAAAGTCCCCTGCACCATTCTAAACATTCCTTCCCTTACCACTATTTTCGTTGATTTTACCAATAGAGAGGATGAAGCCAGAAGGAGGAAAGGCAAGAGGAAGCACAATGAGCGGTTTACTTCTACTCATTCTCCTAAGTGCGACTGTCTAGGTGGGGAGAAATCAATCCCTCTTGTTGGCAGCATTTTCAGTACTGGGTTATGAATGGGAGATAAAGTCTTATTTCACCTTAACTTAGAGGAGAAGGAGTTGATAAATGGTGTCTCAGAAGTTGATGTGTTGGATGCTGTAGTGGAATTTAGCTTGTGCGTGGTCGCTTAATGTAAGAGGGTGTCTCCTTGCATTCATCAATCAAAGATAGTCCGATTGGAGAAGGACTTGGAAGGTTCCCAAGCAGATCTTGCAACAAATCTTAAGGCCAATAGGGTATGGACGACCCAATTGAAGGAGATCAAGTCCGCTCACACATAGTGTGCGCAAAAGGAAAAAGATTCAGCCACCAGGGTTGTTACCTTGGTTGAAAAATAAAAAATTTTGGTGGCAGAAACTAGCTGATTGCAATGACATGTTGAAAATCTCCTTCTATCTCAAAAAATTGATCAGAAGGCCCAAAGAGACTTAGATAAAAAATACAAGTTCTTAACTGCGGAGCTTAATGAACCAAGCAGTTGATCATGGCTCAATATGAGGACAATTTCCAGAATGCTTTGGACTAAATGATTTATTTCTACGACATTCCCTTAGACGAGGGCAAATTTGAAATTAAAGAGCCTTCCAAAAGGGTAGGCTTATGTGTGTTTGGGATACCTCTGATGACGAAGGTTTTATTGTGGATGCTATGGAATGTGAAATCTCTTACATATAACCGATTGAGAAGAGGTTGTCGTCCAAATTGTTAGTATGTAACTTTTCATTATTTATGTTAAGAGTTGTTTTTAGTTGGTATTTTGAATAGCTTTTGTGGGTCGATCCAACATAATCGGTAAAGCTAGGATTTTTGTCAACCGATCTTTATCGGATTGAAGTAATACAAGTTCTACTTAACTTCATACTCTTGTTTATTTAAATTCATTATTTTTTCTTTGTCATGATCAATCTAAGATGAGCTTACCCTTAACGCGATAGGTAAACGTTCACGTGATCTCTACTCAACCAATTTTATCGGTAATGTTCAAAAGGGGTTTGTTTGGACCTTGTCCTTAATCGATCCATTGAAAAGTGTGATAGGATTTGTTAGAATTCGATCTCATTAGGTGAACTTTAAACCATTTTTAATGGTGATCGTTCGATAAGTGTGCATTTAGAACTCTTCCTTAACTGATTATATGTGTTTTGAGCAGTAGGGATTCATGTAGAACTTTTTCTAACTCATAGTGCGCGCACTAATAATAGGGGTTCTTAGAACTCTTCCTTAACCGATGGGCTGGTTGATGCGGCAGGGGTTCATTGCATGAACTCTCACTTATCCAACCGATGATAGTTGCTTCATACAAGTAGAAAAATTGAGATAAGTACTTGTAGTGAAACTCCTAATTTTATTAATTTAATTGCCTCATTAAAACCCCCTTGGCTAAAACCTTCCTTAAGAAAAAATGATAGTGGTATAAAATAGTACGACATTTGGTACTTAATCAATGTTGTATTTTTAAATCTGGTAAAACAGTTCTATCATATCCTTTGTGTGATTGTCGATTGATTGAGATTTAACTTCTATTTTCTTTAAACAAAACAACATTACTTCAAATCAATCATTTGTCTACTGATTAATGAATGTGGGATGATATATAAGTATCTAATTATATTATAAGTAAATATCTAAAAAGCTTATTACGAGAACATAAAACCACACACACCTCTCCTTTAATTAAAACCTAAAATCTAAAGTTGTTCAATATCTTACCAAACCCAATATGGTAATGGATCAATGCCTATTTAGTAGCATTAGGTCACTGTTATCACAGAAAAAGGAGTTGACAGTGAAACCCCACTAGTATAAACTAGTCATACACACAAATAAAACAAGATTGGCTTCACGTGATACAATCCTTTCAAGATCCCATCAGTACCAGTGGCACTCAAACTAAATCAACTTATGCTACCATGTCTATTAAATTTAGTTTCAATTAAGTTTTATTTTTTCCATAAATTTAAGTATTTTCTTAATTCACTCTCTGTTAAATTTTAATTAAGTTTTTATTATTTAATTTTTCTATTAGTTTAATAGTTTAGCGTAAATTTATAAGTCAAAAACTATTATTTAATTTAGTAATGTAATCGACATAATGATTCGACTTTTGTTACTGGACACTCTCTTATTTGACTTAAATTTATTGTAACATTTTATTTTTTTATTTTAGTGCGTAAAATCTTTTATCTGATATAAGAATAACATTATATCACTATAAAAGAAATAAAAAAATTATTGATGAATAAAATTAGTTGGTAATTACAAAAGTTTATTGGTAAAACAAAACTATTGACGATTTATTAATAATGAAAATGTTGTTAGTGAAATATTTTTTTGAATAATTTTATGGATAGATAAAAAAAATTATCAATAGTTACCAACGAACAAAAGTTTATATATGTGAACTATTTTTTAAGTAAAATTTATTAATAAATATTATTATTTGATTTTTTTTTTCTATTTTTTTCTCTCTTTTTTTTCTCTTATTTCTCTTTTGTTATTATTATTGTTGTCGAGTTCACCATTACACCATTTTTTCGTTATAATTATTACATTTGTTATCTTAGTCATATTTTCTTTCTTTCTTTCCTCTTCCTCCTTATCCTTTTTTGTTATGGTTAACTATATCGCCACCATTGTCGCTGTCACCAAGATCATATCATTTTTCTTCTCTTCTTCTTTTCCATTTTTATTTAATTTATAACAAATAGTTCATCAAATGTAGTAGGAAAATTGGTGTCCATTTTTCTAACGAATTTACCAACATAATTACCAACTAAAAAAAAATGCATACTTTAGATGTTAGGTAAAAGCTTCAACTCTAATGAAGGTGATTGTTGAATGGATACTAATGGAAGTATAGGAACATCAACATGTATGTCGACAACTATTGGAATCAACTCAGTGAAAAAGAATCTATAACTATAAATTAGTTATTAATTTCATTAAAGACAAATATAAATATGGATAAAAGTTTATATTTGTCTTTCATTAACAAAATCATGTACATTAAGAAAATTCACAGAGTGAAAGTTACAAAATAATTAAAACCAAAATAAGTGACACAAATTGGTCGTCAAGTATCATGATGAATAGTAGAAAAAATAATTCCATTGTGTTTATGACTTTTTAGGAAAGAAATATCTAACATATTTTCACAAGATTCTCAGTCTAAAGCTTGAATGTGTTTGAGACTTGGAGCCATCATCTTCAACTTGAACAAACTTGGGTGACCCAAATGATCATGCAAAAGTTTTGGGACTGAAGTTGCAAAATAGGACACTAAGGAACTTGGCTTTAGGAAATAAAGACCACATGACTCAAGTCCTTCTCCAATAAGATGATACATACAATTTTCCTCTATAGAAAATGAATTAGCAATAAAGGTTACAAAACAATTTAAGGAATGAGTCAATTAACCCAGAGATTAAATTGTAAGTACAATGAGGAATGTACCAAACAAAATTTAAATATAGTAATGGAGATAAAGAAAATTTGTCAATTCCCTAAGATGCCTCTTAGGATCTATTGGAAACAATAATGAAATGAGGAATTTTTGGAGAGGAATGGAGAAAAATGAAAAAAAAAAAGTTATAGAGACATGGTCTGAGGCACCTAAATCAAGAATCCATGAACTATGACCTTTCATAAATTAAGAAATGCATGCAATCGATATATCTCACATTGAAGAAGATTGACCAAGATTAGTAGATTTTTCAAATTTGTAGTTAAAAAATTCTTGGTGCTCTTCATAAGAAATTGTAGATTCTGAATTATCATATTTAGATATATGAGTAGCTTTTTCTAGAAAATAATGCAAGGAATAATATTTTTCTTAAGTATAACCCATTTTCTTACAATATGAGCATTGAGGATTCTCAGTTCGGCCACCATATGCTCCTTGGTTGCTCGACCTCCTTTTACTAGGGATCTAGCATTATTGATGTTTTCAATAATATCAGTTGAATTTTCATCTTTTAACATGATAGGCACCTGAAGAAGTCTAGTGACTAAGTTTTTCACCAAAGGGATTTGACCACCAACTAAAAATTGCTCATAAATATGATCAACATCTTAGTGCAGGCTTCTTAGAATTAGAACCATGTCTAGCTTATAAATTTTTTGTTGGTATCTTTGAATGAGTCAACCATAAAAAATATCTTTAATTCTTCCACTATAGCGCAAGCCTTTTCTATGTGTGATATAATATCAAGATTAGTCTCTATAAGAGAAGCTACTCTTTGAGTTGCACCAAAGAGACATTGAATGTTATTAGCAAAAGTATTTTGTATCCTTTTCCAAAAGGACAAACATGTCTTATATGGTCTCAAAATTTCTAAGACATCTTTTTCAATTGATTACCATAAAACAACACATAACTAAAAGTCCAATTTCTATCACTAAGGTTTGTCTTTCTTCAAAATAGTAAAGACATCTAAATGATCATAGTATCCTTGACCTATAAACTATAACTCCATGAAAGCGGATCAAAATAAATAATTTTTTCATGTAAACTTTGACATGATACCAGTCGATGTTGCATAGAGAGAGGGGAAGCCATTCCAAATATTTGAGAAAGGAAGGAATAACCTAACTTTTGATGAAAAGAAAAACACTACCCTTGGAGGGAATTGTAACACCCTAAAATTTTAGTGTACAAATAAAATGTATTTACTTCACATAAAAAAATTTCATATCAAACTTATTCAAATTTCATAGTAACAAAAATCACACTATTTGCATCAAGTTATTGTAGTGGAATAAAATATACCATTCAGAAAAAAAAATATCGTAAACTGTATTTTTTCTGACTCTTTCCACTCTTCACGGTTGTGCATCTTCCGACTCTTCCCACTCTTCACATATGTTACACTTTTTATTAATGTATTTATAAGATACAAAGAGGAAACAAAACACTTACCTTAAATCCTAGCCTGAAACATGAAAAAATAAAATAAAAGAAAACATTACATTTCAACATAATATGATCATAACGTTTTTCAAACACTTAAAAAAGTTAATATAATATTTTCAAAAAAATTAATAGTGATAAATATAGGACAGAAAAAAGATAGTATATTTGCGTTAATTTACAAAACTTTAAAAATGATAAACATAATTTGCTCATAATTTTTGTATATAAATAATTTAGAATTAAAAAATAAGGTAATAATTTCCCCCTATCTATCTATATGTGTGTATAATCAATATTTCCATTGATTAATATGGTATTTCTTGTTGTCTCTTGAATCTTCTATTTTAACCATAGTGTATATAATGTTATATTGTACTGGTTTTTTTGAATGATCCCTGCATTCATATCTTCAAACCCTACAAGGAATATGGTTGGGTTTTTAAAGCACAGGAAAGAAATGTATCTTGAGAAAAAAGTACATGATTCATAAGTTGACTTACCCTTTAAAAAGATCACGTGCAAGACATTGTTAGGTACGAAACTCGGTGCTGATAAAGTCTTCTATTAAATGAAAGGAGCGCCTTTGAAAACTAGCACATCATTTAACAACGGTCTTTTTCGGCAATGATAAACTAGTGGTTTAAGTTTTGGCTCAGAAGCAAACCCTAATCACAATATTTTACTTTGATAATGATACTTAGATAATATTTTTTTTACAACATTTGAACATCATCGTGTATTGGTCCATGGTGGTATTTATGATTATTATTATTGATTGTGAAGTAATTTTGAACCAATCACAAGATGACACGTAAATGATATTCAAATATTGTCAAAAAAATATTGTCTAAGTATCATTATCCATTTTACTTTGGATAACATGTGTATTCTTATAAGGTTAAATATTTCTTTTGGTCTTCATATTTGTATCAAATTCTCAACTAGATCCCCATATTTTTTTTTGTCCCAATTGAATCCAAATATTTGTTAATTTGAAGCAATAAAGCCCTCTACGTTAACTTTCCACTAACACCGTTTAAGTGTGATGACATGGATCAGACATTAGTAGGTTATTTAAAGTGATTCAATTACCTGGAATTTTTATTTAAAAATATAGTTAGAAATTTAGAAAACCCAATAAGAGAACCAAATAAGGGTTTATGTTTTTAGAATATGGAGAACCCAGCTTTGGTCGCGCTAGAAATTTGCTTTTCCAGTTCGTCCTCTTTCCTTTTGCGTGAGCCATCAGAAGCTTCGAGCTTCTTCTCCTCTCTGATCTTGCGGACCACCCAACCTTGGAAAACCATTTTTGGCAAGTGGTCTCGCGAAGGCACGACGGAAAGGGGGCGGAGGCACGTTGGCAGTTCTTATTCTTCTTCTCTCTATTCTGATTCGCAACAAGGAGGAAGCTTCCTTCTCTTCCTCTTCTTTTGTTTTTTATTGGGTTCCGTAGGGGCTTCTATGTCGATATCTAATTTTTGCGAATTGGGATTAAGGTTTTCGTTTCAATTGATTTGGGAAATCCTGGGTTCTCTTTGTATTCGAAATTTAGTTGGGATTTTTCTTCCTTGCACATTGGTGGTGAGGGCTTCTGCGTTTTGCGGCGAGATTGGGTTCGATTAGAGACTTTAGGGGGTCATATTCTTGAACTTTTAATTGTGAAATTTGTGTGTTTTTGACCTTTTGTAATGAAGGATATTTGATGAACGCAATTAGGGGTGGTTCTTTCTTGATGATTTTGTGTGATTTTTTTATTGCAACATTAGAGCCAGCAGTGGTGAATGCTTTGCTAACTCATGCAATGTGTTGTTTCAAAGAAATGGAATTGGAGAGGATGTTAGGCACCAACTGAAGGGTATTTTGACAAATTTGTTCTCCTGTCTTCTAAGAGTTTTCAAACTATGTTTCTGATTGATAGAGGATATTACCAATTTTTTTTGCATGATGATTATACTGCTGCATAAATCCATTATTTCCTTCCTGGCTCAGATTAGAATTTCCCTGAGCTGGAACATCCTCAGTGACAAGAAATTTTGCTATCTGTGATTCTTCTGTAATTTCTGACAAGGCTGTGACTGATTTCCTTTCCGACTAGAAATTATCAGTTGATGGCATCCTATTTTTCTCTGGCTTTCATATTCAGTATGTTCTAAGTCAAAATTTAGAGCTCTCCAGCAGGACTTTTTAGTTGAGACAACAGAATAACAATTTCTTCTATAATATCAGTCTGTGTGGTGTCACGTTAGATTTCCGAACATATTTCCTCTTTTTGTGTGGATTTTCTCTTTGAACGGTTTCTTCTATGTCACTAACTATTTTTTTTAAATAAAAATTCCACGCAATTGAATCACTTTAAATGACCTACTAATATTTGATCCATGTCATCACAGTTAAACGATGTCAGTCGAAAGTTAACGAAAAGGGTTTTATTGTTTCAAATTAACAAATATTTAGATTCAATTGAGACAAAAAAAAAATATGAGTACCCAGTTGAGAATTGGATACGAATATAAGGACCAAAAGATATATTTAACCTTCCTATAAACTTTAACTTTCTTAGATCAAACGGTGAATCATTAAATCATGGGACGAGTTTAGATTGAGTGTTTATTGGATTGGGTTATTCGATAACTTAACTTGATAGATAGACTTTAATCTAATAAGATTTAGTTGAGTTTAATTCGTAATTAGGTCAAAGTTTACTCAATCCAAGCTAATTCACTCTTATATAAATTCAGCGATTGGTTTAATGTGAATTATTCAAGATACAATGAGAAGACTCACTTGCATAGATGCGTTATGGACAAAGAGTGTTGTAATTTTTTTCATACAGATTTGTCATGGCTTATTTGTTTGCTTAAAGCCTTAAATTAATTTTTATAACACAATCTTTTTTTAAAAAAAAAGAAGCAAATTTTTAAACATATTTACCTTATTAACTCATTCCAATTTAACCGATTTAAGAGTGGATTGAATTAACTTGAATTTAACAAAATATAAAAACTCAAACTCAACATTTCTCTTTACGAGTTACATATGAATTTACTTAAATACGACTTAACCTAGTCCATAAACACTCCTAATTTAGGTTTTAATAAATCTACTTGATAATAAAATATGTAAGATACTAGAAATTTTAATAATTAGAAAGATATATAAATATGATTAAATATTTTAAGTAAATAGATAAATATTTTAAGTAAAACATGAAATTGTTTGTTAGTTTAAAGGATTTATTTTATTTTAAAAGATTTTATAAAAAATAAAATTTGTTGAATAAATATTTAATTAGAAAAAATATTAGGATCCCGTTATTTTGACACCCGTTTTTTGACACCGACACGTGTCAAGCTCCAATTGGTTGTTGTTTTTTTTTTTAAATTTCTGGCAGGGAAAAAGAATAGGGTTTCAAATAATTGTCATTCCAATTATACCTTTTCATTGTTTCATTACGTTTTCTTTTAGATTTCGTTCTCTCTCTCACGTTGCATTCTCCCGGTGTTTTCGTTCTCCCAGCGTTTTCGTTCTCCGTCGAAATGGAAAGTTCCGGACTGCAGCTTCGTTGGAGTAAGGTAAATGCCTTCTCAGACCATTGTGTTGTAGGTTTGGGTATTGGGTTCTACGTTTGGGTATTGGGTTTGTTGTCGTTTCTTTGGTGTAAATGCCTTCTCAGACCATTTTCTTCGAACCCTTTTGGTTTGTTGGTTATTTTCTTTGGTGTTTTCATTTGAGTTATTTTGTTTGAGCATTTGACCTAAAAGGACAAGTACAGATGATGGTGTACAAAGTGGTGGAATGTCGAACGACGAAGCAGGTGGAATGTGCAACACTGAACAAGGTGGAATATCGCCAAATGCAACAGGTGGAATGTCCAACAACCAATCACAGTTAAAGACTTATGTTAGGATTGGATCAAGAAGGCGTTATAAGAGCCAAGCACTTAGGACACCATACACCGCAAATGTAGTAGTTAGAAAGAAAAGTGAGTAATTATTGTATTAGACTTCAGTCTTAAGACAAGAACAAGACGCTGTAATTAAACCTATTTCCTTGAATATATAGAACATGCATGTTTGGTTCCATCTATTTATGTAATTGATAATTGCAAATTTATTGTGTCTATTATTAAAGTGCTTTATATTTTAATTTGCTAGAGATAATAATGTTTGTGAGAAAAAAATGAAGTAATGCTTGTGATTTGATGAATTTAACTGAATTGGTGAAGATAATAGTGCTAAATTGTGCATTGTAATCGTTTACTATGGCCCTGTAAACGATTACACGAGTCTAACTTATATTATGGACAATCTGTTTAACTGAAGGAGCCACCAGTGAAAATGTAAGGGACCACAACTGCACTTCTGTTGTGAAAATGTGCCCTGTAATCGTTTACAAGCAGGCTGTAAACGATTACGCGAGTCTGAACAAACTTTTGGACAACCTGTTGAAATAAAGGAGCCACCAGTGGTAACGTGGGGGACCACAATTTCTTTTGTCCCAAGTCTAGTGGTTTTAGTTGTAATTTGAGGTTCTTGAGTGAGGAGAGGCTTGAACTTAATGTTCTGGGTCCCCTATGATGTAGGGGGGACCACCCATGTTGAGAATCTTGACTCAAGTGAAGTTGTTCTATGTTTGCTGTCAAAATGTGCCTTGTAATAGTTTACAAGCAAGCTGTAAACGATTACACGAGTCTGAACAAGATTTTGGACAACTTGTTGAACTAAAGGAGCCACGAGTGATAACGTGGGGGACCACTGTTGCATATCAGTGAGTTTTGACCCAAGTACAATGGTTTTAAACGATTACAAGGCTCTTTTTTGTGCCACATGTTACAGGACTTCACCAAAGTGCCCCTTATCAGCCTGGGAGGTCCCCTACCACATCATGGGGTTTCCCAAACATGAGCTACAACCACACATTCACACTTATACAACATGTATAAGTACAGACCACTAAAATTGCCTTCAAAAACACACAAAATCACATGTGGTCCTCCAGGTTACCACCGGTGGTTCCTTCAGTGCAACAGGATGTCCAAAACACCAAACATACTCGCGTAAACGATTACGAGCCCTTGTAAACGATTACAAGGCTCTTTTTTGTGCCACATGTTATAGGACTTCACCAAAGTGCCCCTTATCAACCTGGGAGGTCCCTTACCCCGTCATGGCTTTCCCAAACATCACCTACACTCACACACTCACACTTATACAACATGTACAAGTACAGACCACTAAAATTGCCTTAAAAACACAGAAAATCACCAGTGGTCCCCCACGTTACCACAGGTGGTTCCTTTAGTGCAAAAGGATGTCCAAATCAAAAAAGAGACTCGCATAAACGATTACGAGTCCCTTGTAAACGATTACAACGTCCTTGTAAACGATTACAGTGTTGTTTTTTGCTAAACAAATTGCACCACTTGGCCTAAATTGGTAAGGAACTTATATACATTGCACATAAACAAACCTGAACATCAATCATCAATAAACAATCATTTGTACATTGCACATAAACAAACTTGAAATCAATCATCTTATTCCAATAATCATTCGTACATTGCACATAAACACGCTTGAAATCAATCATCTTATATTCCAATAATCATTTGTACAATCTCTTCATATATAGTAAAAATACAGTGTCTTCATATACATTATTGTATCTTACAATGTTCACTACATTTCTAGACAGGACAACTATCCTACAACAATCCATACACCTCTAGCGCATCCAATATTCTTATGTTCTCATCGTCCAGGATCCAATCATGTACATATTGTTTTCTAATTGCAAGCAATTCCTCCTGAAATGACAAGACTGAAATTCTAAAATTAACCCAATCATCAAACAATAATGAAAGTAGTATTCTGACTTACATTCGTATACTCTGGCATGCTTTTCCCATTGTATTTATCCTCCCCATTCCAAATTTCCACAGCTTTTAACATGATAACTCCACAGTCATGTCTAAAACAATAAAAAGATAACATAAACCACCTATGTCTAAACTAGTGCTCATGAAAACATCCAAAACAGTAAATGGAACCAATTGATGACTAACCCTAAAGCTAATATCATGCCCAGCCCACCGACATACCATAACCTTTAATAATTTACAGTTAATCTCCACAGCCTTACGTAGCTCTAAACACCAACGAAATGGTGTCATCACAATTCGTTCTACATGCACATGTCTCAGTAAGCCATTCATTTCAACAATGACTGATGAATCCATAGAGATTCGAACCCGCCAGTACAAAACATTAAAAAAAAATTATTACTTACCAAAAAAAAAACCAACTATATATAATACCAAAACTTTGACTTACCTTTGGATTTCTGGACGCCATTGCAACTGCACATTTTTCATTCAAATAAAACAATGGTGGATTAGGGTTCACAAAACAAAAAAAAGAATAAATAAAATAAAAATAAAGCACGGCTCGAGAAGCCACACAATGCGATATAGAGTGAAAACCCCAGACAGAGGCACAAAGCCAAAGAAACCCAAAATGCGAAACGTGAAAGAGAGCTTACCGATACACAGTGATTGCGAATGTGCTCTTTTGGTTGGATTTTACGTTTGGATGAGACGATCAGCCCAATGGAGAGACAAGGGATTGCATAGATGAAGTGAATGGAGAGAGGAGCTGAGTGGGAGAGACGAAAGTTCAGAACGAAAGTGAAGAAGAAGAAAAATGAAACCGCCGAAATCAAATTTCATAAAATCACAATTCCAAAACTACCCTCCTCAGCTTTTTCAAAAGGGTTTTTTAATTAAGTTAAAACATCGAATAGAAATTTGACACGTGGGATGGTGTCAAATTTGTGTCAAAAAACAGTGTCAATAAAACATTTTTGAAAGTATTATTAGATATTGCTGAATATAAGTTGATATTTTTAGAAATTGTTATGTTATTAGAAATTAAAAGATATTCTAAGATTTTGGTAGATATTATGGGATATTCTTATAAAATTTTATATATTATAGTTAGGTAATAATAAGTGAGAATAAAATATTACATTTTTTCTAGAAATGTTATACTTATAAAAATATGAGAGGACAAGATTTAGGGGGAAATTTCAATAGAAATGATGACATGTCAAGGAAGAAGGAAGAAAATTTCAAAGGTCTAGTTTTATCGAGAAGAATGAAGAATTGAAAAGTAAGAGGTAGGGAGAGCTTACATTCTTCTTGTTTTCATTGTTACCTTTTTGTTTGTATTTTATATAAGTCTAAATTGTGGAATATATGTTATTTAGTATGATTGTGAATTATACATTAATGTGTTTGTTTGGAAACATATATGTATGTATATGTGTGGTGGCTCAATAAAAGGTAGGGGACTTCACCCTAAGACTTTTTGGGAGAGCGGTGAAAGTGGAACTTGAGGACTCTGCCCTAAGAAAGAGTTGGGGAGTGGACTCTGTCCATAAGACTCCTTGTGAGTAGGAGGGGCATTAGCTCTACAGGAGCGAATGATTGGTAAACTTTGTGTGGTGGTATAATTTATGAATTTCACCAGTACGTCTCTCTGAGAAGATCAGTGGAAAGTGAACTTCGTCTGTAAGACTCTAGGAGTGGTAAGGATCGCTCTTGTGGTGAGCGAATGGTTGGTTCGCTACATCTATGAGTTGTAGTTGAGAACTTGATATTTGTTTATTAGTTCTTAGAGATTGAAAGGCTGAAAACTCTTTGAGAGGGTGTAACAATTGTGAAAGTAGTTTATCAGATGACTTTGTATGAGTCGATGCCTTGTGTTGAGACCATTTGTGGGTTAAATTGGTGTGTAAGATCATGAGTGGTTGCATTGTTGCTTCGATGAAATGTTTTGCGTTAGGATATGATTATGAGTCAGGTTAGAATGTTGGTTGAGGGGTATAATGTGGTTTTTTTATTGTTTAGTTGTGAATTGTGATTGTAAGGTTGGTTGTTTGTATGTTAGCTTAACATTCTATTTTGGTGGTTGTGGTTTCCACATGTGATGATCATACTTTATACAAAAGCAGATGATAGTACAAGTATTGAGGTGGATATAGGAAGAGTGATTGGAGATATTTGAGACAATATTTTAATCTTAGGTTTTTCTTTTTCAATAAAGTCTATTCGTGAAACAATATTTTTTTTGTTTATTAAGATTTTCAATAAAATAAGAATAAAATTTTATTTTAAATTATAAAATTGTGTTAATTATATATTTTAAGAAACACAATATTAGGATGATACAAAATGCAAATAATTTATACCTTTGAAAAGTAAAAATACTTATTATATCTAAATATTTGATAAAAATATATGGTAAAGTAGTTGATAAATAAAAATTGTTTAAACAAATATAATAATTTTAAATTTTTATAATTGTTTTTATTTCCAAATTAATCATTTAAAATGATATATTTTAATTTTAATTATTATATATTTTTATTATATTTTCTAGTATTTTCTTGCTCGATTATGTTTTAAAATATTTTCAATCACAATTAAAATGAAATAAAAAAAATCACATTTTAAGTAGACACCATACTCTCTTTACAAAATTAGATCGAAATGATCCGTGAAAGATATCATTTTGGTCATAATTAAGGATGATATTAAAATTAATTAAACTATTAGCATTTAGTCTAATTAACCATAAATTACCTTTATTGATGTTATGACGTTTCTTACACAAACTTATCAAAATTCTCCTCATCAACATATTGATGAATAAAGATGGTTGCTTTGTAATCTTTCTTCTTATTTTCTTTGTAAAGCACCTTGTGCCTATGTGGAAACTTCAACTAGCATTAGGTATTTATTTTCAACAATTTCTGCAGGATCTTGATACCCAAAAATTGTCTTCATTTGTACACACCACTAATCCTATTTCTTTCCATTGAGAATAGGAATGTTGGTTGAAAACATACCATGTCCCATTTGAACCTTGTTATCAATACCATTTATTAGAGCAAATAATGAAACAATATGCACACAGAGAATACAAAAACAATGCTCTTGATTTTGTGATCGTATATGAGTTGTACAAAAAGTATGTATAGGTATACTTTAGAAAGTAACTAACAACATTTTTAACTGTTTTGAATCATATTGTAACACTTGTATCATGAAATTTTTAATTGTTAAGGATGTTATGTCATATTTTTCTTTCTTTAATGGATCATGTAATGACATGTGTATGGTTGAGTCTGATGATGTGATATAACAGTAATTCTTACTATTATCTGTGATGCAATTTTCTTACCAAATCAACTCTCTTGAATCTTGAAACATGCTTAATCCTCTCTTTTATCTAACTTTGTGAATAGGTTTAGCATAGGTTACACATAGAAGTTTTCATCACTAATTCCTCAAGTTTTGTAGAAAACTTGTGTGCTTTGGAAGAGCATCCAAACTATCAAGAGTGTGAGCCCAAGAAGATCTACAGGAGCAAGCAGATCTGCAGAAAAAGAGAAAAAGATGCAGTGCAGAAAAATCAGGCCTGAGCCCCCCAAAAGGGGGTTAGGGCGCCACAGAAGGGGCTGGGGCGCCCCAAAAGGGGGCTAGAGCCCTTCAGTTCGCATTTTCACTGAAGAGTTGCGCCTGGGCACCCCTGAAGGGGCTGGGCGCCCTTTGATGCGTTGTTTAACTCAAAATATGGTGCTTAGGCGCCCCTGAAGGGGGCTGGGTACCCTTTGCTTCGCATTTTCCATTTAATCTTGGCGTCTGGGCACCCCAGGAAAGGGTGTTGGGCGCGACTTTTTGCTGACATGGCACCCTAGACCTATTTAACGCTCACATGCAACGGGGGTGCCATCTTCTTAGCGGCTAAAGCTCGAAAACACCCTTTTGGACCTGTAGGAGCTGATTTTGGGCAGTGGGAACTCTCATTTCTTCTTCCTTGGGTCTTCATCTCTTCCATTTTCTTCCATTGTAAGATCAAATGGAGATCTTAGTTCTTTTTGTTGGGGAATGATGTAAACTATGAAACTCTTTTGTAAATGCACTTGTTTTGAATGAATATAAGCTTCTTTCATTATTTGCTAGTATTTATTTCCTTTGCTTAAAGCTTGTTGTGACTTGATCAATCATAACATGATTCTAAGGTTTGCTTAATGTTGTGAAATGTTGTGTGAACCTTGAACTGGACTAAACACCTAAGGGAAATTGTGTCTAGGGATAGAGCTTGGACCCTTAGTTGTCTTAAACCTCTAATTTTAATGCAGATGAACTTGTTAGGTTGCCAAGGGATTGGGTTTGAGTAAATGAGTAGGTTGACAAGAGCATTATAATGAAGAAGTAGTTATGTGCATTTGCATGAGAGTGTAATAATTGAAATCATTCTCCAACATCTCCATACATATCATCTCTAATCATTTCATTTTCAAGTGTTTTAACCCCAAGAAGTTCACTTTATCATTTATGCATTATGTTTATTTTCATTGCACCAATTCACATTAAAGGGAATTATTCTTTAGTCTAAATTAGTTAGAATATTATACGATTGTAAAGTGTTATACAAGTCTCTTGGGATACGATATCCAGTCTTACCAGTTTATTACTTAGAACGATTTGGTATGCTTGCCAATGAGTTAACAATGTGTTTATCGTATGAGTCTTCATGGATCATCTAATGACATATGTATGGTTGGAGTGTCTAATAAACTGAGTTTGATGTTGTTTTATTTTATGCATTTTCAACATATTGTTTCAATTATTATCACATGGTTATTTTGTTTAGTCAATCAGGGTTTTCTATTATTTAGTTATGTAGTTAGATCTAGTTTATATATAGTTTAGTTTAGTCAATAATCAGTGAGAGGGATGGTATGTATTTGTGTAATTTGAATTGATAATCTTAGTAATGTGTTCATGTTTGAATGTGTATTATCAATGTAATCGATGTATTCTATATTAGTATGTGTTATTCAAGAACTATATATATATATATATATTTGATTCTTTAGCCAATATAAAAAATGTTGATTATACCATACTTAAAGTTAATACTTAAAATAAAGTTATAATTAATTTTAAAATGTATTGAAATAGTCATACAAAATTTTAATTTATAAAATAAATTCAAGAAAACTATTATAGATGCATACAAACCAAAAGTGCATTAATCTTTACATGATTGGTAAAAAGTTATAAGAAAATCGAGAATAGTTAAAAATGCACCAAAACCTATGTTGAGTGATGCTTTTATAGTTAGTACCTAAGACCTAGGTATGAAAAAGGCATATACAATTAAGCAACCCAAGTTGTCCTTTATTATAAATTTCAACTCTATGAAGAATGAAGGGAAACCTTGCCAACTCTTTACCAACACAATGAATTCTCTAGTTTTGAGTGGGAGTGATCCTATAATAACAGTACCACCATTTCAGAAGATCTCAACCATTCATTCATTACTATTTCTTTTGTCACAAATAAATAAATAAATAAAACAGAAGTTAACGGTAGAATGATAGAAGAAGTTCACAATCTCACGTTGTTTCCCAATGCAGAAAATCCGATTCCTAGTTGGAGTGGAGTTGCCAAACTTGACCCCAAAGTTATAGTCTTATAGATGTGATGTGACTTTAGTGACTCTAGCAAGCTGTGGTATTTTACCTTAAAAATAATTCAAGATAAAAGTTATTTTATTTAAATATAAGTGAGTAAAAAATAATTTGTATCAAAAGTGTTATTCTTTAATTTTTGTTTAAAATGATTCCATGGCATTGTTTATTGAGGTTGGGAGTAATTCAAGTTAAGATGACAAAGTTAATCTAACTTCAAGAATTATCATATCTAGCATCATTCTAGGTGGTAAGTAGTTTGAAATTAGTGTGTCTTAAAAGAAAATAGAGATTTTGTTAAAAAAAAAGTTGGTAGAAACCAAATTGTTATTATTCCTTAGAAAAATTTGAATGCAAACTTTGTTCATTTGCATTTACATATACTTTTGATAAAACTCATCTTCTTACATAATTTTGCAATTAACTATTATGTATTTAGTTTCTTATACATTTTATATATGTTTGTATATCAGTATTTTAATTATTTATCATATTATCTATAATTATGTTTGTTATTATCAATACTTTTGCTAATAAAATTTCTCATTAATACTAATTACAATATTTTAATCTAGAAATGATTGCTAAAGTTAACATTTAACCTAAAAATTAAAGTAATACTGTTTTTCACCAATGTTTTATTGGAGCATAGTTTTTATATTTCTTATGGTGTCCATGTACACCATAAAAAGTTAACACTAGAAAAGAAAAAAAGAATAGGTATGGAAATATTTCTTATATTAAAAGAAAAAAGAGAGAAGAAGAATAATTAAGAAAATTTAAAGTTTTTAACCACAAGTTTAATATTAGTGATCATATACATTCTTAAAAGTAAAGAATGGAAAAATATAATAGAAAAAACACTATTAGGTAGAATCTTCGGAACACAAAAGGTATTCAACAATGTCGTTTTAAGGTAATCTTTTCACACTGAAAAAAAAAATCAGATACTCAAATGAATAGTTAACCATATGTATTTAATATTTTTATTTTGTTTGATTAGTCTCATTTATTTCCATTATACTAATATATATATATATATATATATATATATATATATATATATATATATATATATATATAATGGAAATACATGCATTAATATCAAATTAATAATTTATTAATTAAACAATTTTAAAAACTCCAAAAGTATATGTTTTACATTAATTATGAAAACTCCAACATTTGTTGTTTTAAAAGTCAAATCTTTACTCAAAAAAAACGTTGAAAAACCTAATGACTAATATATATATATATATATATATATATATATATATATATATATATATATATATATNTATATATATATATATATATATATATATATATATATATATATATATATATATATATATATATATATATTAAGCGCGTGCTAAGTGAGTCAATGTAGGCGGCGACATCACAATCATTGTCCATAAAGTTGTTATTTAATAATTGAAAAAATGGGTTTGAAGATAAAGCATATTAAGAAACCACCAACAACTTTTGATAAGTTTAATAATATACAACAAAGGAAAAGTTTATTTTAATGATTGATTGTAGAAACATAAAAAGTAGAAGCATAAATAAGATATATTTAGTCATTTAGTAAAATGGTTTTGTAATTAATTATAGAGATACGGTTTACAAAATCATAAGAATTAATTTTGATTGATTAAGAATTCATATTTCATTTGAACTATTAATTAATATTTTTAATTGGACTACTAATCAATTTAAAATTTTTGGAAAATCGAAAAAAATAGTTTTATCCTCACGTGGTTATTTAACCTTTAAACAATAAAGTGTATTTAATCAACTTAATTATACAAAAATTACCACTTAATTAATAACTCAATGGTCAATAATACTGATGTTGATATATAAACTTATAACTAATTATTTTAGTATTGACCTAAAGGAGTGATATATATAATATTAGTATTAATTTTCGAAATGTTATATATTATTGTAGTTCATTACATTAATGATATATAGGTGGATAAAGATTATCAAAGGACGAGTTTTAAATTGTAAAGTGAAAAAAAAAAATTATTGCATGTCAAATTGTGTAAGTTTAAAGTATCCTACCAATGATAGGGGTATATACTGTTTTATCTTATAATGAAATAAGTTGGTAAAATGTACTAAAAGACATTAAATGCTTAATAAAATAAACTTAAGTTGAAGTTATTGTATAATCGTTAAAAAAAACATTATACTTGTTTATCTATCTTAATTAAAATTGTTTAATTAAGCTTAAATTATTTTATAAAAAAATAAAATAAACTTAGGTTCTTAGAAGAAAAGCAAAGAGTTAGTGGGGTTTGGTTTTCAGGAATTTAATCTTAGGTAACTTATTATTCTATATTTTCATTGCCTTTTCTTCATAGGGTAAATTGTCTAATGATAATGTGTATTTAGTGTGTCTAATGGACATCATTTACATACTAAAGCATCATCATCTGTTTGTGAATTAACGTGTGAGTGCAATTCGTGTTGATTATCCATATAGTTTGTCTTTTATTGTTTGATTATTTTCTGCAATTATTATGTTTGTTTTTGTATGTTTTCATCAAGAAAAAGTCTATAAGGATCATGTTCATTTTCTCACAATCTCTGTCATTCTTTATGCATTATTTTGTGTTTACTAGATTGTTTAATGTTGAATGTTTTTGTTTTATTTTTTTTTTATACTTTACAAATTCGTAATAAATATTCAATTATGATTTATTTAATAGGTGATTCTGACTCCCTTTTATATTTTCATTTTGTTATAAAGAAAATTATTACGGAGAAGTTGAAGAACATTACCAACACAATCACAATTAAGAACTTTTCTGGAAATAATAATCGTGATGCATCATGATACTTGCTTTGTTGAAAGAATAGATCTTCTATATTTCCCTTTTTAATGTGATGATACATATGTAGAGGAGTCAGTTCTAAGAATTTAAGTAGCGAAAACTCAATCTTTAATACTTTTGTCTCTTTTAGAAAAAAAGTTATTTAGAATGTTGTTAGTGAAGAATTTATTTTCTTTTTTAGGATTGAAGTTAGAGAAGCTTTTTATAACAAAGTCTATGGAAAGTTGATTCTTAAGAAAAACTGTTATTTGAACTTTGTATGACCAATGATTCATTGTTGAAAGAACATTTCGATAAGATTATGGAACTAAAAGATATGGGCATAAAGATGTACAATGAGGATCTTATAGCAATATTTTTTTGCAAGTCTCTATGTTTGTTTGAGAAATTTGTTAATTTCTTAAGCATAGGTACATATGTCACCACTTTAGAAGAGGTGAAGTTGCCTTTATGATAAAGAATTTTGACATTGGACTTTTGGGAATGATGATGAAATTGGTTTGTATTGATTTATAATGACTACTATTACAAGGATTACATGAATAAGAAGATAAGGAGGGGAGGATGTTAAGGCAAAGACAATCTAATACATGTCTAGATACATTAGACTATCTATCAGTGGAAAGTTTTGATAATAACAAAATATGAATGGGTAATTGAATTAATCTCTAATATCTTATGAACCTTCTAACATGTGTTTATCAAAAATACATTTATAAAAAACTTTCCAATATTCTCCTTATAAACATGTGTTCAAAGCTAAGTCATAATCAGTTTTGTATTTGAGATCAATATACACATATGATATGACGAATATTTGCTCAAATAAAAGTATATGTGATAAAAAGAGTGACATCAAAAGCATTGTATGTTAAAGTTGATATATTGTTGCATAAATGAGAATTTACCTTTTGATACTTAAAGAATTCAACAAAGACATTTGGATATGAACATGTGTGGCAAACTAATGCAATTTCTTATGAATTTAAGTAATTTTAGAAGAATCAAAGTTCAACAACTTAAGTCCCAAAAATCTAATTTGTCTTATAGATCAAATTGAATCATGTAATGTTATTAGGTGACAAACATGCATCAATATGCTTTATTTGGTTAAAGAATCCTAATCTTAATGCAAAAGTCTCTTCACCGGGACATGAAGGATTCACCTTGAGTTAGAGTGTTTTTAGTTCTAGGTTGTAGACATGGATTTAGGATTAATTTAGAGTACTTTCAGGAACAATGAATAAAACTATATAATTCAATGAAACAATAATCTATTAGCAAAAAGAAAAAGATGGACATATTGCTTCAATAAAAGATTTTGATGATTATGTTTAATGGAGAAGTATTGAAGATTTAAAGGATGCTTGAATTCAACACATATACTAAAGTCTTAAAGATTTAGGTGTTAAAGTCTTGTAAATTGTGTAATATATTTAATTTAGTAGTTCAAAAGTCAACAAGTAGAACTCAAGCAGCAAAGCTCTCAAGAAAAGTTTTATTTTTCATAAAAGACTTTGTGATAATCGATTATCACTAAGGATTATCTATTATCACAGTAAGAAATTGATATTTAAAAACATTTATGAAATAATCGATTATCATCAGTGACAGTTACGAACTTGACTCAGTTTTCTGACATATTTCAAATGTAAGAGTCTATAAACACTTAACTTAAACCTAACTTAAAAGAACTTTTTCACTAAAAGTATTAGAGTTGTATGCCTAAGGGAAAATCTTCGTGTTTGTGAAAAAGAGAGTCTGTGAACTTGGTGCTTGTAGAAGGAAGTGCTTATCTTAGTGGGTCTAAGTGGTGAAACATATCTACAAAGCAAAGTTAAGTTGTGTTCATCCTTTTGTTGGTCAAAAGGAAGTGTTGTTCATCTCTTATTTGTTAAGAGAGGTGTTTTATGGACTTTCACTTTACTTCATTATTGTAACTTGTTTATTTATTTTAGTTGATAAGTTAATCCCTCTTTTTAGAAAGATTAACAACTGGACGTAGGGTCTTTTGATTCGAACTAGTATAAAATATTTGTTCAATCTTTCTCTTTTCCTATACTCTTTATTTCTATTGTTGTTATCGATTTTATTTATAAAATCAATTTATAAAAAAGGGAAGATTTTTAAAAGGCTTAGTTTCTAAATATCCTAATAATTTACCCCCTCTTGGTTGTTGTGCATACTCTTTAACATTTCGTTGGGTGTTTTCTACATAATCATGCTTAAGAACTCATTTCTGAAGCTTAAGAACTCATTTGTGAAGTTCAATCACAATACGTTTTATCATATTGACCTGTTTAATTACAAATCCAAATTGAAATATAGGATTTTATAATTATTGATTAAATCTTTATGGATATGACACTTGATACTATAATTGAACCAATGAACTTACTAGTGTAATTGCTGAAAAGTCATCAAGGAATAATTTGATATGATAATAAATAAAAAAGTGTAAAGAAAATACATTTAAACATAATAAATGAAATATTCACTTGCACGTTTATATATATATAACCAAAAGATTCAATATGATAGTTCAATCTTATGTCTATTATAAGTTTGATAGGATAAAGTATTATTTCTAAACCTGTGATGTGATGAATAGATGGGTGATGATAGTTGTCATTGTTGTGATTGTTACTATATACTCCTTCACTTAGAGAGGTTAGAGGATTATAATGGTATTTTCTTCTTTATGAGACCTCATTATGTTTGGTCCTATTTTTCTCCCTTGCTTATTAATGAGTTAAGCAAATATGCCTCTTATTTAATTAATTTGGAATTTCCTTTTTATAATTTTCTTCTCTAAATTTCTTACCATATCCCTTAAGCTCATACCTTCATGGTCTTTGGTGCCTTTACAGCTTCCCTACACACTAGAATAATGACTATTATCACTCATTTTTTTATTAATTAGAAAATTTTCTCAAACTTCAAATTGTTTTAACAAAAATGGAGTGACAAAATTTTGAAGTGATCATTTGTATGTACCCTAATTAAATAAGTGTCTATATATATATATATATATATATATATATATATAATATCTTTTTTTATTAAAATTAGCTTTTTAGAAAATTAAGATTGAAATACTGTCAATTCTTTATATTTGATATTTTTTACATTTAATATATAGGATACATTGAGTTCTTCTTGTATCTGGGCCTAGATAGAGGCCCAAAGTTGGTGTAAATTGGAGCACAGTGATGTCTAAAAAATTAAAAAAAAAAAAATCTAAACAAATTTGTGCACCCTCTACCAGACTATGAAAAAGAAGAAAAGAATTTTCTAATATTTTAATTTCCAAAGTAGCATAATCTTCTTCCTTAAAGTGTTATCTTCTTTTATCATCCTATCCATGAACTTTGAACTTTGTGGTTGAATATGGTGTACTTTGGTAGCTAGTTATTAGAGGATCTCAACATTGACTTTATCTTGTTGATTCAAGTATTTTGGAGTTTATTTTTATTTTTATAGTTGCATGAAGTCTCAAAGTTCTTAGATTTAGAGCCTCTTTCTCAATTTTTGAGTTTTTACCAGAAAATTTTGCTTTCTTTAGCTCATGGCGATTAAAAAGCACAATGACATTTCTCACATTTTCTTGGAAACCAGATGGTAGTAATTGATTCACTATCATTATTGAAATCTTATAAATCATGTTCTAAACTTCTTTCGTCCGAAAGAGTGTGGAATATATATTTAGTTCAACAGTTAAGATGAAAGTAGTTTGAAAAATAACTCATTTGTAATGGTTTGCAGCAATGAATAGGTATTTTTAAAGTTTTTCATTTCATTGGCCAATGTTAGTAGTATCAGCAAAAAAAATGTTAAAAACAATATAATAGCATTGTGGTCAGCAGATCTACTGAAAATGGGAGTAAATAATTTATACAATACACCACAAGAAATGAAAAGGAATTCATCATCAGATTGCAGCAGTTATGTGCATCATGGTTGGTATATAAGCATCTCCTTCTCTTTTTTCTATGGCACCATTGTTCAACATTTCTCATCTCATACTTCCCAGCTTTCTATTAGCCTTGTGCTCGTTTTCCTTGAGCCAAACTCACACGCATAGCCCTTCCTTCTAGTTCCTGATATCAATAACCAAAATAACATTCATGTTTTGCATCTTATATAAGCAAATAAATCTGCACTATGTGTCAATCACAAACCAACCTTCATAATGAGTTTGGTAACTTTAATAATGATAATCTTAAAAACCATACTAATGATGGTTTGTGATTGAATGAATGACATTGACAAACTGTTTTACTGGTTTTATAGTGAGTGTATGACTACATAGTCCAATAGTTTCATCAAACAACAAATCTTATATAAATTTTGGATGATTATAATACTATCTTAAGAATTAGATTTTAAGTCTAACTCAATCAAATATGTATCAAATCAGTCTCATCTATATTATTTCATACTTGTGGACTCTTTGAAGGTTGCAAAATCTCTATATCTGGATGGCAACTTGGTACATATTTCATTGATTTCATTAACGGCTGGGACTGATTTGATACATTTTTTATAACTTAGGGACCAAAGGTTGATATTTTTAAAAGCGGAGACTAAACTGAACACCAACTTATAACGTAGGGACCAGAAAAAGATTTAAACCTTGTATCTATTTATATAACAAACTCGTTTCTTTTTAGTCGACGTGGGATTTCTAACACTTCAAAATTTCAACTCCGGTTGAAAAGTTGTTATAAAATCACCTAAAGTTTTGTCTATAGAAAAGCCATAAAATATTTCTCAGTTTAGAAAAGCACAACCAGTACAAGAATGAAGTGCTGGGGAGTAAAATACCACATCATTCAAGGCTTCCAGAGCAGATTCCATCTCTGCTTTTGTTGAAAAGCAAACAAATCCATAGCCACGTGACCTTCCAGTTTCTCCATCATATAAGACCCTAGCTCCAACCACTGTTCCATATTCTTGAAAGGCTTGTGTCAAAATCTCATTAGTTACTGACCATGACAGATTCCCGACAAAGAGTTTATGCTCAGTTTCAGGGTACAAGGGTTCTTTTGGCTTTGGTTTGTTAGAGAAGTTCACCCTCAGGGTTCTGCCCATGAATTCCTGTGAAGTTACATTCACAAAACTCAGCATGCAAAAGGGTATCATCAGAACAAACCAATTAAACATAGCATGTGAGATAATGCTGGAGAGAGGAATGTCACAGTAATCCTTACTTTTCCGTCAAGATTTTCTATCACTGTATTACAGTCTTCAATGCAACTCATTGTCACAAATGCAAAGCCTCTACTTTTTCCAGTGTCCCTGTCGTATAGAACCTAAATATATATGTATATATATAAATCATCAACTTTACTGAATCGTTAAATGCAACTTGGATCAATGAGTTGCAAGTTTGAGAGATGTATGCTAGCATAGAATTTTGCTCTATGAAGTGACAACATGCAACACAATCAATTGAACGCTGCCATATGTTCATAAATCAGTGGACACAATACAACTTCAAACCAAGAAGAATTTAAATAAAAGAAATCTATAAATTTACTCCCAGTATACAATCTTATAGAACTCATGCATCCAATTTCAAGCTGTATAATTTGCTCAAGCAGATAAAGGCCTAAGAGTATAAGAATGAGTATATAGTTTATGCCCTCTTTACTCTATCTTTTCAACCATAAATTGTGTGAATTTGTTGAGTTATACCATAGATTGTGTTGAACTTTTTAGCTTGACAATTTATAGATGTTAAACTCAATGAATTGCATAAATACCTCAATTAGTTCTGCGCTACCATAATCCTGAATTAGCCCTGCAAGTTTGGCACTATCAACACTATAAGGCAAATTCCCAAAATAAAGCTTAGTGTCAGCAAAGGATTCATCTGAGTCTTGTTCTGCCACCACTTCCCCTTCATTCTCTTCTTCAACGAAACCAGCATCATCCGCAGCAACCAGCTCTTCTTGTGCAACAGCAGCAGAGATTCTAGGCCACCACAACCTATGCGACATGGTACCTCCGATGGACAAAGGTTCGACCAAGTGTGACATGCGGTTTGACGGCATTGCTGTCATAAGGGGATCCATCATGGAGCAGTGCTTGGAACGAAGACATTTGATGTTGTTAATGGAAGAAGAAAACAAGGAAGCTATGCCTGCAGCAGTTGCAGCCATTTTGTGACCGATGAAACACAAAAATGTTACATTAAAAGATGATCATTTCAGTGTTTATGACATGATGAGAGAGAGAGAAAGGGCTTGTTCTTATGCTTGCGTGGCATGATTGTGTCCACTGTCTAGTGTTGTTGGTAAGAATGGATATGTCAAGATAAGATGAGTTCAAGTCCATAGCATATGCCCAGATATATATAAGATCAAATGTCTATAACTTTTCGCTATATATATATTTCTCTCATTTTAACTGCAATATTTTGATTATGTGAAAATTATAAATAATTTGTATAGTTAGTTTATTAGTTTTAAGGTTCGTGTGAGAATTTTCTCAATCAATATGCTTCAATATTAAATATTAAATTGTTTTCACTTCATCAGATTTTTAATAATTATTTTTATTTCATCAGACATTTTAATCCAGGAACTTATCCAATCCACTAGACAGTCATGACAAATTCATATAAGGTTCATAAAATTCGTTACAGATACTACACAAATATTTTTAATTAATATTTACAGTTAACAAGTATAGATATTTGGTTATATTTTGCTAATGGGACCAATACGATAATTCATAAATACTTATTATATGTTCATAATTACTTTTTTTTATATTTTTTATGAAAAATAATTGTTGATAAGTTTCATTTTAGTATTATTTTAGATTTTTTTAAAAAAAAAATGAAGTAAGCAAAATAAAGTTATTAGTGAAAAAAAATTACTAGAATTATTTAAAATTTGATATGTTTTCATTTTTTTATTTAGGTCTATAAAATTGAACTTATTTTCAAAAGGATAAATATTTTAAGTTTTACATTTTGATATGACTTGTTCGATTTGTATTGTATCATTTTAGTAAGTAATTTATTTAAAGATAAATATTTTATATTTTATATTTTGATATGACTTGTTCGATTTGTATTGTATTTATGGATATTCAAAGATATAAAAATAATCTCCAAGTATTTTTCATGGATATTTACGCTGTGTTCGTTTGAAACGATTTCACTGTTTATACAATTTTGTGAGCAAGGAATTAAGTTATCATTCACATTCGTTTGCACAGATTGAAGACGATGGAAAGAGATGGATTTGTGAGATTGCATGATTTTGACTTCTTCGCTGAAGTGAAATGATTTGCATGGATTTAAATCACAATGACATATTTGCTCTCATGCATTTTTAAAATACCATGTATATAATAACATAAAATATTACCTATAGGATTCCCAATACCCATAAAATTAAAAATATTTATAGTACAACAATCTGCACATGTAAGGAGTAACTTTTATACTCTTGGACAAAGTCCATGCATAATAAGCAATACTATGTTTACTTTGGCAGCCCTAGTTGGCTGGATTATGCAAACATAAGATTCTCTGCTTGACACAACCTTACACTGGAGTGTTGGAAAGAGTGATGCAAAAATTCATGGCCAAATAATGGTGGTGAGCTGGTGAGTGTTTGAATTTTGAATTGGACCACGAAGACCTCTATTAATAAGAACATGGGTAGGCACATTTGTTTGGTGTGTGTATTTACTTAAGCTCATTTGGTTCGAGACAACAGAAGTTGGTGTGAGGCAAATAAGCGAGTGTACGAGTGTGGGAGTGTGGTGTATGAGATGAGCTAAATTTTTCTGGGTTGAGAGGAACGAAGTTCATATCAGGTATTGGTTTTTTGTGAGATGTTGATTTGTTGTTGTAGGTTAGAGGCATATCTGTGGCCGTGTGTGAGTGTTGAAGACGAAGAAGGGGGTGGTCTGTTTTGAAGGTAAGTAATTTGTTGGGTGAAGATGAAGCATGTGGTTGAAGAGGAGAAATGAAGCCCGCTGTATTCAGTTACGCTTTGAAGTATTCAATTCTAGTGAAGTAGGTGAAATTGAAGGTGTTGTATTCGGTTACGCTTCGGAGTATTCGGTTCCGGTGAAGCACATGAAAATGAAGGGTGTTGTATTCAGTTACACAGGGAGTATTCGGTTCCCATCACTTGTTGTATTCGTTTCCAGCCATCGTATTCGATTCCAAGCTTCTTCACTTCGGAACCCAATGGTGTATTCGGTTCCCAGGTCTTCTTATTAGGTTCGTCATTGTCATGTTTGTTTATGGTTGTGCGAGTTGGAGGTTGAAAATGATGACAGTGACGAAGGTGGAGGATGGTGGAGGGTGGAGGATGCAGATTAGAGGATGCAGAGTATGTCCAAGCAGTGCATGACGAAGCTGAGGATGCACCAGAATCGTTGAAGCAGCACGAATACATGCAGTGCCCTAGCCCTTTGTTTTATTTGTGTTGCAGGTGAAGGACTTATGAACAAAGTGGACATACGTGAAGGTGCTGTGAATGTTGTGCAAGTGAAGCTTCGTCAAGTTCGTCGAGTTCGTCTAGTTCGTGGAGTTTGGTGAAGGTGCAGGTGAAGGAGTTTGGTGAAGCATCTTCGAGCTAGGTAAAGGTGTTGTGAACCTTGTGCAGGTTGTATTGGACTTTTGTGTTGCACTTGTGAAGCTAGCCAAGGTTGTGGAAGTGTGAAGGTGTTTAGTTAACTGGGTTTCATAGTCGTGGGAACCTTGTTAACAACTTTGTACAGTGTGGCAGGTGGTATGAAAGAGCACGGTGGGTGGTGGCTACTGAAGGTGGTCAAAGTGTGTTAAGGAGGAGTTTCTTTCTTTGCATTGGCTATTTTTTTGGTTCTTTTGCCATTTATCATTCAAGGGCAGCCAAGTTATTTGTGGTTCTTCATTTGGTTCAAGTTGATTGAAATTGTATAATATATTGATATAATCCTAATTATGTTGCCATGTTTGGTTTGTTAGGGTAACACTTTCAAGTTTTACATTTCAATTTTAAAATCTTTGGACAAATTTTGAGTGGCATTGCATTGGATTGAAATTTTGTTTGGTCAATCTTGAATAAATTCCTTATGTGGAAACCCCACATGTACAAAGAGGTTGATGAGACTTCCATCACACAAGGTGGAATAAGTTATGTAAAATGATCTCGGTTGGTGATTGTTAAAATGTCTTAAATGATTAGTTGTATTACTATTATACTATTAGATGTACCTATTTTGTAATTATGACTTCTTGGTTTTGATCCATCTTCAATTTTTAAGTTATGGTTATGGTTATGATCTAATGGTTTGTCTTTGCTTGTTGTTATTTTTAATATTCAATACTTTGTTATGACTTACCTTGTTATTGCTTTCATTTATGGTTTTGTTGAAGTAATTGTTAAAGGGCCTCATCATCAACCAAAAAGCCTAGAAAAAGTCGTAAGGGAAAATAAACCGTAACTAAGCCAGAAGATGCCACCTATGTCAGACCATCTGTTGCAGAGCAATTAGATCAACGTCGTTTCTTCAGTCACAACCATCAATGGAAAACTATGCAGCTGATTTCTACACAAGGAATATTGTTGTTCCAAAAATAATGAATTTCGAATCATTTGCCGATTTAGGGTTATATTTTCAACATCATCTTCTATTTCAAGGAGTGGTTGAATTTCTGACATTGTAGGGACCTTTCTATCTGGATTTGATCAAAGTTTTTTATTCAAATCTGAAGATTTCTGGAAATGGATATTTGCTCAATGAGGTCAATAAGACAAGAATTAAATTGAAACCTGCTGATTGGTTGAATGTTGCTAATATGAAGTATGAGGGTCAAAAATTGTGTTATTCAAATATCGCAGATGACTTTCCCTATGAGTGGGAGATGACATTAGCTACTATGGTTAGACCAGACATATAGGATCAACGTGTTAAAACGGTTGGTTGTTTGAATATTAATGATCGACTTCTGTATTATGTTATTGTGTACATGTTGACTCCACGTCCTGGAAATTTTGCAAAGTTATTGTAGGAGGATATCTTTATTTTATGGGTGATTAAAATTAATATAGCTATCAATTGGTCTCATCACATCATCCAGCATATGCTTAAATGTTAGGCCGGTGACACACCCCTACCATACGGTGTCCTTATCACCCAAATCATGCAATATTGTGGAATACATGTTGATGTCGATGCCAGCACTCATATTGGGACCAAACATCATTTTTCAATTAATTCTTTGAAGAGGTTGAATATTGTTAATGTCAACGATGTTCTGCAATAGGACATCGGTGATGATGAAGACGAAGACCAACCACACCATCATGAGAACCTTGTGCAACCTCCTCCACATATTTCAAATCCTAATATGATGACTCAAATGTGGGAGGGGTACAAGACTTGCAACAAAGAATGCAGGGTATGGAACAGATGCAGGTGCGGGTTCAGCGTATTGAAGATAACTTGGCAAACCTATCCCTCGACATGAATCGACAATTTGCTTACCCGAATCAGAATGTTAACTTAATTCTTCACCATTTAGATTATTAAGTTGCTTACTATTATATGAATGTATTGCATGAATTTTTTGCTTAAACTGACTTATGTGTTTGATAACTTATATTACCTATTTTTTAATGTTATTATGTTTGACATTAGTTTTCATACTTTTATTTAATGTCAACTTAATGAACTGCAAATCAGATGGATTCTCGAATCATGGATGAATTGGGAAAAGGAATTAATCAAAGAACAAGACTATGTGCAATTCTTGAACGACAAATACAGGCCATGGAGCGTCGAAATTCACTATTAACGACTAGGATTCAATCATCTAATCCAACTTCAAAAGAAATTCATAACTTATTATGGACTATGAACATTCAAGATGATAATTTATTGAGACAGTCCTTCGACTTTCCATCTTCACATTTATCCCATACAAGACGTCTAATAGGGATGCCAATACAATATCGTTTGAATAGACTGCTTACATACCTCAATGAAGCATCTTCATCATGAACTATTTCAAATATATTTGTATGTTATTATGTTTGCATTTTTATTTTATGTCATGTAATATTTTAACTTCATTTAATTATTTCTTTCTTCAAAATTAATCAATCTCACTTCCATAACAAATAAACTCATACTACTTGGTTACAAACAAATACTACATTTAAAAATAAATTTATTTTACTAAATTATAATTTTGTCACTTTTTCAAAATTAATTTTAATTATTATTTTTAATTTTTTTACTCTTTATAAACATTTTTACAATTAAATATAACATTAACAAATAACATTTTATATTACTTTAATAACTAGGAGCATTTTGGTAATCTTTAATTTTTATTAATTAAACAAATTTTTATATATGTCACATCAATCAAATTCTACGCTAATTCTCATAAACTTTACTTCCAAATCCACTCTCGTTTATCTCCAAATCCACTCAAACAAACAACAAAAAATTTACCCTCAAATCCCCTCAAACCCATTCAATCACTCTCCCCCAAATCATCTCCCACAAATCCTCCCATGTGAACAAGGCCTTAGTAAGTAACAAAATGGATAACATCAAAGATTGTTTTAGATGAGTCAACTCGTACCCAATCTTACCTGATAATTCTTAATACTTTAATAATTTAATTAAGTGGCACAATATTTAAGAAAAATTAAATATATTTTTATTACCCTTCAATACTCGCAAAAATTCAAATCTTTTTTATTAAAAGAAATGTTTATTTAGTAATTCTCTTTATATGTACTAGTGAAAATACATACGCGTAGCACATAAGGATGACAACTAGTTGGGATAAACAAAGATAGTAACTACTCACCCTGTTACCTAATGAATATCCATTTAAAAAAAATATTTGCAAATTTTTGTAAGGTTAAACTCCTTTAATTATCCCTATTTATGTGGATTTTTTCCAGTTCGATCCCCTTTTTTTAGAATTTTCAATTGAGTCCTAAAAAGTGTAAATTTGAGTCAATTAGGCCCTTGTCGTTAAATTGGGTTAACGAGATTAGGTTTTTTATGACCTGGTATCTTGACGTGGTAAATTTTTAATATGTGGAATTCACAGAGGTTTATACGTGGAATTTCATAACATTAAACATTTTAAAATTAGGGTTTGTTGGTGAAACTTCTAGGTTTTGTTGTGTGCATGTTTCATGACGGTGCAAGGAAGACGGGCAAAGAAAAGGTTCTTGAGGAAGATGATTCAAACAACAACGAATTGTTATGGCTGCTAACGGCTGCAATTTAAGTCACTATTGGAGGTTTGTTGTGTTTTGCGATTCTTGCGAGAGAACGGAATTTGCTTGCGATTTGACCTCGCCTCTCTGGTCCGCAGTTAGGATCCGAAAATGGTAGAGGACGAGATGTTGATTGCGGTAGCGGCAGCGGCGTCATGGTGTTTGGTGGCAGGTGTGAATCGTAATTGTAAAATCGTAAAGCTCTATGGGTTGGGTGTTTGGTGGCATGTGTTTATGGTTAGAAACTGACACTCTTGTTTTCAATTTTTCTGTCTGAATTTGAGGCATGTGTATAACTCCCTTTTGTGAATTTATATCCCTTTAGGTACTAATTTCATTTTTCGTATGTGTGTGTTTGCAGGTTCAAAAGTTTAAAGATGGCAGAGACATTTCTGTTTATCTCCGAGTCCGTGAATAGGGTCACATGTTCGACTATGCCACTGACGAGACCCCTAAATTGATGCCCCTGAGCCACGTCCTTGGAACCAAACTCGGAGCTTGTCTCACTATGCTTCGGAAGAACGGTACCTGCCCTTGGCTCAGACCTGATGGCAAGACCCAAGTGACTGTTGAGTATTACAATGATAAAGGTGTCATGGTTCCAGGTCGTAATATTTTAAATCTTTGCAGATTTGCTCACATCCATTATTAATTATTCTTCTCAAATAAGTAATCCTGAAAATGGGAAATCAAACACCTAGATATCTGAAGATGGAAAAAAAGTTTTAATCTTTTCAGTTACAATTCACTGATCATTCATGTTCAATGTCCTCTCTGGCATGGGTCGCGGTGGCCAAGTCAACTTCACTGCTTCCAATAACGCTATGCCTTGTTCTTCTTCAGATTTTAGAAACTCTATTTTTAAAATTTTTCTTTTATGAAATGCCATGTATAAGCCTCATAATGTCCCATTTAAAAAATTGGTCACATCAACCTTCTTTCTAATAAAAAATTTAACTCTGTTAACTAAATTTAACGGTAGGAAAACCCTACATAAATAAGGACAACTAAACGGGTTTAACTTTTTTTAAACATACAACTATTTATGAATACCTACAAATATTAAAAAAATTATAAAAAAAGGGAAGAGATCTTATGAATGGAGAAAAAAAGCATACTATGAGTAGGTAAGTTTTCATTTTCCATATTTGTATTTCACCCTTTAATGAACGAATAATAATTTACGTGCTATTTATTACTCGAGGACACCAATTTAATATATTCATCTATTATTTAACGAATTTTACTCACAAATACAAATATTTTTGTTATTTTTTTATAATAACTAAAACTAATGAAATTATAATTATAAAAAAAATATATTAATTTTGACAACTTGCAGATGCTTTATTTAATTAATTTAAAAAACACGGTCATTTAAAGGGTAGAATTAACAAAAAAAAAAAGTGAACACTGAACAAGGAATCTCTTTATATAATATTAGCATAAAACATAAGGCTTTTTTAGATATCTAAAAATTATTTAAATTTTAAAAGTATGAATTAAAAATGTAAAATCAAAAAAACAAAACGGTGCATATAAATATAGATATATGTATGGTAAAATAAATTTTAGTTTTTGAATTAAAAAATATTATAAATAATATTGTGTAAATAATTTTTCATTATGAGTAAATATTTAAATTTGAAAAAATACTTTATAAAACAGTAAATAATTATTTTATAATAAGCAATTATTTCAACTAAAAGGGTTAGTTATTAAAATGATAAAATTGAAGATGGTAAAATATGTTTTTATCCATTTTAATGAATATTGGTTTTTTTCTACTGACTAAATTTTTCTTCAATATTAGTTAAAAAATGTGTTTGAAATATCAAATAAAATTAACAAAATTTTATTTAAAATGATTAAATTTACGTTATTATAAAGATAAAAAATTAAATTAGTCCAATATTTTAAAAATAAACTAATTTTAATTTTCACTTTAAACTAACCTAATTCTGAAAAATAGTTTTGTTATTTACGAATTATTCTTTAAATTTAAAAACTAATAAATTGAGAGAGTAAAATTAAAAATCATATATATATATATATATATATATATATATATATTATTTTCAAATTCTTTGACAATATTAGTTTATCTTTATTAAAAGTTGAGCTTTACAATTAGAGTTTATTTTTAAATAATTCCTTCATTTAACATGAAGTTTTTTTTTTCACCTAACAATTTTACTTTCTATTAGAATATTTAACATTCATCATGATATTTTTGGATAAAATTTTCTCAAACATGTTTATAATTTTTACAAAAAAAAATCATAAGATTATCTTCTTCTAAAGTAACCTAAAAAGCATATATTTTTTTTTCCAAAATAATGTAGATCAAAATCACATTGTAGCAACAAAGTGAATATAACATTTAAGTTTACCTTACTCAAGGTCTATAACTTGTTTGGAAATAATATTTAGTTGTATTCCACAACACAACAAGTTCAAAAGGTTATGTTACAAATAACAACAAAAACCAAGTTTTGCGTAACCAACTAGACATACTGGTTCGTGACAACCTTGATATATTAAAGACACTCAACAAAACCATAGTCCATATTACTAAATCATAAGTATGAAAAGATGTCCATACCAAAAACATCTTAGTGGGTATGCCAACATGTCAAGTGCTCATTAAAAGAGAAAATGAATCAAACCAATAAAATCATACATAAAGCTATTGACAAATATCATCCTTTCACTATCATCAGTCACCTATATGAGTGAAAGTTTCCAAGTATTGAAAGATACAAGTTGATTTATCTAGATAAATATCATAAGAGAAACCTTGTTCAAATTGATTGCAAAATATTTCCATGCACATTAAAGGAACCAACTTTACAATGGTATTAACATCTAAATTATGATCCTTACTCTTTACAATTCGGTACAATTTCAAGTCCCCACTATTTACTACAATCAAAAGTAATCAAATTGAATGTTGTAAAAGACATAAAGTCTCATTTGATTTTTTAATTTTATTTGATAACATTTTGATAATTAAATTATCTTAACTATAAAACACATAAATTTTTATAATGTTCATTTTCACTAGCAAAGTGTAGCACAGAATGTAAAGTGTGGTACAACCTTTATTGGTGTGTTGGTCTCTCTTTATGTAGTCCTTTAAATTTAATATTTGCAACTCTAAATCAACTAACATTTTATTATGCACAATATGCATTATTAAACAATTATCTTCATAAGATGTTTTATATGAAAACTTTCAATATAATCTTCAAAATGTTCTTCCCTCTTCTATGCTTAAGGAAACAAGTCACAATTGAGCACAATCGTTTTTTCCATATTTGTATTATGCACGTTTACTTTATAAAATTATTCAATTCAAATTTATAAATCATATAAATTGTTAGCTCATCCATTTAATCAATGATTCCAATTGAGAAAATTCTAATTAAAATATTGAATTTAATTTAAAAAATAAGCCAGGGAAGCTAATAATAAATTTCTAAATGTAAATATAAATGTGATCACCAATCTTAAAACTATTCCTTTAAATGTAAATTGTTTGCATGACTTCTTTTTTTATAGACAAACGAATAAGTTACCAAGTCTAAAGTATGTTGTATAACTTCCACATCATTTTCATTGTCACTATCCATAGAACTATTATTAACCATGTTATCTTGAGCCAAAAAGATGACATTTAACTTTCCAAAAACTCTAAATGTTTTACCTTATGATTTTTCTCCTATTTATCTCCACAAAAGTGACATAAATATTTATATATTCATTCTCCAATCTCCTTCCTTGATAAGGACCCCATAGAGGATGATTGAGATTTATTAGCATAGCTATTGTAGAAGGATGGTGAAATGACATTGCTTGAGAGTGGTAATTGATTGTGCAATTTTTCTAACTTTGTGTGTAACTCGACCTAAAATATCTAACATGGTATTTTGAATTAGAATTATCAAAACTAGTAATGCATTTAGTAATTTCTTGTAAACATCATCCTATAGTCTTAACAAACACACAATCTTTTGAATTACGGTAGGCCTATCCAAATGAACAAAATTTTCTAACTCCAAATTAAGTCATAAAAGAAAGAAATTTAATGTTATCTCTTCAAAAATTTCTACTCTAGCTAAAAGCTTATCAAAATTTTATAATGGGATAAATATGTTTTTAGTCTCTAACCTATTATGCGATTTTGGTTTTAGTGCCTCTTCCAAACTTTGATTCATTTTCATCTCTCTCCTTTTAGAAAGTCTCATATTTAATATTTCATGACCAATGCCATTAGTTTATTCTGATGTGGCTATGGTGTGTCATGACATCAATTAAAATTAACGAAGATGAGAAGAGCGAAAAGCAGAGATGCAATTTATGGAGTTCATGTTAAACGAAATCGTGATCTAGAATTCGAAGATTAATGAAGTGGAAAAAATTTAATTTCTAAACTTGGTCTTCGGGAAGATACATAAGTTTATTCTTTTGTCCATATGGGAATAGAGGATGAGATTGGGGATCTAGGGTTTCCACATATAGGTAATTTAATTTCAAAATCATTGAAGTAGTGTGATGAAATCTAATAGTAAAGGATTTTGTTCTACGTGGAGGAGCATTGGTTCGAGAATGTTGCAAACGTGTGGGTCGTCATCGTAGTTAGCATCAAAAGTTTGTAGCTATGGGGAAATATTGTTGTTGTTGAAGGCAACTACTTTGAAGAACAAAGGAAGATTATTTTTTAGATGACAAAATTGGGCAGTAAGTGAAAAAATGCATTACTTACACTAATGAAGTTTTTATTGATAGTTTGTAATTTTTATTCCATACTAATTCATATTGTAACTACTTTAAATGGGTTGATGATGGAGAATCTAAAATTGAAGTTATCAGAGTAGTGCAGCGGAATGTTTAACGTGAACAAATAAACCAAGAGAGGAGTAAATTGGTTTCTTATTGAAAATGTATGCCTTTAATAATTTTCTCTAAATTTTATCTTACTTAGTGAATAATTAAAACAATTGTAAAGAGTAAGTGAAAAGAGAAAGTTGCATAATTTTATACTGGTTCAGATCACAAGGATCCTACATCCAGTTGCTAATCTCAAACAGATATTAATGTTCCATTATCACAAGTTTAATGGTTTAGAAACACCCATCTTGTTACCACAAGAGATGAAACTCACTTTCCTTGAAGGCCACAAGGGATGAACACCTCCTCCGAATATTTCACAAAGGATGAGCACTCCCTTTGAATCTTGAAAAGGGATGACAAACTTCACTTAGCAACAACAGCAACACTCAACCACACTCCTAATGAATGTTCTCGCTTTTGCCAACACCTAGTTCTCAAAGCCAAAGCATAAGAGTTACACAAGTTCTAGATCACCCTTTTCACAATTTAAGTAAACCAATGTGTTAGAATGAGAGTCTAAAACATCTTTATAAAGACCTCACCATCCAAAATATCGGTTGTCATCTTTTTCTCAAGTGATAATAGATTATCCACTTATGGTAATCAATTATGCGTTTAATGAATGCACAACAACCAAAAACATGTCTAAAAACTCTAACGGCTTGTTGTGATAATCGATTATGCTAAGTCATAATTAATTATGGATAATCAATTATTATACGTTGGTACTCGATTATTCCAGAGCCAAAATTGATTTTTTAGCAAACGTTAAAAACCTTTATGTGATAATCGATTATCTTAAGTAGCCAATCAATTATTGCAGAGCTTTTTTACTCCAAATTGAATTTTAAAGCATAACTTACATGGAATCAACAACATATAAAGCCCTATACATAAAACTACTCATTACAAAAGCTTTAACACATAAAACAAGTCTTTATGAAGGTTGTTTCGGGTGTGGGGTCAAGCAACTTCCACAAGCACACCTTCACACTTTCACTCCTTAGCCGTTCAAGTGATTGTACCTATCCTCTGTCCAACTTCTCCTTTGTCCTTACTCCAAACTGATCGGGGGGTACTTGCCAAAGGTACTCCGATGCTTAAGTCAGTAAATAGTCTATACGGGGGTTAGAGCAAAGTCATAAATTCACAATAAATGCGACCTACCTCTTACCTTTGACCTTTATTTATAGGTTTCGATACGGGCCTAAGATTAGTGGTGTGTTAATCATGGCCTAATCTCGGCCCATTACACAAATCGGTACTTACCCCTAACCATGATTCTTGATGTTCCTTACGAAATGTTCTGTTATTGGGACCGACTGTCCAGCCTACATACATGCTAGGTCGGATTACCTTTGTATTAACTTTGCTTAGGATTAGGTGTTTTAATCATAAAGGGTCGTCTGCTACTCTTTTGAGGCCGCCCGACTATATGAGTACTTGAGACTTTATTTGAGCATGATTAAAACTTCTATACTTCATGATTTTGCTAACAGAAGCTATTATACAAACAAAAACTAAAAAAGATGAAGTTTGTTTTGAAAAGAACAAAGTTGTACTAGACTTAACGAAGAAGAATGAGAAGTTAAAGAGAAAATTACAACAATAGAAAAAGTTGGAAAAATTATGCTACTTTTGTTTCTTTTATTGTGCATTAATAGTCTTGTATTTTGTTAAGTTTTTGTTAAAGATTAATTGTAATTAGTATTATAATATTGATTATTTATATGATAGTTTTAGCTTGTAGCAGTCATGTGTTGGCTTGTACTAGTGATGTTAGTAAAACGTTGACATTATAGTTTGTCAGTTATTCCCATATTAATGATGTTGTAAAACATTTGTGATGTTATGTTATAAGAATTTAAGCATGTTATATGAATTGTGCATTTAAATTTTTCTTTTCAAATTTACGTATCTAAGCAAGCTTTGTTTAAAGGTCGGGTAGTGATGGAACCATGACCATGTTGTGGATCTCCATTTTGCGAACCTCGACAGCAGGGAGCTTCGCAAAATGGAGATCCACAACATGGTCATGGTTCCATCACTACCCGACCTTTAAACAAAGCTTGCTTAGATACGTAAATTTGAAAAGAAAAATTTAAAAAATTTAACTCAAAATCATTAACCTTGGTAGAGCGAAGCTCCACAATTTCAAGCTCCACGTTGCCAAGGTCGACACAATCAAGCTCCACGCTGTCAAGCTTCATTAAAGTCACACTTCCAAGGTCGGAAAGAATTGTTTAGAGGTTAGTGTGGCATAATGAAAGGTCTGGTGGCATAATGAGAGGTCGGTGTGGCATAATGAGAGGTCGAATTAACATTATAAGAGATCGGTCGAATGTCGTTGTGTAATTAAATACAATATTTTGTTACTGCATATAACAACAAAAGGACTTCGTAGGTGATACAACTGGTCCATAAAAGTATTGAATTAAATACAATATTCTGAATTGAATTAATGGTCTTGGTAGGGTATCATAAAAATTTTCCATAACAACATTGAATTGAATAATGCTTTCCTTACAACCCTAGCATTGAATATAGTAAAATATTGTGCATCATATAAGTGGTCCCTAATAGCAATCAATTAAATACAATATTTTGAACCATACATGTGCGCCATGATAAAAAAAATGGTCCACCATAATTGTATCCATTGTAATATGTTCCATAAATAGGTAAAAGAAGTGTCTTTCAGTTTTAAATAAAGGTAACTACAAAAAAAACATCTATTGCATCAAAATTCATATGAATTATCCATAGGTTTTGTTGCTACTAGCTTGAGACCCTAAAACTTGTGTAATTGTGATTTTTTGTTTATCTTGTTGTTTCATTACTTGGTACATCAATTCTTCTTATGCGTCTTGTTCTTGTTGTTCTTGTTGGTTCGTTACTCGGTGCAACCATGAGTGTGGATCTCCCTCTTCTAACTGAAGTTTGGTTTGATGGTTTTACAGAGTTGCTACATTCGCTCTCACTTGCAGTTGTAGTTTGTCAATGGGGTATGATAATTAAATTCAATATTGTATGAATAACAAAACTTGAATATAACATAAAATGATATTGTACCTTTCTAGTTCTGATCCCTTTTCTACAGTTTCTAATATTATGTCCATATTGATTATAGTTGCTACACTTCATAACAATATTTTTCTTTGACAATTTTGAATGACTAACATATTCATTGATTTCTGATGGCATTCTCCCAAGCCATGGTCAAGCATCTAAGAGAAGTGATGAATTCATCCATGAAGATGGTCTAAACTCTACCTTTTGGACCACCTTTGGAGCCATCATGGAGAATAACTTAGAGTAGTATAGGTTGCTTTAAGCTATGTATTTTGACCAAGTACATTTGTTTAAGGCTTGTATTAAGGCCTAATTAGTATAAGGTTTTTGTTTAGTAGTAGTCACATGACACTCTAGGAATTAAGAGGATTGTGCTTTATGATTGGCCACATGTCCTCTCCTCATTGGAGAGGGTTTGTGGACACTTGTTCACTCCTTAATAGGCCTCATTTTTTGCCAATGACTATAAGGGTGGGAGATCATGTTTTTAGGGTTTTTAGGAGATACCCTTACCCTATAAATAGAGGTGTCTCCTATCAAATTCATCTTTGATGTTGAGTAAAGTTAAGTTGTCCATTTTTTGTCACTCTACTCATCTTAAGATAAAGACTAGAGTAACCCATGAGACCTTTCTAGTCACCTTCCTATTAGAGTTGGTCCAACCTCTCTTAGAGCCTTTAAACACCATACCACTGATAACGGTTGAAAAACAGTTATTTTCATATGTCATTTTAGACCAAATTACACCCTTTAAGGCTTAGAATGAGCTTGGAATCACGCAAAACGCAATAAATGAGTCAGTTGAGAGGCAAAAGTTGTTTTCAGCAATATTATGCTTGTTTTGCATTGTTTGGAAGAAATTTTGATGAAAGTGAAGAATGGAGTTGAAGATGAAGGTCTTAGACGCAAGTCAGAGGAAGAAAACTAGAGAAAATAAGAGTCTAGGAACCATCCAGCGGCAAAAATTGACCGTTGGGCGGTCAAATGCGAGGAGTTGGCACCTAGGCGTGGACGCTGAGTGGATTTGCGATTAGAGGCAAACCGCCGGGCGGTGGACCCCTAGCGTCGGGCGGTGGCTGTTGAGACTTTTGCAAGCATACCAAATCGTTCAAGTAGTAAAACCGGTAAGACCGGGTATCGTTTCCCAAGAGACTCGGTTAACACTTTACGATTGTATAATTAACTAACTGACTTAGGCTAAAGAATGATTCCCTTTTATATGAGTTTTTGTGTAATTAAAGTAACTATAAAACATAAATGATAAAAGTGATCTTAAGCACTCAAACACTTGAAATGGTAGGATTACAAATGAAATGGAATGGTATTGTTGGGGGTATGCTTTCACCGACTTCACTCTTATGCAAATAAAATCACTTCCTCTATGGCTTGCCCACTTCTCAGCCAACTCAATATTAAGCTTGGTTTCCCCCTTTCAGTTTAGGGCAGAGATACATATCTCATCAAATCAATCCAAAACATCAAAACATCTGGTTGTACCTATGAAAACCATCAATCAACACACACCATGACCTAAAAAGAACTGAATTAAAATGAACACACTTGAACCTATTTGAACCGAGCAAAGCACTAATCACAGAAAACAAGTTAAACAATAGACAATGCAACCAGGCAGATTAGACACTACACTTATCACACATAAAAAAAACCTAACCCAAAAGAAAGAAAAGTTTGAGAACAAAATGCCTACTTGAGCAGAATAAACTGAAAGATATGAAGTGTGTTGTAAAACCGAGGCGATGAATGAGGGTTAGCAGCAGTGGTAATTCAAGCTCTTGAGTGAGTGGGTGTGATGTGGTTTAATGTAAATGCCCTTGGTTGAAATGATTTAGGATGGCGATGGCAGTGTGATGGGGGCGGCTTGAATGAGTGGGTGTGAAGTGCGAGAGTGATTGGTGGAAAAATTTGATGGGTGGTGAAGGTTTGATGTTTAGAGAATGAAAGATGAAGAGAAAAGGGTTTTGGGGTAGCTTGCAATTGAAAGAGAGGCGTGAAGGGTGTGTCTAAGATGGTGAGAATTAAGTTAGGGTTGAAAGTGGTTTGGGAGTAAAAAGGGGTATAGATGAGAGTGTTCAGATAGGGCATGAAAGGGGTTGGGGTTTCAAGAAGTGAGTTGGCCACGCACTATGCAACCAGGCCCAAAATTGCAGGTTCAGTGATAGCAGGTCGCACGCCCGGGCGCCCCTAGGAGGAGGGCGCTTGAGCGTCATACCAGAACTTGGTTCTGCATGATTTTTGGCAACTCAACATGCTCTTTTTGGAATTTGATGATTCTTGAAGCTCAATTCAATCCAGATTGCTATGGCATGGTCATTCAAACTTGATCAAATCCATAAAGAGTGAAATTGAGTGCCAAAGTGAGAAATTAAGTGCACACTTCCTAAGCTTTGTAATGAACACTCAAAAGTGAATTTAGGCATGCACAACAACAATCTGAGAACTAGCAGTCCAGAACACACCAAACAGTTCCAAATACTTCAAAACAACCCAATTAACAACAACACTTAACCATTACACTAATGCAGTTATTCACACCCTACTAACTAAAAAATGAAAATCACAAAGCTTCAAGCTAAAAACACCTTTTTCACAACCATCAGATTATACTAAAAACAAATCAAACTAAGTTCACACAATCAAAACAAAATCAAACAGCAAAATAACACACAAGAAAGGTTAGAAAACTGGGTTGCCTCCCAGTAAGCGATTCTTTAACGTCACTAGCTTGACACCATTATGCTCAAGTTTGACTTTTGATGTTGATGTGCTTCTTTCTTTCATGACACCAACATAATCTCAGCAATTTTCTTGTCACCAACTTGACTCTCCTTGAGTAGGGAGCTTCAACTTCAAGTACCTCATTTGCCTTTATTGCCTTAATATGTTCTTGAACTTCACTGGTTTGCCGGGTTTGGGTTCATCACTTTCTACAATGGAGTGTTGATGAACAAGTTTCTCTTCTTTGTCTCCATCCTCATCCTTCACTTTTGAAGAGAAACAATTAACCCTCTTGTTGACTACTTTGGCAGCTTGCCCTATTAGACTATGAACTGATAGAACTTCATTCTTAGCTTTAGGACTAGTCTGTTCTTCTTGAGTTTGCTGCCCAGCTTCAAAGACATTGAAAGTTACCTCATCATCTTGATCTTTCAATAGCACAGTTCCCTTATCCACATGAATGACAACCTTGGCCGTCTTCATAAAAGGTCGTCCAAGAATGAGAGGTGTTTCTGCATCTTCCCCCATTTCCATAACTACAAAGTCCACCGGGAAATGGAGTTTATCAATTTCAACCACCACATCTTCTATCACACCATAGGGATGCCTAATGGATCTATCTACCATTTGCAAAATCATCCTTGTAGACTTAACTTCCAAACCACCAATCTTCTAAAGCATAGATAGGGGCATCAGATTGATGCTAGCCCCTAAGTCAACAAGTGCTTTCCCTATCTCATAATTCCCAATGTTGCAAGGGATGGTGAAACTCCCCGGATCTTTGAATTTTGGGGGTAGAGTCTTCTGCATAATAGCAGTGCAATTCCCTTGAACTTCAATTGTTCCTTCCTCTAAATACTTCTTCTTTTTACTAAGAAACTGTTTCATGTGTTTAGCATAAGAGGGAATTTGTTGCAATGCTTCGGTCAAGGGCATAATAATCTCCAATTTCTTGAAGACATCCATGAAGCGCCCGAATTGCTTCTCTTTCTCATTTCTTGAGAAGACTTTAGGGTAAGGGAGTGGCTTCTCAAATTCTTTCTTTTTTCCCTCAACTCTCCCTTTCTTTTTCTCTTCTCTTACACTCTCATTTTTCTCACTTTCATCCTCCACTTTTCTCTCCTCTTTCTCTTCCTCATTTTTTTTCTCTCTACTCTCTTCTTTTTCCATTTCTTTAGCTCTCTTGTCTTTTTCCTCACTCTCCCTCTCCACTAACACCTTACCACTTCTAGTAGTTATGACTTTGCATTCTTCCTTTGGATTGGCCTCAGTGTTAGCTCCAAAACTCTTATCAGACTTCTCTTCAAGCTTCTTGGCCAGTTGGCCCATTTGGATCTCCAAGTTCCTGATGGAAGCTTCAGTGCTTTTGTGATTAGATATGGAGACTTGCATAAACTGTTGGAGAGTATCTTCCAACTTAGAGGATCTTTCAGCACAAGCAGAGTGAGGTTGGTATTGTTGATATGGTGGTCTGTTTGATGGCCCAGCTTGCCCTTGTCCCATGCTAGGGTGGGGTCTCCAACCTTGGTTGTAATTGTTTGGCCGGTTTTGATTACCCATGTAGTTTACATCCTCTTGGGTATTGTCTTGCTTCACACACTGGCCGCTTATATGCTCTCCACCACACAGTGCACATCCTTGATGTTGGGCGTGTGACACATTTTGGTGTTCTTACAACTGTGAGACTTTATTCATAAGGATTTCAAGTTGTTGGGTCATGAGTTTATTTTGGGCCAAGATGGCATCATGAGACTGTAATTGTAAGACACCTCTTTGTTGCCCCCTCTCATTCTGTGATTCACTATCATTTGCAACCATGTTTTCAATGAGCTCACGGGCTTCCTCTAGGGTCTTCCAACGGATGTTTCCTCCAGCTGAGGCATCCAACATCAACTTAGTTTGGGAGCTCAATCCTCCCAAGAACACGTTCAAGACCGTGGGCTCATCAAGCCCACGAGTGGGTGTTTTCCTCAGGAGTCCTTTGAATCTTTCCCAAGCTTGACTCAACGTCTCACTATAACCCTGGTGGAAAGATGAGATCTCTTGCTTCCCTTTGGTTACTTTGGATTGAGGGATGTACTTGTTGCAAAACTTTGCCACCACATCATCCCATGAAGTGAGGCTATTCTCAGGAAATGAAGTGAGACATTCTTTTGCGTTGCCTTCAAGAGAGAATGGAAATAGGTTAAGCCTTATGAAGTCATCAGGAACATCTTGAAGGTTCACCGTATTGCATATCTCCAAGAAATCGGTGATGTGTTTGAATGGATCTTCGTGTGCCAGGCCATGAAATTGCTTGCTCTGCACCAGATGAATGAGAGCAGGCTTCACCTCCATGTTTGGTGCATTAATATGTGGCAGAGCGATACTATTAAAATGAAACAACCCTGAGAAGGTATTGAAATCCTCCAGAGTGCGTCTATCTTGCCCATCACCATCACCATTCCTATTTTCACCCATTTGTTCCACTTCCTGCTCAGCTGCAGGCACAATGAGTTGCTCAGGAGTCACAGGAGCTGGAGAAGTTTCTCTAGATGTCCGATTCTCTCTTCTTCTTCTACTGTTGTTTCTTCGGGCAGTCTTCTCAACTTCGGGATCTAAGAGGAGAGGTTTAGAAGATCGTGTGCTCCTAGTACGGATTGTGCCCTGCATACACTGGAGCCAATAGTACTAGAGCACCAAGTTAGCCCACAAATAATGAGACAAAAATTATTCACAATAAAAGAATATAAGAATAAAGCTTAAATGGGTTAGAAATCACACAAAAGTAAAGTAATTAAACCGAAGTCCCTGGCAACAACGCCAAAAACTTGTTGAGACTTTGGCAATCGTACCAAATCGTTCAAGTAGTAAAACTGGTAAGACCGGATATCGTTTCCCAAGAGACTCGATTAACACTTTACGATTGTATAATTAACTAACTGACTTAGGCTAAAGAATGATTCTCTTTTATATGAGTTTTTGTGTAATTAAAGTAATGATGGGTGTCGCCGCCCAATCAAATTTGATTGCATAATAAGAAATGCGGTATAGCTAGGAAGTGACTCCTAGGTCGTCTCTCAAGGACCAATTTTGCGGTTCAGAATCGAGTCTAACACGAAGTGAGGGGGGGGTTTGTGAAAGGTTGTTTGTGGTGAATGCGGAAAATTTAAAATGAAATTAAAACAGTTCTACAGAGCTCTGACCTTTGCTAAATGTTTTACCCATAACTTTTTCTACAGAGCTCTAAATGAGATGAGGTTTTTTTTTCCTGGAAAGTAGACTCAATTATCTTTCTTGTGACATATAAAACGTAGCATTTGGACCTCTGGTGTGGTTGCAGTTATTTTTTTAAAATCGAGTCCAAAGAGTGAAAATGCTAAACCAAATACTAGACTAAACAAATATCTAAACACAGTTAAATTAAATTAAATACAAAACTAAATTAAAGAAATTAAAAACAACTCAACCTACATTTCAAACTAATTTAAAATAAAAGAAAATAAAAAGACATAAAGTTTATCTAAATAAATAAAAGAAAACCGAACAAGCACATGTGGAATTCCTAGATGAAACTACATTAGCCAAGTAATATGGAAAGTGAAATTGCTAATCAAAAAGCACAACACATTGCATTCAAGTGGAAACAAAACTTAAAGAAAACGTGACCCCTTGTGCATCACGCTAGCTCCAAGAAAAGGGTTGAATCATCATGCTCTCCATAGAAAGGTAATGTGCTACTTGAATCTATCCGAAAGTAAAAAGAAATTGATGTCGTGCTGCTCCATTTCCCAATTGAAAAGCAAATAAAAAAAATGTAAAATTCCTTCTCCCAATCTGGACGTGAAGAAGCAGCGTGTGCACACCAAAATTAATTGCAAGCTTTTCTAGATAAGAGTAAATGCTGGAACAAAATGAAAGTCTAAAATCAATGCATAAAACCCAAAAACCAAGCAGGACATTCCGCCTACTTTGGTGCTCTCTAAAGCTTGCTGCACCGTTTGCCTAGAAAAAAATAAATACCTTATCTCCCCAACATCAAATCAGCCCTAATGATAGAAATAGAATGTGCTGGAAATAAAACAAACGTTCAATAAAAGGAGCTAAGCTAGATCCATCTTAATAAACCAACAGCTGTGTGCTTATCAAACTCAAACATAACCCGCAAGTTATCTCCAGCAAAGAAAAGAAAGAAAAAAAATATGTAACATTCATCCACAATCCAATAACACAAACATAGTTTAAAACTCTCCCAAAAGAAACGTTGCAGCAGCCAATATGCGTCTAAAGTATATCTCCTCTTCTCAAAATATTTTCCAGCCGAGAGTTGCTCCAAAAAAAAAAACGTTTTAGCCAAAATTCCTCAATCTGCCGAGAATAAAAATTGTTGTCCCAAGTGTGACGGCTGGTGCCCTACAAAGAGGCCAAGTGTTGCCTCTAAAATGGGTGGGGTCCACTCTAAAAAAAAAAGAAACCCTAGGGTGACAAGTGTCCTATAATTTGGGCCCATTATAATTTTTTAACAATGACCTAATGTGCAAAGGTTTGTCCAAAAAGTTTAAACAATTAAAATTACAATACAATAAAATTTAAAATGTCTAATTTGAGTGTCTTGAATTTATTTTGTCTCCTCCAAATGTCCCAAATTGTGTTTCCAAAATTTTCCCTGAAAATAATAATGCAAATAATTAGCTCAGAAAATTCAAATTAATTAAAATTAGAATTTCCGGTCAAATTAAGCATAATTAGGAAAAACGGGAAAATACCGGACAATTAAGCACAATTTCCTGATTAATTCTAGCACAATAAACTAAGTGAAATCAATAAAATATCGACTCATCAAGTAACTATAAAACATAAATGATAAAAGTGATCTTAAGCACTCAAACACTTGAAATGGTAGGATTAGAAATGAAATGGAATGGTATTGTTGGGGGTATGCTTTCACTGACTTCACTCTTATGCAAATAAAATCATTTCCTCTTCATTAATATGTCAATGTCAATCTACTAATTTACTCAAACCTTAATCCCTTGGTAGAAAGAGCCTAGATTCACTTATTAAATCCATATCCCTTGGCAACCTAACAAGTTCACCCGCATTAAGAACTGAGATTTTAAGACAACCAAAGGTCCTAGTTCTATCCCTAGACATTATTTCCTTTAGGTGTTTAACCCAAGTCCGGATTTACTCAACATTTCCCAATATTAAGCAAACCCTAAAATAAAGTCATGGGTAGCTACTTCACAACAAGCATTAAGAGAAGGAGTTAAACACTAACAATCTATGAAAGAGGCATATATTCATTCAAAACAAAGTGGTTTACATAAAAGTTCAGTGGCTACAACAATCCTCCAACAATAATGAAACTAGCTCTCCATGAATGAAGAGCTCAAGCTTACAACAATGGTGGAAATGGAAGAAAGAAAAGAACCCAAGGATGAAGAAGGACTGTTCCCACAGCTCCTAACTCGCCTCCAAGAGCTCCAAAACGACAGAAATGCGTCTGGGTAGCAAAAGATCCAAAGCTCTTCGTGCAACCAAGTGAAATAGGGAAAATCTTCCATGTCAGCAAAGTTGGCACTCAAGCCCCCCAAAAATGGGGCGCTCAGGCACGCGACTGTCAAACTGAGGCACTGGTGCACTGGCGCTCGAGCCCCCTCAGGCCAGGGGGGCTCGAGCCTGATTTCAGCAGATTTCTTGTTCTTCATTTTTGTTGCTCTTCTAGCTTTTCTTGGTTTCCAATGCCTTCATTTGATGCATAGACTTCTTCCAATTCCATTAAGCACATGAAAGAAAGGATTAGTGAACAAAATATCTCATTAAAACTTGGGGTGCAACCACTTAATAAACTAAAAGAAAACTAGGATTTACAAGGTAAAAAGTTAAGAAAAAGTTGACATTTTCTATTGATTCATCACTGAAATCATGGTAAAATATGTCATTATCAGTGGCGCGGTTATGGGCAAACCGCCGGGCGGCATAAGTGTGACGCCTGGCGGTTGTCTGCTGGGCTTGGGCCGATTTTCTGCGATTTTTATGATCTGTTTGGGCTTGGACTTATTTTCTATTATTTTTATGCCCTAATTAAAGGCCAAAATGTCTTAGGGTTTGTATCTTTTGATGGCTTAGGCACAAAAACACATTTTTCACCCCTTTGGGGTAGATTTGGAGATGGTGACAACTCTCCTTTTCTCCTTTTTAGGGTTTTTATCTCTTTCATTCCATTCTTCACCTAGTTTCTCCATGACGATGAGGAACTAATCTTATTTGTTGCTGGGGAAAGATGTAACCTCTAAACTCTCTCTTATTGAAACTCTTGTTTATTTATATGCTTGTCGTATGTTTTGATTATCAATTGTTGGGTTCTCATCTGCGCTTAAAGCTTTTATCGTTTAACTCATTCGATAACTGTTGTTTGTCTTTATTGATATGGGAACGTACGGTACTGTCATGAATTGGTGAGAAATTCCTTGATTAAGCAATACCACCTAGGGATAGGGGGTAGGACGATTAATTTTTTTTGCTTCTGTTCTTAATGCGTTATTAATTACTAGGGGAGGCTAGGGATAGCAAGCCAATAATTAGTAATAGGCTCTTTTCGCCGAGGGATCGGGTTAACGGTAGACTAAGAAAGTTTGCATAACAATTAGATAATAAAGCAATTTAAACAAGAAAAGTATATAAGAGAGAGTGGTTGGGTGAAATCTAAATCCTAGCAACAAATCCATCTCATATTATCAACATCCTCCATCCACTTTTGTGTTTAACCTCAATTGATCAAATTGCATTCATGTTTATTTTTCTGCACTTTATATTGAAAAATCCCAAAATATTATTTGTATAGTCTTGATTGGTTAAGCAAAAGCACAACAGTTTAGTGGCGTGAGTCTCTTGGAAAAACGATAATTTGACTTACCATTTATTATTACTTGAAACGATTTGGTACGCTTACCATTTTGTCAACAACCACCACCATTTAACCACTATATGGTCGTGAGATTTTAGCCTCACAAACATAATAGCATTCGCATTTCAAGCCCTTATCCTTAATGACCCACCATATTTTCGCATCATATATCTTCAAGGGATCATTTCCATTGCATCCTTCTTGCTTTAGCCCAACAAAGCTAAGGAGGTTGCTATCAATTTTCGTTCTTCATAGCTTCTTAGGCTTCCCAGGTGGTGTTTTATAAATGGGTAAAAGTAGTTTTGGACAAGGAAAATGATTCTTTAACAACTCGAATTTGACAACATTTTGACCACAACAGGTGGCATGCTCTCATTCGTTGTTTCAATTAAATTTTTTAAAAAGAAAAAACGTGAGCAGAAGGACATTTGTGGAAAGGAGCTTCTGGAAATGAATAGTATTTGCGCTTAAGAAAGTATCTCTTTCCATGAAACTATCTCTCTCCACGAAATTCTCTCACCACTTTTCCATTCTTCATTCGAAACTTCTTGCTCCATCAACGAAGTCACATCTCGCCATCACTCCTTTTCGCCATCAGTCCATCTCGACGTCACTCCCTCTGGGTTTAGTGTTGTTGGTCATAATGTTTCTTCATCTTAGAGGTAATACCTTCTCATCATAAAGCCCTAAAATTGAAAATCTAGAAAACCCTAATTTAATCCAAAAATCCAGAAAAGTTGCTGCCTCTTCCTCTCATAAAAGTTTTTCAGAGTTGCCTCTGATTCCAAGATCAGGTTCGGTCTCCAACATTTGTGTGGTTAATAATTTGCTTTATTTTGTAATTGTTAACTTTGCAATTCTGTCTTAAATGGATTAATGCTTTGCTGTGTAGGGAGTACGACGGTATCCAACAATCTTTGCCATGCCAGAGGCAGAAAGCCTTGGAAAGGTTCTTCAAAGAGTTGAAAGTGGGGACTCTGATGTACTTGCTAACATTTATCATTTCAGAGGTATTTCCTTTTAGTTAAGCCGCCTCTATAAATGCATCATTGTACCTGCACGATGTCTATGTTTCATCAAATCCTTGAGAAGAAACAAAAGAGGACTGCTAGTCTTAAGAATGAATAAACAAATATTTGTATTTACAGATTATTTTGACGATTTGGTGGTTTATCTAGAATAAACAGTTGAAATTATTTTGTTCTTGATTTTGGTTGAGTGTCTTTTAAATTTGGCTTCATCTGTCTCGTGGATTGTTTTTTATACGGGCTGGCAAACTATGGGAGCTTGCAATTACTGATTAATTTCTTCATTCTATTTGTAGCGATATGTTGAAGCTCAATGTTGCATGGCTTTAAATGATTACAAGGGTGAGATATTGTATTTAATACAGAATCATCTAATTATGGATTGCATGCTTGGATTTAAACTTGACCAATTGTCCTTCTACATACACATATCTTATTTGTGTTCCAAAAGTATACAAAGATATTGATTATCCATAAGGCTCTAATACCAGAGATGATTTTTATTTCACACCAGGGGTTGTAAGAGAAATTTTATATTTATATTTATATTTATATATATATATATATATATATATATATATATATATAATAGAAGACCAAAATAGCAATGAGTTTATAGGAGTTAGCTTGCAAGACTATAAATTGCACCACCACATATTTTTATTACAAATTACAATAGCAACATTCTTGTTACTTTGACCGTGGAAATTGTACCAAACACTTAAGGCATGGCACGCAACAAATCAAACATAATCATCCTTGTGAATTGTGAATTTTTTTCCTATATTTTCAGAATGCCTACTGACAGGACAAAGTCGAATTTCGTGGCAGGACAGTGTTTGGAAAAGGTTGGATTGCGTCAACTTGCTAACTTTTCAGTCAATTTAAGTTAAATTGTTGTGACCATATTCATCTCTGTTCAGCTTTTCATGTTAGCACATGACAGTCTGGAATGGTCTCATACATTCTGATTGAGAGGAACTGCCGATTCAAGAGCAGGATCTTGGTTACCTTCACTCTCAGATGGTTGAGATTCATGTTTTGCAGCAGCCTGCAACACCTGGTTCTGAACATCTAATGAGGAAGGTGATGTTGGTAATCCTAAGCCATTTGAAGGAGAAAACAACAACCTTTGAAGGAGAAAACAAGACAATGAGATCAAATTTAATATCAGATGAAAACACTTCTCCCAATATATTTTTCATATTAAAGCTCGGGCATACAACATTTTAGTTAAAGGCAATTTTGGAAGAAGCAATGTAGTCAGCATAGATTTTAAACATGTCCTAGTTACAAGATTCAATATGTATTATTCATGTTTGAGCACAAGTCACGTTTGATATCTTGTTATCAGGGCACAGTAAAAATGTCTGTCATGTACACTGATCAATAAATTTTTCTAGTTATTAGTGACTTCAGCTATTTGTCCATCCCCAAGACAAAAAATACAAGAAACGTTATGCCTGAATAGTTGGTTTACCTACATTAATTCTAAAATGAAAAGTGTTGATGCATTTGTGTCATACGCTCTATGCTAATGTATATTTGTCGTTATATGAGAGAACAATATCTTTTTTTGATCATTTTACATGTCTAAAATCATTGACTTTTTTTCCGTGAAATGGCAAATTAAATTAACATGATTCATGATATATATACCCAATAGTTCAGAACAAAACACAGACAATTTTGACAAACCTTCGACTTGAATATTAAGGTAACTGGGAATAAAAATAAAATATATGTCGTGGTCATAATATAATGTTTAAATTACTTAAAAACTCTATTTTCATGATTCTATGACGAAATATCCACCATTAAGTAACTTACCTGAAATCTTGATTTAGATCTTCAGCGTCTTTATATGAAGAAACCCGCAAATAAATGGTCTGGTGAATATACATAAAATCGTTTGTGAGGAAATGGAAAATCATTGATGTTATTGACCAAGTGACTATAAAATATGACAAAATAAAAGAATTTCCCAACACACACGTTACGTGTCCACCGTATGACATGGACCTGTTGCTTTAGTATAGACCTGGTGTTATGGAAAACCGTTTTCATGACCAAGGACCTGTTGCTTTAGTATAAACATGGTTGGTTAGTATTTCATACAAGTGTTGTTGTGAGGAAGAGTCAAATTGGCACTTATGTGCCTATGTAATCGATGACAGAGTAGTTGTCATCACTTACCAGTGGAAAAAAACAAATATGTACTAAAAGTTAAACGCTGCTCCCATGCTTTTATAGAGGCGCTCCCTAGTCTTTGCTTGGTCCTAAGTTGGTGAGATTTTTTNAAGGATGTTGAGTTAAAAGGTTGATTTTCATGACCAAGGACCTGTTGCTTTAGTATAGACATGGTTGGTTACTATTTCATACAAGTGTTGCTGTGAGGAAGAGTCAGATTGGCACTTATGTGCCCGTGTAATCGACTACAGAGTGGATGTAATCGATTACCAGTGGAAAAACAGAAATTTGTACTAAAAGTTCAACGCTGCTCCCATGCTTTTATAAAGGCGCTCCCTAGTCTATGCTTGGTCCTAAGTTAGTGAGATTTTCTGAAGGATGTTGAGTTAAAAGGTTGATTTTCATGACCAAGGACTTGTTGCTTTAGTATAGACATGGTTGGTTAGTATTTCATACAAGTGTTGCTG
>NC_028358.1:10266302-10329440 GCF_000741045.1 Vigna radiata var. radiata
TTTTTGAAGGATGTTGAGTTAAAAGGTTGATTTTCATGACCAAGGACCTGTTGCTTTAGTATAGACATGGTTGGTTAGTATTTCATACAAGTGTTTTTAGTCAATAAAAATAAAATAAAACCTTAGTAATTTAGTCAATAATTTTTCTCTTATCTTTTCAATTTTATAATTTAAGAGTAAAAGTTAGAAAAATCCATTAAAAGCATCAACACATAAAGAAGTTATGATTGTTTTAGGAATCTATTGTCCTTCTATTGAATTTTTAAAATATATTAATATTAGTATATTAACTTTTAAAATATATTTTAAAAAATTAAAATCAATATTCATTTGTGTATTGTGAAATTTTAGAAATATAATTATTTTGATCCACCTATGTAAAACTTGTGAAAGTTCATTCATATAATTATATGCACAAAATTCTATATTAATCAAATGTTTACACAAATAAAAACTTACTCTGATTACAATCGATTATATGAATAATTAATCATTGAAATAATATAATTTTGCAATCATCTCAAACACACATTTAATATACCAAAAAACTAACTTTTGAGAAACATCATAAACATAGTTCATACAAATTACTTTATTCAATATAGAAAAAATACAGTAAAAACATAATGTTAGGGTGCCTTTCTTTTTCAGGCCACACCACCATCAGTTTCAACTTCCAATCTTCCTTGAGGATACATCTCTTCAAGAAGCTTTACGTCTTCTTCTAATTGAAACACCTCCTGCAGAATTATGTGAGATTTATAAGTAAACCACTTTAATTTCACAAAATGCTTCAACAATGGTAAAGTATATGGTGCCAACATCAAATTTCATATCGAAAGCCCAAGCTAACAATTGTCTCCACAAAAATACTCAAATAATAAAGTAAAGAAAACTGATAAATGATCAATATTTTGTTTTCCTTTTCGACTACCTTCACATTCTTACGAAACTTTCTACCCTTTGAACCACCATTTTCTTCCTAATAGAGAGCCTCAACTGCTTTCTTTAATTCTTTTGATTTTTTACCTAGTTCAGTGGCTTCCTGCAGTAACCAAACCAACAACACCATGAATAAAGTATAGCATATCAGGTAAACAAATACAAAGCTAGCGAATTAGATTTGTTGCATCTTTTCCTTTCTTCCAAAACGAACACACAAAATGAAATCAGAATGAAAACCCTAAAAATGGAGAAAGGAGAAGAGACTACTACGGAGAGAAGTTGAAATGAAATTTGAAATCCCTAAAATGGAGAGAGAAAACTTTGGGGACAGAGGATAAAGTGCAAAAATGAAGGAGAGGGCATTTTTGGAATCTAACACCAAACCATTTCCAAATCAGATTTTAAAGTTAAAAAAAAATTCAAATTCAACCAATTCAAAACCGACACGTGGCGTTGTCAAATTTTTGTCAAATGAGCGTTGTTAGAATATCGCGATCCTTTGGACAATTACGGTTAGTTGTCTATGTATTGAGATAATTTGAGGCCCATGACAACTTTCATATGCATGCTTCTTGTAATATGGATAAAAATAATCTTTAAGGTTTCCTAATTTATATTGAATTGCAATCACAACATGTCTATAAGGTATGTCTACCAAATCCCAAAAATAACAATTGCAGTTATCGTTAGTTAGATCCACAACAAACTTCTCCATTGTGAACTTGTGAGTGGCCTCAAACCTTGCATTCCCTACCCACATAGGAATCCAAATCCCACTCTTTTCAACTTCCATATCAAGCCTTTTTCTTGGTTTAGGCATAACACTTCTAGGATATGTTATTATTTTTTTCTATTAATGTTGCAAAACCTATTCATGATGTATGCCCTAATCCATTCCATCATAGTAATGATTGATTTGTTTTTTGCTAGTAAAATTGTACTATTAAATGACTCAAACAAATTATTGATCAAGACATCACATCTAGGATAACTACTGAATGCATGTTTACACTATGATTTTTTTGGAAATTGCAAGTAAACAATTATAAACACCAATATTAATATTTTTTAACTCACACTTTTTTTTTCTACCCCTGATAAAATGTTGCCTTCACAGCCCCCATCATAAGGTCCTTAATAACTGCTCATCCACTTAATTTCTTCTTGTAATTGTTATACAGATACCTCAAACAAAACTTATGCTTTACTCCATTCAAAATCTCATTAAACACAATCATTAATCCCTGTAGAGAATATTATCACTTTGTCAAATAATCATAATGAAGTGAAGTTAAATTAGGTAATTTAAGTTCAACATTTACCTTTTGTTGATATGAAATGAAAACCCAACGTTGACATTCAATGTCCTCAATATCACTCAACAACAATGTTAAAAACCACCTCTACATGTCTTTGCACTCGTTTTCAACAACATCAAAAGTTAGTGGGATATATTGGTCATTAGAGTCTCTACCCACTACAAATAATAATTGACCACCATAGGATGTCTTTATATGACAATTGCCAACACCAATGAAATGCATGCAACCACCCAATAAGTAGTATTTACAACCCTCTTAACACGTGTAAAAACACCTAAACTTTGGTGTCAAAGTTGGTTGGGATTAATTCACCTTAATCTTGAATTGTTCCCACCTTAACTTTGACCAACTCAGCAACAATGTAAATATAGATAAACATGTTGTCATTGTCCATCTCCTACCAAACAATCCATTGCAAGTTCCTTTGCTTTACTAGTCCTCAAAGGTGCTATGCCAACATTGCATGTCTTCTTAATTTCACCAATTATTTGGTTCACTATCATGTTTCTCATATCTATAAATCTGTCAATTAATACTTGGGCAATCCACTATACACTGGCATTTTTGCTACAAAAACCTCTTACACATGTATGATACCCAACAAGTGTCTTAACCCTAAAGGTATGGTAACTCGGTATTCTAAGATTGTTAGGTAACTTTTGTTTCAATCTCTTCTACTAAAGTTTTACATCGCCACCATTTTTGAAGTCTTTAACTATTCCTAGTGTTTCGAAGTATGACCATCGATGAGGAACAATTCCTTTTATTACATGTATATTCCCACCAACATATTTTAGTCTCCTGTTCTTTTCAAACTTCCTCGTATAATGCAAAGTCACAATGAACCCCATTTGGAAACCTACATTGTAAATCAATACTCAAACTCAAATAATCACAACCTTAAATGCACTTCCCCAACATTGAAAAGAAAAACTATTTTGGAAACTAACTTGACTTTGAACACATAGACAAAAAAGCCACAACCAAGACACTTTTTTTTTATTGCAGCTTAGCTTATCTCAATTTTGATTTCAACAATTATTTCAATTTCATTTTAAACGTTTAATTTGCCAGTCATGACCAATTTCATTTTTGACATTCATTACTTACCTGGAGATGTATATTGACGACATGGCACACTATTAGCCATGTTAGAAAAAAAATGACATTTGTAATGAAAGACTAAATTTAGAACTTTCTAAAAAAAAGATGAAAATGGATCAAAGTTTTAAAGAAAAACTAAAACCAAAGGTTTTGATGTAGTACTATTAGAAGACAAAAATTTTATTTACTATAGACAACAATAGCAATTGCCCTGTGACAAATTAGGGTATCCTCTAGTGAGAAGAAAAAAAAAAAAAAACTCAACTTTAGCTCTCTAATCCTAAAATGTGTTTCATCAAAAGAAGGAAATTGTGGTTGGGTCCTCTCAAGAACCGTAGAAGATGTTTCTTGGCAATCTTAATGAGTTAGAGGTGGAGCCTCTTATATGCTTTCCCATGCTTATAGCTGTCATAGAAGAGACTAATCCTTTGATAGCTTAATGTAATCCTTACAAAGTTTTTTTTTTTTTAGATTATTAATAATCTACTACATTTTTTTTTAAAGAATCCAAACAATTTTCAATTATTTGTTGGTGGGTATCTCTCCAAGTTTAATGCTACTTGTTAGGGTTTCTTTTTCTCAACCTCATGCTCCCTTTTCTTCCCATCTCTCTTCTCAATGGACTTTTATTAGTGAATTATAACTATAACCCCTTCATACAACCAAGTTATATTTTAATCCATAAACTTAATAAACTAAACATTAAACACATTTCTATAACAATTTATAATGATCTCTTTATCCAATGATGATAATGAGACAATTTCTAACATAATGATTACATAATTCTAAAACAAAAATCTCATTATTTATATTTATTGTAATATTATTTTTATATTAAATCAAATCACTTCACAAGTTAAAAAGATCTCATATATTAAAACATAAAAAAAAAAATCATAATCACACCATCATAAATTTAATAGAAGAATCATAATATTTTAATAATTTTTTTAAATAACTTTTTAATGATAAATTGTGTGTCACGATTTTATTAGTTTATATATTTAAAATAAATCAATCACAAAATATCATATAAACAATATAAAAAAAACTGTCCAAAAAAATGGTTGAAAAAACATTTTCTTTTAATAGATATATATAATTTTTTTAGTATTCATCATACTAAATAAAATTTAATAGATCCGCAATCAATTTAAAAGGATAGAATTTAATCGTAATTAATCCATAAAATATTATACTAGTTTGATTAATAAAATATGTCATTACTCAAGATCGTTCGTGTAGTCATCCTTGTATGTGTAGGATTAAACAAATATAATTCGAGTAATAAAACCCAAAATCTTAAACCCTATCAATCACGGTTCTACCTTATGTGGCGCAGAGCCCGAGCCGGTTACGGTTACCTCCGCCGTTTCTCAACGGTGGTGCGGCGGCGCTCGGAGGACGAAGGGGACTGGCTCTACTCCTCCGAGTGGTGGGGCTCCGACTCCGACGACGGTCACACCGTTCTTCGATCAACTTCCGGCAAGGGAAATGGCGTTGTTTCGGTCGTCGCGTATCACTCTTCAAGACCCGTTAGATTCTTCCCTTTCTCAAAGTTTTTGTTTCCTTTAGTTTCTGTTTACACGAAGTTTCAGGCATTATGTGTTTATGTAAGATATTGAAGTGCTTTGAATTCATTTAATTTAATTTTACCGTGTGGCAAAATGTTCGATTATATTTTTAAATGTTTTCTTTTTAACAATCTTTGGAGTTTTTCTTTTCAGAACTCATTTGCCTTTTCTGCAAGATTTTGACAATGGGTGTTTGCATGGTTTTTAGAACAGAATGCACTGGTCAGGAATGGAAAGATGGCTGCAGAAAAGGTGTGAGGAGGTGTACCCAGGATATGGGGATGGAGGGAAACTGAGGATACTTGGATACCAGTGGAGGGTGCTTCGTTTCAATGACGTTACTCGCCAGAGCACGGCAAAAGTGATGGCAACTTACCACGACAACATGCCAGGAGTTGTCTACCTTATGCAGCAACCACGTTGTTTGGCTGTTCCATGTATATTTCCTAACCATTTAAACTGTGAATAGAAATGTAGTTGTGGCGGAATTGTGTCTTCTAGGGTTGGTTAGTTTGGTGTTTCAACCAGTGAAGTTTTATTTGAAAAGTTTTATGTATGGAAATTTGAATATCAGCTTGACTTGTAGGGTAGTGTTTGTTTTTAGTTACTGATTGCTAATATGCAATGTTGTAAGATTGCTAAGATTAAAGCTTCTGCTAACCTGCCTGGAGTGATACCTGTTAGATGATATATACTTAAATTAACTATTAATTTTAGCATCCTTGCTTGATTTGGGGTGGATTTTAATAACAAAAATAATTTTTTTGCTATGATTAATCATTGAATTCAAACAAAGAGGTCTTCTTTTGTTGGGTCAAGGTCTTTGCACGGGATTGAAACCACCTGTTATCTTTCTATGTTCCCTACTCTGTTTGTCCTATTAAAAAAATTAAAGATAATGTAAAATAAAAAAATTCCTATGTAGGGATAGTTTCCTTGGTTTTTTGTATTTGCTGTTAATTTTGGAGGAGGCTCCAGCATTCCTGCATTCCTTACGACGACGATTGCTTTGTTGGCTGCCTTGTTAAATCTTGAGCATCTGGCTAAGATTTTGCACTCTTAGATAAGTTGTTTTCTTTTATGAATCTTTAAAAATATTTGTTTTGTGCTCACCACTCCTTTACGACCATTTTGCTCTGGTTGCTATGCCATTGTGGATTTGAATTTTGATATTCTTATTTTGTCCATGATCATGATTATAGTATTTATTAATGAAGTTCTAGGGATAACTTCTAGTCATAATTCTTGATTTCTAATTTTTGGAACATATCCATCCTTAATATGATTTTCAGTTCATGTACAATTAATCCCAAGTATGTAATTTTTTTGTTTAATGCCATGTTGCAGATGTGAAAAGTATGATATCAGCTGGATTGACTACTATAGCCTCATGTAATTTTGATATTATCAGTGCACTGCAAGGAAAGAAAAATATGCACATTTTATGCATTGGACATGGTGGAGGAAGTTTACCACTGTTTTTGGCAAGTCAAATTCAAGGTGAAAATAGTTCTAGCTTTATGGGTATTTTCTGGTTTTAACTTTGGAGTGGTAGCTTGAAACATCCATGTTAAAAGTTATTACTTTTGGGTAGAAAAATGAAAAAAAAAAAAAAAAATCCATCATGGAAATATATCATTCTGTTTCTTGGTATTGACATAGTCATATCTTGCACTCTGAGGGATAAAGCATCGAACCTTCGACATTGTTATTGTCATTAGCAACCAGATGTAATGTCAATAGTAATAAACCGAACCAACATATTCATATGCCACAACCTCCAACATATTCATATGCCACAACCTCTTGTGCCCTGATTTATGTGGATACATATTTACACAGACCATCATCAATTTATTCCTCTCTCCACCCTCTTAATGCATAGTCTAATTCTTGGTCTCGAGATGATTAGTAGCATAAAGCATGCTACTTTTACTGCATTCTATTTTTATGATGTAGTTTTTGGGATTGGCTAATGATTTTCTGCCTTGTTCACTTGACAAATTTATTATTGTAATCGATCCTCATAAACCTTGCTTAATTTTCTGTGCAATTTCCAGGTGCCACCGTTCATATAGTTGAAATTGATCCCCTTGTTATATCAGCCTCAATTCGAGCTATGGGATTCCCGGCTTGCTCACTCAAGACACAATCTGGTGACCAGGCTGTTTCGAAACCTGAAACCATTGATGAAATTATGTGGAAAGGCATCCATGAAAGGATTTGCCTCTACGAAGCAGATGCTGAGGAATTTATTGTTAACAGCACAAATATATATGATATGATCTTTGTTGATGCTTATGATGGTGATGATATATTTCCCCACAAGTTATGGCGCCCAGATTCAACATTTCTTAAAGCTATGAGTAATCGACTCCATCCCAAACATGGAACTGTTGTGGTGAACCTGCATTCTGACTCTGATGTCTTGAATCTTGATACTGTTCCATCCTCACTTGAGCATATTTTACCAATGGGAAAGTATGTCTCTCAAGTTTGCAGAGCATACAAAGATGTACTTGTAGGAAGAGAAGGTTCTGGTCTTGCATTTACTGTTGCTGTTCCTTGGGTGTGTAATACTTCCCTGGTTGTGTGTAGAGGTTTTGATAAAGACAGTGAGTATTTTAACCGGGAATTTGTTATTAACACCCTCATTTCCAAATCCCTTGAACTGGAACATGTTATGGACTTGCCATTCTCATGCATGGAATACATAAAAAGAGGTTTCATTCTTGTTTAATTTATCCCAATCTTATTGATTTTGCATTCAGAAAATTCTTAACCAATCTCTATTACTATATGAAACATGTTCTCTATTATTATGATCTGTTGTCAATGGATAAACATTACCACTGGGTTCACTTAATGACAGGATATGGCAGGTTGAGTGGATAATGTTATTTTATTCATCTAGTGCTTTAATGGTATTAGCTCCTTTTCTCTGTAGTAAGAGTTTCAGTATTGTATGTGTGGGTGATTGTCTATATATATATATTTATATATTATACATAATGGTTTATCTTTAATTTTTAGGGGTGTGGCATAAATTTAAAACCTAGAATTTAGCTTAAAATTAAGAATTTAAGAATGTTAATGAGTGTTTAACTTAATTTTGTATAGCCTGTAGTTGATATGTTTAAAACATTCACAATTATTTTTTCTCAATCCAAATATATTTTCTTTTAGTAACGTTGTTTATATAACTGATAATGTTTGAATAAGCAAGCAATATCAGGTCATCTGTCCTAATAATAAATTTTAGTAAGCGACCTTAACTTTTAACAACTTCAATATGTAATTTTATTACATAACAGATTATTTGACCGATTATGTTTGAGTAAAGAAAGAATAACCGGGAAGAAAATAATAAGAAATTAGGTTTATGAAAATATGTTTTATAATAAAATATGGATTCTGAATAATAATGACTAACTATTTATCTTTCTTTTAATTTACGGTTTGTTGTCCAACTTCTGTTTAAATAGTAATCTTTGAAATAGTGTAAATGTTTCAATTCAAAACATCCTATTATTGCGCTGATGTTTATATAAATCACTTAATAAAAAATTATCAATTAAGTAATCAACATATTTTATCATATGAAATATTATATACACAAATATTGTCTTATATTTTTTTGTTTTGAGAAAGATAATAAAAGGAATATAAAGGCATATAAAAACTCTAAACAAAAGAAAAAGAGGAAGGAAAGAAGATTAGTGAAAAAAAAAATGTATTATTGTCATTATTATCGAGATATTTTATAGAAGTAAGTTTATAAATGTATTCTTATCAAACTAATAATCCTGCCATATAAGTATGTGTTTATATATTAGTTTAACTATTAAAACCTTATAAACTTCAGATTTCAATAACCTTTATTGTATTGATGGTAAAGTTCATTCAATGTACTTATTGAGAACTTTTAATATATTTTTTGTTCGCAGTTTAAAAGAGCAAAAGTGTGCTTAAAAAGTAACACTATAAAAAAAAACTTTTATTTGGTCTTAAACCAAGTTTTTATAATAATTTGACATTGAAACTTAACTTTAAATGGAAGTAAAGATAAAGTTATTCAAACACTTACACAGACCTAATCGGAATAAGAGGGCTTTATTTATTTATTGAGCATGCCACCAAATGGATTATCCCTTTTGTTAGATGAGTTTGGCCATAGAACTTATAAAACTAAATTTAAAAAAAAAATATTAAAAATCACAAGTTATTTTAATAAAGTTAAATAAAATTATACAGGCTCATTTCAAAGTTTCCTAAATGAAAAAGAAAATCATCTTGGTTATTTGAAGGTTTGGATATCGATTTCATGTAGAAATAAGTATTATTTCAGATTTGAAAGAAAGAAGTATACCTGCCAACACTTTTAAGTATTAGTAATTATTAAAAGGTTTAATATTTATTTTGGTCCCTCCTTTAGGAGGGTTTGTTCAAAGTGGGCCCTCTTTTTTTCAAAAGTTCACTTAAGTCCTATCTTTTGCAAAAACTGTTCAAAGTGGTCCTTTTTGCTAACGGCGTTAAGTTCAATAACGGCAGAGGTGCCAAGTGTCTAATGTCTAATTATGTGGCATTGTTATTTGTTTTAATAAATATATATAATTGTGACGTGTAAATTATATTAATTAGGATTGGATTAAAAAAAGAATTAGGAGTAATTAGGGTCAGAAGATTGATTGAATTTGGGGTAATTCGAATTCGATTGGGATTGAAATTGGGGTCAGTTTAGGGTTCCTCAACGCGATTGAAATTGGGGTCAGAAGATTGAAATTGTGTGCGTGGTTCGTCAAGGGAGGTTGTTTCATTCCTTCGTCGTCAGATGGTGGAGGTTGCGCCTCTACCGATAGCACCACCGGTGCTGGAGCAGCGAAGGTCTCGACTGAGAAGGAGAACAACCCACCTCAAGCAGGGTTAGAGGTTGGACAGGGAAGATGTGGGCTGGGAATGGAGGATTGGGAGAGTGTGTTGTCTGAGTCATCTGGTCAAGATAATTCTATTTTGAAATTAATTATGGGGACATTAGGACTCCGCTTATGGGGGACATTCAGCGAGCAGTGGAGACGAGATCTGTTGGCTTGGCTGGCATTGGGTTGCATCCTGGATTCGGAAAGTAAGAGTTTAGAATTTGAACTCTATTTGTCCAATGCACATAAGAGTGAAGCGCAGATCTCTGTGATATAGGCAAAAAAATGGAGTACAGGAAAATCAAAGACGAGGTGAGGTGATTGCTTTGATGAAGAGTTAGTTATCATATTTCTTCCGTCAACCGATTGGTCTTAATTAATGGTGATTTTGATTTGGTGCGTTGCTGTAGGATGAAGTTAGGGACGGGGCCCTTGAAGACGTTGAAAAATCATTTTTGCTTTCAGGTACCTAATGTCGCTCCTTTGATGTAGAATCCATTTCTGGTTTTCACTTTCCGTATAAACACCTTTTCTCCACCTCCAGTGCCAGATAGTAGTTTGAGTTCCGGGGGAGAAACCAGGATTGACATCCACATGACCAAGGCAAAGTGGAAACGCAAGTATGACAGCATCCAGGATTGACATCTCAGGGTGTTTTTCAACCACAACAACAGCATCCAGCAATAGAGCTTCTCAATCCCCTAATTCTTTTTTTAATCCAACCCTAATTAATATAATTTACACGTCACAATTATATATATTTATTAAAACAAATAACAATGCCACATAATCAGACATTAGACACTTGGCACCTCTGCCGTTACTGAACTTAACGCCGTTAGCAACAAGGACCACTTTGAACAGTTTTTTGCAAAAGATAGGACTTAAGTGAACTTTTGAAAAAAGGAGGGACCACTTTGAACAAACTCTCCCAAAGGAGGGACCAAAATAGGTATTAAACCTTATTAAAAATACCATTGCATCAATTCCCAACTAAAATCAATTGATCATTTTATAATTATATAGTTACACTAACTTTATTATCAATATAACAATAACTTTTTTTATTTATCCAATATAATATAAGTCAACAAATATTAAAAAAACGTATTATTTACTTTTTATTATATTAATGATTATTTTATTTAAGTTTAAATAATATTATCTACTGTTGTCTCATATTATCCTTCTTTGTATTATTATTACTTTCTTAACTTCTATTACACATTGTATAGTACGGTATTCTGTGGTCTCTTTTTCCAGGGTCAAACTGATCATTTTATATCGAATGACCTTCACAGGTTGACCGAGTTAATGATTGATCGACCATCCTGACCGAACGACTCATCCCAAGCCGAACGGTTTTCCTTAGGTCGACCACCAGGCCTACAACATTAGCTGACCGCATGGTTAGATTATAAACGATAATAGCTCATTAAAGTCCTTAATGGAGGTTAAGACGTGATTGGGCCGTCATCAGACCCACGAAAGGTACAAGCCCATTACAGCTAGTATAAATAAAAGTCTCATGTATGACTTTTGGACCACGTTGCATAATACATGCTCTACTTGCTATATTAATCGTTCGGTCACTTTACTGACTTAAGCGTCGGAGTGCCTTTGACAGGTGTCTGCCTGCCCGGCTTGGAGTACGAGGAAGAAGCAGGTAATTGTTCGGCCTTTCCCAGGGAAACGAGTCTTCACCAGCCCGTTCGGTCTCTACCAGTCAACAGTCTTCACAAACCATCCGGTCTCCATCAGTTCGGAGTCTTTTCACGTTGTCCGGTCTTCGGCACAACATTACACCCGAAACATAATGGCGCCCACTGTGGGGCTGAGCATGCATCCCCATTTGTAACCATAAGGAAAGGGTGAGCAGTGCTCTTAGGAACTTCAGGTGAACATCTTTAGCCGCTCGGTCTTGGCAATCAAGCCTCAACCATTCGGCCAAACTTGGCCTCCAGCGTTCCCATCAATCGTCCGGTCACACGCAGGCCTCAACCTTCCTGAACGGTCTCAAGCACTTGGCCACTTTTAGCTTCAACCGTTCGGCCACATGCAGGCCTCAACCTCTCGACCTCCTGTGGCCTCAACCGTTCGGCCTTACGATGACCTCAAGTGCTTAGCCAAATTTGGCATCAACAACTCGGCCATTCGGTCTCAACCGTTCGGCCACAAGGCCTCGATATTCAACCATTCGGTCATAGCCTACACTTTCAGGAATCTCGGCTAGAGCGCAACAAAACCCAAGTTGAACGGAAAAATGTCTTGTCAACTTGGTCGGGCAGTGAACGGCAATGCCCTGCCGCCCCCAACATGCCGAAGATCACCAAGTTCATGAACGAAAAAATATCCTGTCAACTTGGTCGGGTGGTGAACGATTATGCCCTGCCGCCCCCAACACGTCGAAGATCACCAAGTTGATGAACGGAAAAATGTCCTGTCAACTTGGTTGGGCGGTGAATGACTATGCCCTTCCTGTCACCCCCAACATGTTGAAGATTACCAAGTTGATGAACGGAGTATCACTCCTGTCAACTTGGTCGGGCGGTGAACGGCTATGCCCTGCTGCCCCAACACGTTGAAGATCGCCAAGTTGATGAACAGAGTTTCACTCCTGTCAACTTGGCCTGGCGGTGAACAACTATGCCTTGCTGCCCCCAACATGTTAAAGATAATCAAATTGATGAATGGAAAAATATCATGTCAACTTGGCAAGGCGGTGAATGGCTATGCCCTGCCGCCCCCAACACGTTAAAGATTGCCAAGTTGATGAAAGGGGCACCCTGCCAACTTCTCGGCCACCATTGCATCAGTCGTTCGGCCATAGCCTGGCCTCAACCTCTCGACCTTCAACGGCCTCAACTTCTCGGCTTTCAACGACCTCAACCTCTCGACCTCCAAACGCCCAATCTCGGCCTTCAACGGCCTCAACTCCTCGACCTCAACTTCTCGGCCTTCAACGGTCTCAGCTTCTCAGGCCCCATCTCGGCCTCTAAAGGCCTCAACCGTTCGGCCATTCATTAGCCTCAAGCTTTTTGGACTCCTAAGGCCTCAATCATTCGGCCATAGCGTGGCCTCGATTCTCGGCCTCCTAAGGCCTCAACCGTTCAGCCATTCATTGACCTCAAGCTCTTCGACCTCCTAAGGCCCCAACCATTCGGCCATAGCGTGGCCTCTTTTCTCGACCTCCTATGGCCTCAACCGCTCAACCATCTACTGGCCTCAAGCTCTTTGGCCTCCTAAGGCCACAACCGTTTGGCCATGGCTTGGCCTCGATTCTCGGCCATCTATCGGCCTCATCATCTCGGCCTCAACTCGGCTTCCTAAGATCTCAACTATTTGGCCATCCAACGACCTCTACCCCTCGGCCTTCTAAGGCATCAAATTCGGCCGTCCATTGGCCCCAACATCTCGGCCTCAACTATTTGGCCATCCAACGACCTCTACCCATCCGCCTTTTAAGGCCTCAGATTCGGCCATCCATCGGCCGCAACATCTCGGCCTCCATCGGCCTCAACTCGGCCTTCTAAGGCCTCAACCATTTGGCCATCCAATGGCCTCTACCCCTCAGCCTTCTAAGGCCTAAGATTCGGTCGTCCATCGGCCTCAACATCTTGGCCTCCATCGGCCTCAACTTGGTCTAAAGGCCTCAACTGCTCGGCCATTGCTCGGCCTCAACCGTTCGGCCTCCAAAGGCCTTCAGCTTTTTAGCCTCCAAGGGCCTCAAAGCATTCGCTTCCACCTTTTGGCCTTACGATGGCCTCGGCCAGCCATTCCTCAGCCTCAACCTGTCGGCCATACTTCGGCCTCTATCTCTCGGCCTCGTAAGGCCTCAACACATCCACCTAAGGCCCACTTCATTGCTTATTCTCAACCGTTCGACCATCTTTTGGCCTCATCTTGGCCTCCTAAGGCCTCAGTTCTCGGCCTCAAAAGATCTCAAGTTCTCGGCCATTCGGCCACAAGACCAGCCATTCGGCCTCAACATATCGGCTTTTCGGCCTTACCTTGGCCGCCTCATCTCAGCCAACCAATGGCCTCACCGTTTACGTAGCCAAATTTGGCAATCAGTTATTTGGCTCGGCCAATGAAGGAACTCGTCAACAAACAGAGATGACTTACAAACGAAAGCCAACCAGGGAACCTGTCCTTTCCAAGAAGGCCATCTACTAAAACCCTTCGCATCATCAACATCATGCTCGGGCTTGGGGGGCTGATGTACCCTACAGTACCCTGCGGTCTCCTTCCATAAGGCCAAACTGACCATTTTATACCGAACAACCTTCAAAGGCCGACCGAGTTAATGACTGATTGACCATCCTAACCGAACGGCTCATCCAAAGCCGAACGGTTCTCCTTAGGCCGACCACTAGGCCTACAACACTGGCTGACCACATGGTTAGGTTATAAACGATAATAGCTCATTAAAGCCCCTAATGGAGGTTAAGACGTGATTTAGCCGTCATCAGGCCCACGAAAGGTACAAGCCCATTACAACTAGTATAAATAAAGGTCTCAGGTATGACTTTTGGACCACGTTGCATAATACATGCTCTACTTGCTATATTTACCGTTCGGTCACTTTAATGACTTGAGCGTCGGAGTGCCTTTGATAGGTGCCCGTCCGCCCGGCTTAGAATACGAGAAAAAAGCTGGTAAACGTTCGGCCTTTCCCAAGGAAACGCCCAGTCTTCACCAGCCCGTTCGGTCTCTACCAGTCAACAGTCTTCACAAACCATCCGATCTCCATCAGTTCGAAGTCTTCTCACATTGTCCGGTCTTCGGCACAACATTACACCCGAAACACACGTGAATTCAAATTATGGAATATCAAAGTGATATTTTTGTTAATAAATAAATATTGATATTTTTAATCAATTTTTTTTAATAAATATATTTGTTACCATGGGCTTATAGTCGACTAATCAGGCACGGTGGCATATTGACTTGAGAGGATCGAGCGGCCGACGTGCAGGAAAGAGCTTTGTAGTCGTTTGGTCCTGACAACAGTTGAGCGGAGTGAAAGTACATGGTACTATGGGTTTATAGTTGGCCGATCGGGTGCGGTGGCATATTGACTTGAGAGGATCGAGCGGTCGATGTGTAAGAAAGAGTTTCATAGTTGCTTGGTCCCGACAATAGTTGAGTGGAGTTAAAGCGCAATTAATGTTACAATGACTACTGATGAGTGGTTAAGGTTTGCATTAATGATCATTGAGAGGTAAATTAATTGGTCATATATAAACTCTATAAATAGAGGTTTAATTTCGAGGTAAACTCACTTTATTCATCATTGAATTACTTTATACCTCTAGATAAAAATTCTGATTTAAGCATCTCGTCTCATTACAGTAAAAACAATATTGATACAAAATTAAGTTAAATATATTAAGATAAGCTATGTATTTTATGATGTTATAAAATGGTCAAATTAATTTTTACTAAGATAAAAGTTATGGATCAAGAGAGGATGAGAGTTATTTGTTGAATGAAACGAGAAAGAAATGGTTTACTCAAATAGAACAAGAGAAATTAAAATTGTTTAATATATTTAAAAATGAAAGTTTGAATGAAGTAAAGAAAAAAACACTAAAGAAGAAAAAAAAATTGGAAAAGATTCCATAATCATAAATTATTGATAAACCAAGAAAAGTTCACAATCTTTACTTAAATTAGGAATTCAAATATGACAATTAAAAGTTTAATTCAAGAACTTAGAGATAATTTCGATAAAAAATTAATTTTAAACTTTGACAAAAGTTAAGATCAAGACTACTGCATTCATCCTATAATGAGACTCATCCAATAAGCTTTTTAACAATGTCCATTAAAGTCTATATAAAAAATATAAAAATTTAATAAAGGCCTAATGCAATAAATAAATTCTTAATTTAGCTTGAGTCTTTTTATTGTCATTAATTATTCTATTCTTCAATATGATTCTTAATCATTTTAATTGAGTGTTCAACATTAGGTACAATTTTCTACATTTGTTAACTTTTAATCTTTAGACCACATTTAGAAAGAATCACCAAACCATGTGGTCAACCTTAGTTAAGACATGTCACGACACTACAAAGACCACTCTTCACTCAACCACACCTTCATACAAAGATTCAAGCCTTATAAACTCTCAAGTTAAGTAAAATTTATCCAATGTGGGAATGAGTTAGGCATTAAATATGTAAGTCAACTTCAACCCTCTTAATTAGAGAATCAAAAACCTTAAAGGGATTACAAGGTATCCACACATCTAGCACACTAACCCCATACTTGTGCACATCATATATACAAGACAAAACACTTATAAAGGTTTTAAGAGAATAAAGGTTTTAAGAGAGAAAGTTTTGATTGATGTGGGACCTAGTCATAATAGGTCGCACTTAAAACAAGTACGATTGAAGTGTTTTTGTGTTTTAGTATCCCAAATCCTCATGTGCAAGAGGCTCCCCCATCTATATTTAGAGCCCTTGCTCCTTGTAATATTCACTTTTGCTTAATAAGAATTGATATGCATAGAGTTGTCAAAATGGATAACCAGGCTCGATTCGGCCTGACCCACCATGGGTTGGTAACTTAGTGAGTCAACTCAACCCGACTCACTTATTAGTGAGCTGAAAATATTTGAGCTCGGCCCGACCTATCACGGGTTGGTGGACTAAACAGGTTGACTCACTTAATTATAAGTTATTTTAAAAAAATTATTAATTTTTTTAATTCAAATCTAAATAAATTTTACTCTAAAATGATGTTAAACTCTAAACACAATACAAAATAAAATAAAAAATCATATAATCCAAGCGTAATCCAAAAACAAACACAAAAGGCCAACAAATAAGTTTATAATATTGAAAATTTTTGTATCACTTGTCCATTTATAATATTAGAGTTTTCAATAGATATACCTATAATATTTTTTTCTCTTGAAACATATTTTTTTCATCCTCATCTATAATATAATAAAATAAATGCTAATTAATAATATTTAAACACAAAATAATAAATAATTAAATTAAATAAGGTGGGTTGGTGAGCCAACTCGGCTCACCACGGGTTTAACCCGGGTGAGCTGAGTTCTAAGTAAGCCAGTTTGAAAAATTAACCCACATAAAAAAAATCACATTTTTTTCAAATCCAACCCGGCTCAAACCCGTGGTAGACCGGGTTGGTTCGTGGGTTACAACCCATATTAACAGCACTAGATATGCATATTCTAGTTAATCTTGTTATTCTTTCAAGGTCAATTTAAATGGAAGTAATATTCTCATTTTTCTCTTTCAAAGAACTTCCTTGAAGAGAGAAATTACAAAGTTTATTAAGAACTAGGAAAAGTAATAAGATTTCTCTTGTCATGCATGGAGAAGATGCTTCCATCACTTGGCACCAAAGCTAGACTTGAAGGTCTATAAAAGATAAGTTCTAATTTCTTTCCTTTTGTATTAGCATCATCTTGTGCACGTTTTCCTTATGTTTAGGTTAGTTTAATTTTTTTTTTCTCATCATTGCTTAGCTTCTTTCTTAGTTGATTATTTTTTTTAATTGCCTTGAATTAATGTCATGTGCAGGAGTTCTATTCACAAACTATATTTAGCTTTCAATTTGCAAATTTTCTATGTCAAAAACACAAAAACTAATTTGATTTGAGTTTTTCATTTTGTTTTCAAAACTTCTTTTTGCTATTAGATCATTAGCAAAACTTCCAAAATATTTTTCCTTCTAGGTGCATGCCAAACCACTTTTATGTTTTTTCCATTCAGTTTTAAATTGAATCTTAGAACATACTACAATTATTGTTAGTGGATTTTGGAAGTGAAATTCAACCTAAAAGTTGAGTTGCTCTTGAACGTGAGTGGAAAAACATTTAGATCGTGACTTTCTAAGATGAAAAAGAAAATTGAAATCTGAAAAACAAAAGAAAAAAGCATTGACCCAAACATGAATAAAACAAAAGAGAAGAAACTAGATCAACTCACACAATAGTAGCATTTATTTATACATTTGATTACTATTTTAGTTAATTACATGACTTGAATGGTATAGTGAGCATATTTGAGTGTGAAATTATTTTAATTACATAAAGTTGGAATGGTGTAATCGATTTGTTCTTGATTTATTCTATATTTTAATTTTGTTTTAGTAATCATAATATAGAGTCATTCACTAGGTTCATTTTGAATTCTTTCTTGTAAAAATTTCCTTTTTTTTTTCTTTTTTTCTTGTGAATTCCTTTGAGTTCTTTCATCTATATTTTCATTTGAAATTTGTCGAGGTAGGTTTCAAGGAAGTCAAAGTGAATATTATGCAAAAAGTGTCATTACCTAATCATTAACTCCATATTTATAGACCTTATTTTCAATAATGAACATTAACTGATCATTAATTGTTTTTTAATGCTCTTCCGCAATCAACACTCGCCTCTTGCTTGATTCCTTCGGCTCCGCTAATCGGCCCTAGCTAAGAGTCTGTCTCCTATCGGACGATATCCCTGACTGTGCCTGCCTGGTACACTTCTGGTACACTACAAATGGCAATCAAACGTGCCTCTAATTACATTAAAATGAGGGAACCCAGTCACGCTTGACCACAAATTCCAAAAGAAAACAACCAACAATTTAAAATTCAAAATTTTAAAAAAATAAAATAAAAAGGAGTTCTCTTATTGACAAAAATGGGAGTCATGTTTCGTGTACTTACTTATGGTTCTATTGCTTACTTAGATATGTCTTTCTTATCTTTAGTTGACTATTCTTGATTGTGAATATTGAAGTCAAATATAAAATTTAGAATTTACTTAATATTGGTCTTCTATTCTTCATGCCCTCTTTTATATACTTTTTTGAAGATGGATTTAGACTTGAAAAGACTCAAATTAGATATTTACTACTTACATTACTCAAAAAAAATACATCATAAGTTAGTTTAAGAAATATCAAATAAAGAGAAAGAATAAATATTTTGTGAAGCAAGAGAAACTGTGTTACAAGCTTCTTGTAATTCTTCAAGAAATAATGTGTTTTACTCATATTCTTCTTGTCTATTTTGTAATGCAATATTTCCTTACACTCACGAACTTACCAGTTTTTGTAACACACTAGAAGAAAAAATAATAGATATTAATTTCTATTTTGATATCAATGTTTTGCTTAGTCCATCAAAATGGGTGTTGCTCCCTACACCTCCCCAGGTGGGACTTGTACCTCCCAATTAATTTAATTTATTTCAAAAATATTCTACATCTCCCCATTATTTTCTTTTATTCCAAAAATACCCTACACCTCCCCACTATCCTTAACAATCTTTTTCTTTCTCTCTCTACATTAATGGAGCATTTACATGGCTCATTAATGGAGCATTTACATGACTTAAATTTGAATATATTTTCTTAAATAAGTTTGATTCAATCTTATTTTCGTTATTGAATATATTTTTTTCTTTTCAAATTACTTAATAAATGGTAAAATTTTGTTCTAAATTTCTACAAAAATGTTTATATACATGTATATTTTTTTTACATATAATATCTATAATTTTTAACATTATATTATGTTTTAACTCACCAACATGTTTGACTCAAATAACTTGAATAAATATTTAATTTATTAGATAAATAATATAAAAATATTATTAAATACTTAAAATATAAAAAAAAGTTATTTGTTAAAGGTTTAGAATTTATTTAGTTCTTTCGTCATTATAAAGTTAGTATATAATAATAATAATAATAATAATAATAATAATAATAATATATCATTATTTACTATTAATATTATTATGTTTATTATCATTATTTACTATTAATATTATTATGTTTATTATTTTGTATTTGCATCTAACTTTTAATTTTATAAAATGGAAATGGTAGAAGTACTAATATTGAAGTTTCCTCTAAATTTTATATTTTGTAATATGTTACAAATTCAAATCTGAATCATGTGAATGCTCTATTAATGTAGAGAGAGAAAGATTGTTAAGGATAGTGGAAAGGTGTAGGGTATTTTTGGAATAAAGAAAATAGTGAGAAAGTGTAGAATATTTTTGAAATAAATTAAATTAATGGGAAAGTACAGATCCCACTTGGGGAGGTGTAGGGAGCAACACCCCATCAAAATTTAACTGACTTTATTAATGTGAGTCTTAAGTGGTGTATTCTCCTTTGTATGGATTTTTTTTTAACAAAACTTGTTACAAATAAATTTTGTCATGAAGAGCTTCTCCAACCTCAATCACAATGACAATGCAACTAAAAATCTTCTCCTTACAACATCATAAATGATCTCATCTAATAGTGACAAAAGGACCATCAAATGAACCTTTTTCTTCACCTACTCCAAATAATGCTTCTTTACGTGTTATATTTTTTAAAAGTGATGTCGACACTCTCTGATCCTTGAACAAGACTATCATTTTGATTCTCCATAAGTTGTTCTTTTCATTGAACTTGTGGATCTTGGATGTAATATCGATCTTCTTGCAAGAACTTGTTATAAATGTGAAACAATATAATATAATGTTGATTATTAATCACACCAACAAAAGATGCAAAACAAACATCACACAAAGTAAGATACAAATGAATAATCATCTTGTGTATTAAACAAAATAATTGCTAAATTACTTCAAAATTCGTCCAAGTACAAATCTTATAAATATTATAAAAACAATTACATATTAATTGGAAATACACAATAACAACTAACTAACATAACAAAATGTATATAATGAATTATCGTTTCACAAGATAATGTAATATTAAATCATCAAACAACCTATCATTAGAAAATGTCTATAACTAATAGACACCTCAACAAGTAAACCATGTCTACAATCATCCACAACTACATTAAATTAATTCAATATATCAAAATTTATACAAATTACACAATCTAAAACTATATCTAAATTAAGTAATCCATGATATAATTTCATATTGTGTAATCTAAAATATAGCAGTAAAAAAAGAATTTAAAATATATAGTTGTAGATCATATAATTCATTACATAATTTGAAATATAGTTCTTGGTTATATAATCCAAATAATAAATTAAATTCGAATATTCAGATTAATATTAATTTAAAACGTTATGCACATATCATCCATAACATTTTAGTCATTTAGTCGTTTTCTATACTTTTAGGATGGTAGAAGAAAATAAGTGGCTGTGGAAGAAGGTGCACAGTAGAAGGAAAAATATATAAATGAAACATTTACAACACTCCGTTCCCTCTCTGCCTTTTGTCTCGTGTATATACTCTCACTTCCACATCAGCATTGCTTTTATGTTGCAGCCTATTAACGTGAAAATTGTCAATGTCTTATTGCACCTGTAAATCTAACAAACAAAGGCATTCTTTCAAATGCCTTTGAAAACTCCTATGCTATCTCATGTTAACTGACTCAAAAACCCTTCATTTCCACCATGTTCTTGTTTACAAAACTTACAATACAAAAGGGACCAACGAAAACAGAAATGTACTGTCATAATATTAACGTTAAAATGAAATATAAGCCATTCAATGTATTGTACGCATGATACTTGAACCTTACAAGTCTAGTCCTTTTTTGAAAAGGAGGAAAATAGTCATTTTGTCATAAAAAACCACAGTACCCCTAGTATTCAAAATTCTTAATGGAAACAAATGACAGTTCAAATCACAACTAAATGTACTTTCAGATTAACATTGAGCTGAATTATGATCCATTGAATGTGTTAGACTCACGGAACATAAACAGTAAATGCAAAAAATAACGGAAGAAGAAGGAAGAATTGATCCTCCTCAGTTGAATGATAGGAATATAATTGGAAGTCAGAATAATGACAGTACTCCAGACTGAATTATGAGGCTTCATTTGTCAAAATAGATAAATGCTTCATAAGAAAACAGTAAGAGACAAGGAAGCATGATCAACACACATGTTTGTCACGGAAGAGGTTAAGGGTTTTACAATGTCTATGAACAGTTACTAAAGCAGTGACAAACCACCTGAAACAATTATTAAACAAGGGGCCAAAATGACCGGTGAACTCATGAGCTAGATATAATCACATTCACACCGAAAAGCTAGGATAAACAAGATGGGATAATACAGGATAGTAGTAGAACAAAAAAATCAGAAATACAAAAAAATTGAATGCCACTATCTACTGTTCATTACGGGATTGCAAATTGAAGCACGTACACTTATCTTTCATGGCTTCACCCTCACTTCCATACTCTTTAAATCTGTACTCTTCCTGCTTAAATGAAGAAGGCACCTTTCCCTCACTGTAGCATTGGTTACACACACTAAAATGAGATTTTGTCTCCTTAAACCGAGAACCAATAATTGGGTAGCGGCAAACCGAGCACACCGAGTTACCATGCCGGTTTCTATCCCCTGTCTCAAGCTTTGCTAGAGTAGGCATGATACCAAAACCCCAATCTGGATCATCAAACAATACTAGAAACTCGGAGAAAGACACCATTGAAGTGTCTGACTCTCCACGAACCTCCATTAATTCACTAACAGCTTGGCTAGGAAGATACACGGCCCTTAACAATTTGATGTACAGAGTGGCATCAACTTTCCTAATATTAGCACCATCTTCATTCATAGGACGCCACAAAAGTGCATCGAAGGCAACCCTTTTGCGTCTGTCCGGAGGACCACCACAAATAGGAGCAAGAATTGCATAGAACATTCCTAGGTCCAGCCTGCCTGAACCATTTTCATCCAAAACTGAAAGAATCCTCTCGTTGATGGCTTTCACAGCCCCTTGAAAAGTCTCAGGCTTCAGAAAACTGAGTAATCTGCGAAGAATTTCTTCCAAATTGGGCTTCCGGATGGACTTTTCAGGAACTCCACTACCAGAATAGGATACTGACACATCACGTTCACTCATCTCCTTCTTCAAAAGCTCTACACTGCAACGACTCAACCTAGTTACCCTCTGAAGCGCTCTGATCTGCAGAGCAGTGGCTAGCTCTTGCCTCCCAGTAGTCCGATCTCCAACTACCTTAAACTTGGATGGTTCAATTATGACAAAAGATGCCTCCCCGGGAACACCTCCATTACTTGCTTTAGTCTTCTTTTTCTGCAGTTGCTTCAAATGCGATATTGCATCATGCAACTCAACCCTATTCGTCATTTTCAACGCTTCCTTCAAAGCTCTTTTGGCCTCTTCAGTCTCCCCAGCTCCCAGCAGCGACACCGCCTTGTTCAGCTGTGCTCGCCAATGGTTTGGCCACACGCCCAATACTCTAGTGTACATCTCAGATGCCCTCTGAAACCTACCCAGGTCCATATACAACCCACCTAAATTGTAAAGGGCATCCACATGACCAGGCTTCAAATCAATAGCCTTCTGAAACACCTCAATTGCCCTCTCATCCTCACCCATGGCGTGCAACGCTGAGGCCAAATCGCAGTGAGCGTCAGCATAATCCGGCTTCATGAAAATTGCCTCCTCCAACGCCTTCACTGCCGCTCTATACTCCCCCACACCAAAAAGTGCACTACCTAAGAGCTTCAAGGCTCTAAAATGTGTGGGACAGAGAATCGCTGCTTCCCTATAATACTCACAGGCACTCAAAACCATCCCTTCACCCTCAAGGGCGATGCCGAGGTTGACATAAATCTGGGGAAGCAAGTAAGCCCATTGGTTGCCACCAGCCTCAGCAGACTCAAGAGCCAAGAGGAACTCCTCCTTGGCCTCCTTGTACCTGCCAAGAACATACAAACAATTCCCAGCTCTGAAATGAGGCCTCACATCCACAGGTTGTAACTCACAAGCCCTCTTGAAACTAACCAATGACTCCTTAAACAACTGATGCTCATACAAAACTCTCCCAATTGCCATGTGCCCATCAAAAGCCTCTTCTCTTGACCTAGCACCATCAGCTCTCCCTCTCAACCCTCCCAATTCCTTCAAAAACACTGCATAATCATGCCCTGACTCCTCCCAAAACACTCTCTTCTCCGTAATCTCGGAAGAGGGCCCTAATTCGCGAGACCAGCCGGCATCTGAATATGCGTCAAAGTTGTCATTCTTCAATTTCCCACCTTCCTTTGACTGCTTCGTCTTCAGCCTCTTCACAAGAAGCTCCAAATCATCCACAATTTTCCACGTCTCATCGAACACGATCCCGTGGTTTGGAGACACTGCCCAGGCGGCCGTCCGCTGTTTCTTCTGGGTCTCCACCGCTATTCTCTCGTCCACGATAGACGAGGATGACGCCTCAGACGCTGCAAGGGGCTCCTTCACGGCGTCTGCTACGAGGTCGAGCCCAAGCGCGTCGAAATCACGGTCGACGTCACCGGCGCCGTCGTCGTACGTGCGCAACAGACCCTCGTACGTGAGACCCTTGTCGCCGTCGATGAATTCGCCGTACGTCCGGAACACCTCGTCAAGGATCGCGCTGATTTGTTCGTCGCTGAACTTCACCCTAGGGTTCACCGCACCCACCAGCGACGCCATTTCCTCACGGTTGAGACCCCCATCACGGTTCGCGTCGAATTGGTTGAAAATTCGCCGAACCTTCTCCGATCTGGTGCCCCTCGTCGCCATTTCCGGAGTCAGAATGGAAGCTTAGTGGCGGCAGGTGCGATGGGTCGGTGCCAGTGACGTTGTATCTGGATAAAATTAAAATAAAACAAAAACCTAATTTTTTTTATAAGAGCATGAAATTGGAACCCCAATGAAATGTTTTGGGGTCATTAGGATTTGGGATTGGAATCAGAAGGCGTTGCTTGTGGTTGATGATAATGATGATTGGTGGTTGGTTGTGTTGTGGGGTTGGGCTTACCAGTCAGAGGGACCATTTCAAAGGGGGCATGATTTTTCAATTCGGAACCCTAATTTTGTGTTTCGAATCTTTTTGTTGAGATTTGGGGTTCTGTCAGGGATGGACCTGATTGTTGGTGATGATGATGATGGATGGGTTGTATGTGGGTGGGAGCAAAAGGGATGAATGATGGGACCAATTCTAAAGGCAGTGATTTTTTTAGGGTTTGAAAATTAAAACCCTAAATTGCTTTTTGATATCATTAGGTGTTGATTTGGGATTTAGATTCCACCCATTAGCTGTGTTTATGGTTATTTTGGGTTTTGATTTGTCAATTTCATCTCAAGCTGTAAAGGGGATGATTATTGAAGAAGAAATAGAACTCCCTCACTTTATCTATATATCAATCTTAATGCTTTTTTCTTATTTTAGTTTATATGATGTGATTATAATGGTGGGGCTTAATTAGTTATTTTGAGTTAAGTAATCATCATTATGGGCAGGTAATAAATAAATACTACATCTGTCAACCCAAATTTCCTTTAAATAATTTATTTTATGCTAATCATTGCATTATTTCAATTAATGGGTTTTATTCTATGGAATACAAAGTTATTAGCTTTTGTCTTTGTATGCAGAAAAGCTATATATTGTCCAACAACTTGAGTTTTTAGTGTACACTTTAAACTCATTAATTTTATAATAAAAACCTATTCTGCATTTATAAACCAATGCATAATTCCCAATCTTCATAAGGTCAAATAACATTTAAAACAAGAAATGCTAGAAAGAAAAAAATAATAATAATAAATAAATTATAAGTTATATGTTATTTTACTTTTATAGTTAAACAAACTTTATTATTTAGTTTAATTTCTTAAAAATTATATTTTTTAAATAAATTTTCAATGAAAATGAACATTGAAAAAAAAATTAAGAGAAAAGAATAAATGTCACCATATCAAATTGTCATAGATAGTAATAAAAAGTTGTATTATGGAATATTAAGGAGAACGGATGGGAATAAGTTCCCTCTCTTTCGTATATAAAGAATTTATTTTCATTTTCATATTTAAATTTAATGGTATTAATTTTTCGTATCATCTTTATTTTCATTAAATAACGAATATATACTTGTATATATATATATTCATATATATTGATTTATGTTTCAATAGTAATTAATTAACTTTAATAAAAAAATATTATAAAAAACAGACTATTATCAAATATTTAATATTAAAAGATTATATATTTTATGTTTTTGATACTAAATATTTATAAAAAAAATTACCCTTATATAGAGTATTAAACAAAATTTCTTATAAATCAAAACATTTTTTAAATTGGTAAAATGAAATAAAATTGATAAAGTTAAAATTTTTTTAAAAAAAATTACAAAAATAAAACCTAATATTAAAATTTAAAAATAATTTTAAAGATATTTTTGTATCCATTCTATAAATTTTAATGAAATTTATTTTTTTATACACTAATAAAAAAATACAATACATCACGTAATGAAATCATACAAAAAAAAGTAAAAGTTTAATTAGTAATAATTAAAATTTAATATAGATTTTCCATCTTTGAAATTTAATATATGATGATAAAAATATATTTATGATAATGAAACTAAATTAGAAATATTATTGTAAATGAAAATTTTTTTTATACAAAAATAGAATTACATAAGTTAGGAAAAAAAATAATTATATAAAAAATATCAAAGTAATATTCTACGTGATAAAAATAAACAACAAATAAAAATATTAAAAACAACGTAAAAAATAATCAAACGTGTCTTAGAAACAATTTGATACATAAAAGCATTCAAAGAAAAATAAATTTATAATTAAAAGAGTAATAAGATAAAAAAGAAATCATTAGAGATTTTAAAAAAAAATTCAAATATCAAGCTAGTTAAATTATTGAAAAACAGTGAAAATTGTTTTAGAAAAAAAATTTAACATTCCAAATTAAACTATATAATAGCCAGATTTAATAAAATAGAATAATCAACAAGATAAGAAATCATCTAAAATAACTATAATAATAATTTTATATACAAAACTAATAATCAAACTATATGCATCTATAAAGTCTAAAAAAGATTAAACATCTCATGATCCTCTCCCAAGACATGCTCCATTGTCACCTTTTCACCTTTTGCTCACACCGACCAAATGATAATAACAAAAGGACAAGTTAGATACAAAACAAGTCATATAACATTTATAACAATACACTGACTATACGGATTTAGAAAGAATTTCGAGTTATGGCGGGTCAAGCATTTGTGGTGACTTCTATTGTTGTGCAAAGTCATTACCAACGAGTTAAACCCTATCACACTCACAAGGTTAGTCTATAACGCACCTTAGACCATACTGGAAGCACCTAAAACTAAGACCCCCTACTACTCTCACCACCAAACACTTTTGCATTAAATTTCCCTCATTTCAACATCAAAACCAATTCTAAATGAGCAACATCAAAACTCTAACCTTTGAAACAACATTTGTGGTGACTTCTATTGTTGTGCAAAGTTATTGCTAATGGGTTTCACCCTATCACACTCACAAGGTTAGTCTGTAACGCACCTTAGACCATACTAGAAGCACCTAAGACTAAGACCCCTTACTACTCTCACCACATGTATTAAACCTCTCTACTTGAGAATGAATGATCATTAAAGTATCAGGATAACCCCTAAAATTGAGTTCCCTACATTCATACTAATGATACTTTAAATCAATACTAAGAAGTTCCACCTTGGAACTCATTTTCATAACTTTGAAACCATTAATATCAATTCACATTCACATAGTATACCAATACATGAAATCCTTGATCATACATTAAAGAACTAAAAACAAGCCTACAAGTCATCAGAAATCACATAAAACACATATATAGAAGCACATTGAATGGCACTCAAGCACCCCAAAGTTGGCACTTAACCTTCAAAAATAGAAAGATAACACCCAAGCGTCCAAGAAGTGGCACTTAATGCCCAAAAACAGAGACTTAATGCCCAAGCGCCATGGCAATGGCGCTTAGTGCCATGACAGATACCAAAACACTTTCTAGAATGACTTTGGCCACTCTCCCCACATCTTTAAATTATTCCTAAGACCCTCTAGACATTGAGAAATCTCTTAAAACATACACTACTAAAAATTTGGCTTATTACAACGCACATTATGCCCCGGTTCATCAGAAACCGCAGCATAATAGTGCGCGGTGGCATTTTTGAAAATAATTCGAACTTATAGGCCGTGGTTCCCCTCAGAACCACGGCCTATACCCAATCAACATTCTGCCATTGACGCCACGTTAGAAATGCAATAAATTGGCAGGAGAATAGGCCGCGGTTGCTAACATAACCACGGCCTATTCCCCTGCCAATTTTTAATACAAGACTTCCTTTTGGGGAATGTCAGAGGGTAGCAGGGGGAATAGGTCGCGATTCTGTTAGCAACCGCGGCCTATTCCCTTGCCAATTTATTGCAGGTGTTGACAACGTGGGAAATTTTAGAAGGTTCAGGGGAATAGGCCGTGGTTGCTCACAGAACCACGACCTATTCCCCTCTACAACCTTCTGACATTCCCCAAAAGGCAGTTGAGAAGGCAGCTGAGGGATTCAGAACGTCAGGGAATAGGCCGCGGTTCACTGAGCAACCGTAGCCTATTCCCTGATCTGAATAAATTTTAAATATTTAAAGGAATAGACCGCGGTTGGGCGCTGAACCGCGGCATATAGTTTGAAAAAAATTTCAAAAATGCCATTTTCATTTATTTTTTTCAGGAGAATAGGCCGCGGTTAAGTGGGGAACCGTGACCTATACCCATTTATTACCGCGGTTAAGTTTTTAACCGCGACATATTCCCCTTTTAGGTTTAAAAAATAAAAAAAGCCGCACAGTTTCGTCTTCTTCGCGAAACAGAAACAGCGTTGCTTCTTCTCTGTCGACGACCAATGTGCAGCCTAGTTCCTTCGATTTTCCAACGATTTGCACCGTTTGAAATCAAATTTGTTCAGTTCATTTGTCATTTTCATCGTTGGGGAAGAGTTTTGACCGATTAGAATCGTCAAACTTCCACTTGGGGAATAATTTGTCCGATCTGCCATTCCTCTCCAGCGTCCCAATCATCTCTGCCCTGCCCATTCCTCCTCATCGCACCCATTCCAGGTATTAATTGGGTTCATTATGTTTTTGCTTTCATTTTTTGGTGCACCATATTTTGTGATATATGATTAGATATTAATTGTATGATTAAATATTTCGTTTATTGGTGCATCATATTTGTATCAAATGCCCGTAATTTGTATTATGATATCGGTATGAATTTGTGAATAATGTATAATAATATATGATTAGATATTAATTATATAATTGAATTGATTGTATGATTGAATTGATTGTATGATTGAATTGATTGTATGACTGAATTGATTGTATGATTGAATTTATTTAATATGTAAAATTATATAGTTGTAATTTTGTAATATTTAGGAATGGATCGAAATTGGATTAATTTATCACGCATTAGTGCTGAGTACGAGAGAGGTGTAGAGGAATTTATACAATTTGCGCAACGTAACGAGGGGAGAAGTGATGATGAAGTGAAGTTTAGATTTCCTTGTGTGAACTGTTTGAATGGGGGAAAGTTGAACGCAACCCAAATTAGAGAACATCTTATATGTGATGGTTTCTTAAGATGTTATACAACATGGATATGGCATAGCGAAGAAATTCACTTTCCGACTGATTCCCAAACTGAAAATGTTATTGATTCCACCATGGAAGAAGATCGACCGGATGAAGACAAATCAGAGGACATGATTTGCGATGTTGGCGCATAAAATTTTGCCAAAGCTCATGTGTATGAACGATGTCGACTGATGCGGAAACACCTTTGTATGTCGGTTCAACTAAGTTCACACGTTTGTCAGTTGTGTTAAAGCTCATGAATTTGAAGGCGAGCAATGGATGGACTGATTTTACAGAATTGTTGACGTTGTTGAATGAAATGTTGCCAGATGGAAATACACTACCCACTCGTAATTATGATGCGAAGAAAATTCTTTGTCCAATGGATATGGAGTATAAAAGGATACATGCTTGTCCCAATGACTGCATTTTATATAGGAAAGAGTTTGAATTTTTGACAAAGTGTCCAAAATGTGGATTATCACGATACAAGTCAAGAAACAATAGTGAAGATAATGGTCAGATAGAAAAAAATGGATCTGCTTTGAAAGTAGCATGGTACCTTCCAATAATGCCCAGACTTAAGTGTTTGTTTGCGAATCCCAAAGATGCTAAAAACCTTAGATGGCATGTAGATGAGAGAAAAATTGACGGGTTGCTTCGTCATCTAGCTGATTCAAAGCAATGGAAAAATATTGATAAAAAATTCCCCGAATTTGGTAAAGAGTGTAGAAATCTTAGGCTTGGTTTAGCCACTGAAAGGATTGAACCCATTTGGTAATCTGAGTACCAATCACAGTTGTTGGCCAGTTATATTGATAATTTACAACTTATCTCCTGCATTGTGCATGAAGAGGAAGTACATGATGTTGTTTATGGTGAAATCTGGTCCAAAGCAGCCTGGAAATGATATAGATGTTTATCTAAGCCCACTAGTTGAAGACTTGAAGTTTTTGTGGGTTGATGAGGTTGAAATATTTGATGCATTCGCTTCTGAGACTTTTTTGATGTGTGCAATGTTATTTTGCACCATTAATGACTTTCCAGCTTATGGTAATTTGTCAGGATACAATGTCAAGGATCATAAAGCATGTCCTATCTGTGAAGAAAACACTACAACTCATCAATCGAAACACGAAAGAAAGACAGTGTATCTGCGTCATTGGAGATTTCTAAAACATAATCATCCATATCGAAGGTTAAAAAAAGCATTCAATGGAGATCAAGAGAGGGACGAAGCACCAAATCAATTACTAGCCTTCAAATTCTTGAAAAAGTTAATAAAATACATCATGTATTTGGGAAAACAACCAAAAAGTCATCTGTAACAACCCCTTGGAAGAAGAAATCAATATTCTTTGATCTTCCATATTGGTCAAAGTTAGATGTTCGACATTGCATAGATGTGATGCATGTAGAGAAGAATGTGTGTGATAGCTTGATTGGTACACTACTCAACATTCAGGGAAAGACAAAAGATGGAGTGAATGCTCGTTTGGATTTGGTTGACATGAATATCCGAGCAGAGTTGGCACCCAAGGAGATTGGTAAACGTACTTATTTGTCCCCTGCATGTTACACAATGTCTAGACAAGAGAAGATAAGTTTTTGCCTTTGTTTAAAGAGTATCAAGGTACCAAAAGGATACTCTTCAAATATGAAGAGTTTAGTGTCGATGCAGGACTTAAAGCTTGTTGGCATGAAGTCTCACGATTGCCACGTCTTAATGCAACAATTGTTACCGGTGGCTATTCGTGGAATTTTGCCCAAAAATGTTAGGCAGACCATAAACAGATTGTGTTCATTTTTCTTGTCAATATGTAGTAAAGTCATTGATCCGACAAAGTTAGATGAACTTCAAGCCAAGATTGTTATCATCTTGTGTCAACTAGAGATGTTTTTCCCTCCATCTTTTTTTGACATCATGGTACATTTACTTGTTCATTTGGTTAGAGAAATCAAGATGTGTGGACCGATATACTTAAGATGGATGTATCCTATTGAGCGTTATATGAAGATTTTGAAAGGGTACGTTAAAAATCCATATCATCCTGAAGGTTCAATGATTGAAAGGTATATTGTTGAAGAAAGTATCGAATTTTGTTCAGATTACATTACATCAACGAATCCAATAAGAGTTCCTCGCATATCATGGTTGAATAAATTTTCTACAAGTAAAAGCATCCAAGGTGTGAATGTGGTGACAAAAGATCGCGAAGAATTGTTGCAAGTGCATATTTATATATTGAACAACACAGATGAGGTGATCCCTTTTGTGGAAGCACACAAAGCCATTGTTAAGAATAAAAATCCAAGACAATCAGAGAAATGGTAGTTGATGGAGCAAAACAAAACATTTATTTCTTGGTTCAAATCTGAAATTGACAAAGAGCTACATTCTTCTCAAACTTTATTGTGGCTTACAAATGGTTTAAAGTTTGATGTCGTGTGTTGTACAGGTTATGAAGTCAATAATTGCACATTTTATACGAAGACTTTGGATGATAAAAGCACAGTACAAAATAGAGGAGTCAGTTTAGAAGCTGAGTCGTTTCAATTTTCCACATCAAAAGATCAATCTCATGTACTTGGATCAATGAGATATTATGGTATAATAGAAGAGATATGGGAGGTTGATTACACCAAATTTTTTGTTCCATTATTCAAATGTAAGTGGTTTGACAATAAGAGTGATGTGAAAATAGATGAATCGGGTATGACATTGGTCGATTTTCGAAAGGTGGGTTAGCGAGACGAATCGTTTATCATGGTACATCAAGCATCTCAGGTTTTTTATGTCAAAGATCCTATGTCTGACCATTGGTATGTCGCTCTTTAAGGAAAAAAACAAATTGAGGTTAACGAAGACAATCTGATTAATATTCATATTGCTGACAACCATTCATTTCAAACTACAACAAATTTGGATGACCAATCTCTAGTTGACGATGATGTACATGCAATTCGGTCAGATCATGATGAGGGAATATACATATGATGAATCCATATCTTTATGTATGAATTTCCAATTTCTGTATAAGTATTTTATTAATATCACATAAGTTTTCCTTTTATATATTTCTTATGATTACTATTACATGTTTTGTTAAATTATATGATATTACATAAGTCTTTTATTAATATTTCATGTTGCTATTTATTTTGACAGATATATGGCTGATCATCCACATTCTTTAGGGGATGAGGCTCCCCCTACCATATCCACTAGAGGACCCACCAGGATGAAAAAACTTTTGATCAGAAAGAATAGTGGTGAAAGAACTCCAATGAATGTGAACGTGATCATGGGTGTGGCAATTGGCCCCTATGCAGATGACTTCTGATCATACATTGGAGTAGTGGCACGTGACAGGATTAGTATTCTGACTCCATCTTTTGACCATGTGTCCGCGATTGATCGGAACATTATATGGAATGATATATTGGTAAGTTAGTTAATATTATTTGAATTACAGTTTGTTTATATTGATAATTTTGTACTGATACAACTTTATTATGTTTATTTCAGCTGACATTTGACATTCCAAATGTCGCAACACTTAGAAATAAGTGTTTGTCAATTGTTGCTGAAAACTTCAGAAACTTTAAAAGTAAGTTGACATCAAGATATATCTTCGGAAAGCATAAAAATAAGTCTCCATGTAGTACATATAAGTCCATTGATGAGGAGACTTGGCGGCCTTTTGTAAAGAGTCGGATGTCAGAGGAATGGAAGGTTAGTATAGTTGATATTATTCAATTCCTCATTAACAAATATATATCATATGAACTAATTAATTAAACATATGTGACAGGCAATTAGAAGCAAAGCACAAGGAACAAGTGCTCATAACAAAACCCCCACCTATTATCTCGTGGTGGGTATAGGAAGCTTAAGGAGAAAATCCTCAAGCAAAAGGCATATGCTAGACCACCATCTCAGAGTGGTAGCCCCCCTCAGCCTCCTTCTCCACCTTCTAAACATGAAAAATGGAAGTTGGCTCGTATGAGACCATCGGGCACCTACTCTTCTGACACTGCACGGGAAATTTCTAAAAGAATTGTAAGTTATTATTGTTCCTAAAATAATAATAATTTCATTATACATACTACATTGAACTTTTTAAAGAATAATGGTGTTATGTAATGTTACAAGACTCCTTGGTTGAGTAGAGCTCCCAAGGTCAATTCACTCCAGAGGGTCGCCAAGATATTCTTACCGCTGCGATTGGACGACCTGAGCACCCTGGACGTGTACGTGCAGCTGGTCATGGAGTAGGAATTCGAGATTATTTTGGGAGCTCTTCTCGTTAGCCTTCATATGCATACAACGAAGAACAAAGAGAAATGATGACACAAGAGATCACAAAAAAGGTTCGAGCCGACCTTACGGACGAGATCACACACAAGGTTAGATCATAGCTCGGGGCTGAATTGTATAGTGAGTTCAGCTCCATGTTCCAGCAGCAGTTTGAGACCTACGGCATGCGCCCGATGCCATCTCCTGTACAGGAACAGGAACATGTTGTGCCTCCCACAGGTAAACTTAATAAACATTTATGTGCAATTATTTCTACCTTTTGTATAATCTAAACATTTACTCTGACAAGGAGAAGCGGGAAAGGAAGTTGTTCAGCACCAATCGTCCTAGGGGATGACATGGACGATGCTAGTCCATGTCTGCTATACATTTTAGACGATACCGAGACGGTCCTGGTAGCTCGTGGAACAATGTTTAAGGCAACGACTGTTGTTCATAGTATGGAGCTATCAAAGGATGAGGTGAAGGTCTCAGTAGACGAAATGATCATACCAGATGCCTCAGTTCCTCTGGCCACAGATGAGATTTTCATTGTGGAACAAGCATTCAAGTCCTTTATCGCTTGGCCTAAACATTTGATTGGTTTAGTTTCTGACCCCCCGATATGGAATTCTTCTTTACGCTTCTCAATTTTAAAGTTTACATGTTATTGATGTCAAAACTTATCTTATTTTTCCATGTAACAACAAACGCAAGCACAAGAGAAGATTCCTCTATCTGAGGATGATCCTCTTGGTTCATTGCAGCTACTTGCTGACATCCTTGAAGATAAGCCTTTGGAGGTTGAATATTATTCTAATGTATTTGGGAGAGTCTCTGAGGTCCCATTATACCTTCATGGCGCAAATGTCAGAGAGCTTGCTTTGGGAACATAAGAGTTGAATATTACAATTATTTAGCTATGGATGATGTAAGTCTATGAGCAATTATTTATATATAAAATTGATTTGTATATCAAGTATCCTTATATCAAAGTTAACTTTTGATTTCAGGTATTTGTGTGGGACCAGTAACAAGTTGGGGCACTCTGATGATTATTGATTCATTGATCCCCAATCTATTCACGAATCAAATGATTTTGATCACATCAACACAAATCTCATAAGAAATTTTGCAAGCGGCAAGAAAATATATATTTTGCCTTATATATCCGGGTAAGTGAACTTTGTTAACATAATAAAGTTCCATATGTGATTTTAAAATATAATAGTTAAGTTATTATGAATTTCAGGCGCCATTGGCAGCTTCTTGTTATTTCTATGCACGAGAGCTATGCTTTATGGTTCTGCTCATTGCACAAGCCTCCTCCCATAAATCTCAGACAACTAGTTGATTGGTAAGAACCTCAATGTTTGGACTTTCTTTTTTTATATAAATGAATGCTAAAACTTTTTGCTTTTTCATATATAGTTCTATTTCAGCAAGTATGATGATGGTTGGGAGATCAATTACAAACACTAGAAAGATTGCATGGATTTCTATCAAGGTTTGACATATGCTAAAGCCATACTTTCTTATAGTTGTTTTGTTTTAATGTTTTTCACTAACTATTTACAACTGTGATGATATATTGTAGTGTAACAGACAGAGTGGGTCATATGAGTGCGGATACTATGTAATGTATTGGATGACTCATATTATTCATTCTCATATCAGAAGAGGCTGGGAAACGGTAATATTTAAATCTAACAAATTTTGATTTTCTCCAAAATTTGGAATTCATATACACTTAATAATTTCAATTGTTTTGTGCAGAGATTCAAGACTACTACACCAGTTCCTGAGAAGCCAATTTCATTCATAAGGAAAGCTGCTGCAAAATATTTCATTAGATTATATAATAAGTCATAGTTATTAGATTTAAACATTCTATTTTATTAGATTGTATTTTATTAGACTTTGTATTTTATGTGATGTTAAGATACATTTGAACATTTGTTTGATGTGTTGAAATTGAATTTGAACATGTATTTCATATGCAGGTCTGTTTTTGTGGCAGTGGATATCACAAAAACAGACCTGCTATTTTAAAAAACTGTAGGAGAATATGTCGCGGTTGTTACCAAAACCGCGGTAGAAAGTAGGAGAATATGTCGTGATTCTGACCAAACCCGCGGTAGAAAGTTTGTCGTTTTTTTATTTTTTTTTTAAAATGACTGTTGGCCGCGGTTGTTGCGTAAACCGCGGTCTATTCCTTGTCTTTTACCGCGGTTCGAACCACGGCCTATAATGGAACAATTTTTTTTTAAATGGGGTTTTGGCTGTGGTTCCTTGTGCAACCGCGGTCTATTTCCAGAACTTTTGACTGCGGTTGGAACCGCGGCCTATAATCATAGACTTTTTATCGCGCCTGTATATGTCGTGGTTCGTAAACCGCGACGTATAGGGAAAAACAACCGCGGTCGTTTCCCTGCGCTGCACTAGTGCTTTAACTAAAAAATGACCATCCAAAACCCAATCAACTACTCTAAACCATCCAGACTCAATTGTATACCTCTCATACCAAATTTATGCAACTTAACAGCTTGAACAAGTCATAAATGACTCTATGACAAACCCCAAATCATCCTACATACTCCAGACCTTCTAATTTGAAAACTCTCTAGTCAAAACCCCTAAAACTAGTTTCAAACCAAGTTAAACTCCACCTATCAACCACCAAACACTCTTGCATTAGGTTTCCCTCATTTCAACATCAAAACCAGTTCTAAATGAGCAAATAACTAACCCTTAAACTTCTGAATTTCCTTCCTAACTGTTATATCAAAATTCACATGTCAATACCTCCTTAATTTGAACTTAAAACCTCCTAAAACCATCACATTGACCCATACCAAATTTCCTATCAGATTTTTACCAACTCAAGGTTCTAACAAGTCTTAAATAACACATAACCAGGCCTATAATACCAAATTTCTCCATCCAAGCACTATCTCACCAGATTGCATATCAAAATCCTCCATTTTAACTACAAAAACTCATAGATTTTCAACTCATTGCTCTATAAACTTTACAACACGTTCTAAATATCAATCCAAGTCTATAACATAAACTTCATAACAACAATAGCATCAAGATTTTCATTATACCAGAAATTTAATTATCATTAAATTGTCAAATACACCGAATCAAATAAACTAACACTAACACAATCATTAAAATCATAATTAACTCAAATTAACCTACATACAACCACTAAACTCACACCACCAAATAGAATTAAAGTTAAACTACTAACTTCCATTACCTTACACCGAAGCAAAAAAGGCTCTATAAACACCAAACCCTGGTTTGGAGTTCAAGAAACTCTAAAAATGCCTACAAAAACACCAAAAAGAGATAAGAGAGTCCTTAGGAGCTCTTATGAATATGAAACTAGAAAAGGACATTACAACTCACATGCGACGAGAGATCATTACACATGATTTCAATTACGAACGAAAAAGGCAAAAGTAACAGAAACTTACTTGCTCTATTGTAGAAATTGGTTGGGTAGAAACGTAGACCCTGTTGTCGTGGTGTTTAGGTACCTCCTGATCGTAAAAAAGATGACTAAGGAGTTAGAACTCTTAGAGAGAAGGTAAAAAACTCGAGAGAAAGAGTTTTTAAAGAAAATGTGAGTGTTTTAGATAATGAGGTGAGTTTAAGAAAATTCTAATTATATTATCAAATTATTTTAATTTTATAATACTCGGTCTCATTATTTTAAAACACCTACCAACTATAATATATCATTTTCTAGGTTCTTACATTTTCAAATAAAATAAAAATTAAGAGTAAGAGAATAAAGAAGAGAAATTTTGTATATTATTTAGTAAATAAGAGTTTATGCTATTGAATTGTAAAGGTTTTTCCTCAAATACGTCTTTTATAGGATCAATTGATAGTCCTCTGTCAAGTACTAAAATATACCTCATTTTCTAAAACATGTTTTTACGTATATTTTCTAGTCTTTATAGATAAAAATGAATTTCAATAAACAATAACAAAAAATAATTAAATTAATTTCTATAACCATATAATAAAGTAATGTTTGAATTGTTATTCTTTAAATAAGAATTAAAATAGCTTATTAAAATATTAACTAATTTATAAATATTTCCGACTATTCCCAAATTAAGATAGCAACAATTGCTAATTAATACTTGTTATCACTCTTCAATTTTTGCATTTGTAATCTTTAGGTAACAAAACAGAAATAACAACACAAAATTAGTTTCCGTGAATTAATGAATATAGAGAATACATAGAAAACATACATTCGTACGCAGTTGCACTGCAGAACAGTTTTACCTATTAAAATGTAACATAATATAATAATATCTATAGTAAATTTTACCACTTTAACTTCAATTACTCATATTTCTATAACATTAATTTAGAAAAAGAAAATATAAAAACTTACTAAAGTATTTTGTTGGAGTACAGAAACAGGACTCTTGGGAGCATGGGAGGGTTGCAACTTGCAACTTGCAACTTTTAAAAAGCATAAAGTCAATGAACAATTGAAAAGAGGAAAGAGAAATTTCTCACATGGCTAAAGGTAAAGTCCAAAATTTTCATCCACTTGGAATGACAAACATTCATTCATTCAGTTGGGTAATTTACAGTTACACCCTTGTGAAAAAGAATCTAACTTTCATGTTCTAATCACATTGCTCTTCCCAACAACACAATATCATCTTACTACAATTACTATAACAGTGAACCATTCTGTATTATTTCTGTATCAAGCATGCTCTATTTACCACAAACTTTTCACCCTTCATCCATCAACTAAACATGCAAAAATGCACCTAAAAGAATAGTTTTTCCTTCTCAGAAATCATATTCTTCTGTCAATAATCTGTGCAAGATAAGAGCAAAAAAGTATCAGAAAAATGAGCACAAAGTATGCATAACTAACAAAAGAGTGTATAACATATAATATAATCCATCATAAAATCATTTCTTATTGCCTCGTATAACTCATACCATCATGTTTCTTCTTCAAACTTCTAGCAAATAACAAACATATAACCACAAAAGCCACTGTAGCTACTCCTCCTACTATTATAGCAGCTGTTTTCCCTGGATTTTGCCCTGCATCACCAACAAAAAACATATCACAATAGCAGATCCAAGTATGACCATACCAGCACCGTATCAACCTTAGAACAACTAATTAAGTGCATGTTTAGATAAGTGTTTGCAAAATTGATCACAAATCAAACAGAAGTCATTCTGATTAGCATTGATTTTGAAGTGAAATAAAACCTCATTAAGTAATAAATAATGTTATGGTTTATGCAAAACAAGGGAATATATGTCTAATATATTCAAATATATAAACACGACTTTGACAGATAATTAAACTAAAAAGCACACAGCATTACAAAGTGAAGTCAAGTTCATGAAACAAACACTGAAAATGACAGATTGTTCAAATTTTGGAATGGTGTTAAAACTTAAAACTTGAGGCTTCTCTTTTGCCTGGCAACTTTTGTTACATTCATATGTGTAAGTAGGTAGGGTAGGGATTAGACATTAACAGTCACGTCATCTAGTACCTGAAGAAGAAGAAGAAGAGAAGGAAGCTGATGATGAAGATGATCTAGAAGGAACCCCATTTGGGTAATAGCTATAACTGATGAAGCATTTATGAAGAAAGACTTGTCCTGAAATAGAGCTTCCACATTCAACCTGAGCTCTCTGAACAGCATTTTTCACACACTCCCCACAATCTGAATCACCGACATCTCCCTCACACTGCCCCATCACATACAAAGACTGGTAGCTGGTGGTGTAGAAGCCATGGCCACTGACAACCCCATTTTCCATCACAGAGAATGCAGTGTCCCTTCTCTCCTCAAACCCTCTCCCAGCAGCATTTGTTGCCCCACAAGTCTTGTACAGCATCTGCATACCTGAGATTTGGGAGAACCCTGCAACCTCGTAGAGAACGTAGCAACCTAGTAGCTGAACCCTTGCAGCGGTGGTTTTGCCGCAAAGTTTGTCACACAGAACTGGGAGCCTGCTGACACAGTTGTAGCAGTCAGAGTTGGTGAGATCCCCTCTGCATTGGAAGAGACCAGTTATGGTGTTCTGGCCAGAGCCAGAAGTAGCCTTGTAGAACTTGGTTTTGGTGGATTGTGAAACCAATGAGCCAAAGAGTGCAGAGAGAGCCTGCGAGTACACCCCATTTGGATCTGTGAAAGAATCCTTGGAGCAGCCCTTGTAGACCAAAGTGGAGTAATCAGAAGCAGATTCTGCAACATGGGGTGCCTTAAAACATGTGAACAAAACCAACAAAAAAGGAAATAACATGAGTTTAGTAGAAAAATCCATTTCATAACTCTGGAGTTGAGGAATCAAAACATGGCAATTTGAGGAAAACCCTCCAATGCTCAAAGGGTACGAGAGAGATCAAGATTTGGTGTAGATTCTTTGGCCTTTTTCTTCTGCTTTTTGCCTCATCTAAAGCTCAAAAGATTTGGCCTTTTTTCTTTGTTGAGTCACTCAGAATTCTGGTTTTGTGGTTCTCGATAGAGTTGGGATTCACTTTCCCTTGGATATCCTAAAACCTCACTAGATGTGGAGATGTGTGAGCTGCATCTACCATTTTTCTCTCTCTACTATGAGTACAGTGTACAAAGTTAAAAGGAAAAATAAAGAGTGTATAGTATATAGTTTTCAAAACGAAAAAGAAAAGAAATTGTTGTATAGTTTTGCAAATGGCTTGTTGGTGTTATTTTTTTTTTTCTTTTGTCTTTTTTACTATTATTAAACAGCATGAAAATTGAAGTGTTTGAATGGTTTAATACTCGGCTGCTGCATAACGGGATTTTGTAAAGAGTGCTTCTTCCTCTACCTCACCACTTTCTTTCTTAACCTTTAAAAAGTTTGTTATGCCCTTCGAATTAAATAAAAAGAAAAAAAAAGAGCTAATTAAATGTTATGGTAATAAATTTTTTTTTCTATCTTAATCAAATAATGTTTCTATATTATATTCTCACCAGACATTCACTTTTTGCTTTCATTCTTCATTTTGCCTTCTTATATTTTCTTTGGAAAATAAAATTTTAACACCATTTTTTGACACCATTTTGATACTGTACACGTGTCAAAATGTGGTTGGACGATTTCAAATTAAAAAAACAAACTTTGTTTCTTTTCTTCCAAACATACCCCTATCTCAACTTTTTTAATTTGAAATCGTCAAATCACATTTTGACACGTGAGCAGTGTCAAAATAGTGTCAAAAAATGGTGTTAAAATATCATTTTCCATTTTCTTTTTCGCATTCGTGGTTTATTTCTTCGCATTGGTAGTTTTATGGTGATCCCGCTGTGGTGTGGTAATCGTGGTGGTTTCTATTGTGGTGTTGCGTGTGTGTGAGGTACGACGTTCAAGTAATACTTCTGGTAAAACTTTTCGATAGCATTCGAAAATCGATTAAAATTTTATCAATTTTTGAAAGTCGATTAAGAAATTAACAGATTTAAAAAATTGTAAATTTTTTAACTGATTTTTTAATAAGTTTTAAAAATTATATAAGGATTTAACAAATTTCAAAATTGTTAATTTTTTAACCGACTTTCAAAAATCAGTAAGGTTTTAATTGATTTTCAAAAGTCGTTAAAAAGCATAAAGTATTTTGAAAATTGTTATGTCCTTAATTGGTTTTCAAAGATCAGTCAATTAAAACCTCACTAATTTTTGAAAGACGATTAAGGAATTAACTGCTTTTGAAGTTAAGTTAAAAATTTGTTTTATTTTTTTCTATTTGATTTAGTTTTATTTTGTTTGTTAACTAATTTTTAATAGTGTAGCATTTTATTATCATTATTGATATTATATTAGTATTTAGTGATATATGGAGTAACCAACATGTTTATCATTTAGGTCATTATTATTTTTAGGCGTAATATTTTAAGATGAACAATTGTCCATTTGAGTTGATGGATTCACAAATAAATTCAAGCTTTGTATCTAAATTTTCTTCTTTCATAAATGAAGTGGCGGACGAGGGCGATTATACAAATATTTTTACAATGGATACAATATTTCCCTCACACAATGAGTTAATTGAATGGGTTCAAGGAATTGTATTTGATCTTAGATTTATTATGGTTATTATGAGATTTGTATGACAACTGGTGAACCAAGAAGAAAGATGTTCATGTTGTTAGATTGTGAAAAGTGAGAAGTATAGGAAGTACAAACCTAATGTTCAACTAATTGTATCCGGCACAAGAAAATGTGAGTGTCCCTTTAAGTTGAGGGGCAAACCCTATTCTAATGGAGAGGGTTAGGCGTTAAAAGTAATCTGCAACACGTATGCTCGTGTTGTGCACTCCCAATGTTGTTGCTCACAACACTCGTGATAGACATTTCTCAACCAGCTCAACCTAACTTTAGGACCACGTGCCTATATCATCTCAGCTTCAGTCCTAGTGCGGGCCACGTTTAAAAGATCGACAATAATAAACCAAGCTTTTTCAAATTTCCTCAACGCCTTGATCTCACAAAACTGTCCCATAATAGGTAGGTGAAGTAGCGACGACACGTCATCTAGTGTGAAGGTCATCTCACCCACTAAAACATGGAAACTATTGTCATCTCTCAACATACACCAATATCAATCTCTTGTCGGCTTAGTCATACAATAATTTAATCAAGAGCAATAAACCAGAATTCATCACAAAAGGCTCAATTGCCTCATGATATAGGCCAAATTTATTAATTTTTTTTCTATTGGAGATTAACTTGATCTCCCCTTTATCCTATGCAACAACAAAATATATAAAAAAAATAATTCAAACTACTCATTACCAATTAAAATTTAAGTTATGTTCTAAAACAACTTTGTCATAAGACAAATACAACATGTTGCATATAATGAGTCAGCAGTGATGTGTCTCATGGACTTCCTCATAATCCACCTACTTCATCTTCTTGTTGAGAAACATCCTCCTGCTCAACAACATGCTTTTGCTGCTCTTTAGTAACATCATGTTCCTCAATGACATCAACATCAGCTTCTTCAGTCCATCTTTTATAAGTTGATGTTGTGTTATGAACTCTCACCATAATAGGTAGATACACCTATTGTTCTACCATATCTATGACCACCAAAATATACAAAACAAAATATATTAAATACTTAAATATACAAACAACAAAAATAATAAGATATTTAAATATTTGAAAAAAATAAAATATTTCTGAAAAAAAAAAAGTTGAATTGATAAAAACAGTTTGACGTTATTTGGTTGGTTTATTACGACTATCACATCCAACCCCGACTTGTACGACGTTCTATATTGGTTTAAACGTCGACCCCATAAAGTTGATGACATTTTGTTTGGTTTATAAAAGAAAAGAAATAAAGAATAAAAAAGGATTCTTGCTGGAACATAAAACATCAATATTTATCATGGTGGACGTCAAATGTGAGTAGGAGTAATTTTGCTGAAAGGAAACCACTAAGGTTTTGTACACCAACGACCATCACGTCTAACTCCAAATTGTATGACGTTCTATATTGGTATAAACGTCGAGACCATAAAGTGGGCGACGTTATGTTTGGTTTAAAAGAGAAAAGAAATAAAGAATAAAAAGGGGATTCACTCTGTGTCTTCTTGTTGGCATATAAAACGTTGAATATTTAGCATGGTTAACGTCAAATGTGGATAGGAGTAATACTGCTGGAAGCAAACCACTATTTCATTATTTTTTTATTTTAAATTGAACGTCATTTGTTTCTTAATTTGACGTTAAGTGATTCTAAGGTCATTGTTTTATGTTGTTCTAACCCTTGTTTGACGTTAGTACATTATAGATTACATCTAATTGGGATTTGTTTGACATTAATAAATAATAGACAACGAACTGTTTTAATAAAGGATGTGGAACAATTGAATTTATTTACGGAAATGTCACCGATCATTTTTAACATTGGATATTGGATTTTTGACGTTGACCGCGTGACGTTATACGCCGTTTTTACACTAGTGATAATACATCAGTGTATAAAGAAATTTAAAATAATTTAAAAATTAAAGACCAACTATGCCAAAATCTCATGTGAGAAATTTAATTTATGCCTTTTGAAGTATTAAACATTCATTTAGAGACAACAAATTGAGTAATATAAAATAAAATACCAATATCATGAAAGTAACAACACCAAGATTCTCTCTACGAAGCAACGATCCTCTTTCTATTAAGAAAATATGATTACTTTATCATATTAAGAAAATCAGGATTGTTTTAACTATTAATAAACAAGACAGAATAAATCACATGTCCTTTCTTCAATGATACATAACAATTGGGATACATGACTTATCTTTTTAATTTATATTTGTTTTCTTATAATATTACAAATGGTAATTGTCAATTTTCTTGAAAATATTGGTTTATATTTTGTAATATATATAATACAAATTTATTTAGATAAATTTTTTATTTATTTTTCCTTTTTACATTTTTTATATTCTTATCTATTTTTATCAATTTATAATATATATATATATATATATATATCATTTTTAAAAGTTTCATAAACTAATATTTATAATTATATCTGTAAAATTATTAATAATTATGTCTATTAAATTATATTCATATATAGATTAATAATTAATAATAAGATAAATAACTTTAATAATAATATTCAAATATTATTAGAACAGAAGTTCTAATTACTTTCACTCTCTGGATCATATAAATAATATGAATTTGTCAATAATGCAATTTTACTTTGTCAAGTAAATAATATGACTTTGTTAATCATGCAAGTAACATGATTATATTATTTTTATGTTCAAAATCAAAACTGAAAAAGAGAAACACTTGTTTAAAACATAGTGATTAAAATATTGAAAAAAAAAATGAGTGTACGAAGGCCACAGATGAAGAAAGAGTGAATCAAGACTAGGTGAGTATGGAAGAGAATCATCTCCATCGTACTCTCCAGTTTCTCCGGGAGGACCGTTATGACTATGCCATGAGTGTTGGAATTGGTCAACTAAACCAAGAATTGCATCCTTCGTAGAGAAATTTAAGGATGCTTAATTCTTGGATTTCACAAAAGAAAATCAATAATATTTTAGAAAACTTAAAATTAGGAAAATTAAGTGAATGGAACCTATTGTTTAAGTAAACTTATAAATATATGTTATGTATTCTTTCGTAAAGCAATCCCAATAAGTAGAGAAGACATAGACAAGAACAAGCTAAGAGAGAGATTTGTTTCTAAATTTTTTCTTTATCAATAATATATTTGCAGTATAATTTCACAAGTTCAATTTGAGTGTCATTATTCTGCGTTTGTATATTTCTCTCACAAATCTGATTAAGAGAAATTGTGCATAATTTCTTAACAACTGGTATCAGAGTCGGTTGCTATTATTATAATCAACGGTTCAAAGGGAGTCAGATTTAAGTGGGAGAAATGGCAGCAGATGAAGGAAAGATAAAAATTGAGAAGTTCAATGATACGGGCTTTGGCTTTTGGAAGATGCAGATTGAAGATTATTTGTATCAGAGAAAGCTATATCAACCTCTCTCGGGGCATCAACCAGAAAACATGAAGGATGAAGATTGGATTCTTCTCGACCGACAAGCTCTCGGAGTTATTCGATTAACATTATCCCGCAATGTTGCATTTACTATTGCAAAAGAAAAGACCACAGTGGGTCTTATGACAGCTTTTTCAAGTATGTATGAAAAGTCGTCAACCTCAAACAAAGTTCATTTGGTGAGGCGGTTATTTAATTTGCGGATGTCAGATGGCGCAATGGTAGTGCAGCATCTTAATGAACTCAATATAGTCACAACTCAATTGAGTTAAGTTAGAATCGAATTTGATGACGAAGTACGAGCCTTGATACTTTTGTCTTCTCTACCGGAAAGTTGGAATGCTATAGTCACAGCTGTAAGTAGCTCATCAGGCAATAATAAATTAAAGTTTGATGATGTTCGTGATCTGATTCTTAGTGAAGAGATTCGACGGAAAGAGTCAGGAGAATCTTCAACCTCTTTAGTTTTGCATATAGAGTCAAGAGGAAGAAGTTCGAACAGAGGATATGGACGTGGAAGATCCAAGGAAAGAAGGTCCAATTCTAAGAATCATCGTAGTTTCCAAAACTCAAAGACAATTGAGTGTTGGAATTGTGGAAAGGTAGGACACTACAAAAACCAGTGCAAGAGTGCACGGAAGAATCACGAGGATTAAGCAGAAGCAAATGTTGCTTCAACCTCAGGAGGAGAAGATGCATTGATATGTTCTTTAGAGAACAAGGAAGAGTCTTGGGTGTTAGACTCTGGAGCATCCTTTCATGCCACCTCACAGAAAGAATTCTTTGAGAATTATGTTCCTGGAAATCTTGGAAAAGTTTACCTTGGTAATGAGCAATCTTGTGAGATTGCTGGTAAAGGTGCAGTGAAGATTAAGTTAAATGGGTCTGTATGGGAATTGAAAAATGTTAAACATATTCCCGACCTAACAAAGAACTTAATCTCAGTAGGCCAATTAGCCAATGATGGCTACACAACAGTCTTCCATGGTGATAATTGGAAGATTTCAAAGGGTGCAATGACAATTGCTCGTGGTAGGAAGAGTGGTACTCTNTACAAGACANAAGGAGCTTGTCATTTNATTGCAGTTGCAATGAATGAAAATCCTAACCTATGGCACCGAAAGTTAGGTCATATGAGTAAGAAAGGGATGAGAATCATGCACTCAAAGGAAAAACTATCAAGTCTTCGGTCAATAGAATTTGACATGTGTGAAGACTGTATACTTGGAAAGCATAAAGGAGTAAGCTTTCAGAGAAGTGGAAGAATCCCAAAGAAAGAGAGACTTGAGCTTGTTCACTCTGATGCTTGGGGTCCAACAACCGTCTCATCCATTGGTGGTAAGCGATACTTTGTGACTTTTATTGACGACCACTCTAGGAATGTATGGACATACTTTCTTAAAAATAAGTCATAAGTATTTGAAGCTTTCAAAATTTGGAAATCCATGGTAGAAAATGAGACAGGATTAAAGATAAAAAAGCTTAGATCAAATAATGGTGGTGAATATGAAGACACTAGATCTAAGAAGTTTTGCTATGAGCACGAGATCAGAATGGAGAGGATCGTGCCAGGTACGCCTCAACACAATGGTGTGGCAAAACGTATGAATAGAACGTTGACAGAGAGAGCCAGAAGCTTGCTTTTACAATCAGGCTTACCAAAGCAGTTTTGGGCAGAAGCAGTCAACACAGCAACTTACTTAATCAACCGAGGTTCGTCGGTTCCATTGGAGCACAAAATTCCAGAAGAGGTATGGAGTGGTAAAGAGATAAAACTATCACATCTCAAAATTTTTGGTTGTGTAACATATGTGCACATTAGTGATCAAGGCAGAAATAAGCTTGATCCTAAATCGAAGAAGTGCACTTTCATCGGTTATGGTGAAGATGAGTTTGGCTACAGTTTATGGGATAATGAAAATCAAAATATGATTCGTAGTAGAGATGTGATATTCAATGAAAAGGTGATGTATAAGGACAGGAACAACACATGAAATAACAACTCAGAACAAAGTAGATCGGTGTATGTGAAGATGGATGATATCCCAAAAACTCTTGTAATTGAGACTCCTCAGTCAGAGGAGTCATGTGAAAATAATGATAACGAAGAACTCGACACACCAGAACTTTCTATTCCAGCTCCTGTTTTGCGAAAGTCTTCTCGGCCTCATGTACCTAATAGAAAATATCTGAATTATATATTGTTAACTGATGAAGGAGAGCCTAAAAATTATGAAGAAGCATGCCAGATGACAGATGCTAGTAAGTGGGAGCTTGCCATGAAAGATGAGATAAAGTCTTTAATGTCCAACCAGACATGGGAACTAATAGAGTTACCTGTTGGGAAAAAGGCACTTAACAATAAATGGGTGTATCGGGTGAAAGAGGATCATGATGGGTTCAAGAGATACAAAGTCCGACTAGTTGTCAAAGGATTTCAGCAAAATGAAGGAGTTGACTACACTAAAATCTTTGCTCCAATTGTAAAACTCAATACCGTCAGATTTGTTTTAAGTATTGTTGCTAGTGAAGGATTATACCTTGAGCAATTAGATGTGAAGACTGCATTTCTTCATGGAGACTTAGATGAAGAGATTTACATGCATCAACCTGAAGGCTTCTTCGAAGAAAGAAAAAAGAACATGATGTGTAGATTAAAGAAAAGCTTGTATGGTTTGAAACAAGCTCCAAGACAGTGGTATAAAAAGTTTGAAAGCTTCATGCACAAGGAAGGTTTCCAGAAGTGTAATGCCAACCACTGTTGTTTCTTTAAGAGGTATAAGTCCAGTTATATCATTTTTCTACTTTATGTTGATGATATGTTAGTAGCTGGTTTAGATATGGACGGGATCAGAAGCTTGAAGCAACAATTATCAAAAGAATTTGACATGAAGGATTTAGGTCCAGCAAAAAGGATCCTTGGAACGCAAATCACAAGAGATAACAAAAGTGTATTTTGCAACTATCTCAGGCAGAGTACATTAATCGTGTTTTGCAGAGATTCAACATGAGAGACGCCAAAGTAGTTAGCACACCTTTGGCCAGTCATTTTCGTTTATCCAAAGAACAGTCTCCTCAAACAGAGAAGGAAAAGGAGTCCATGGCTGAAATTCCATATGCTTCAGCTATTGGAAGTTTAATGTATGCGATGGTCTGCACAAGGCCAAACATTGGTCATGCAGTGGGAGTTGTTAGCAGGTTTATGTCAAATCCAGGTAAAGCTCATTGGGAAGCTGTTAAATGGATTTTGAGATATCTACGAGGCACTATAGAGAAGTGTTTGTACTTTAGCAAAGGAGAGTTAAAAGTACAAGGTTACGTAGATGCAGGCTTTGGAGGTGAAGTAGATCACCGAAGAAGTACTACTGGTTACATTTTCACTATTGGTACTACAGCTGTTAGTTAGATGTCACGGGTGCAAAAGATTGTTGCTTTATCCACTACAGAAGCTGAGTATGTAGCAGTAACAGAATCTAGTAAAGAATTAATATGGCTTCAGGGATTGTTAACAGAGTTAGGATTCATCCAAGAGATTAGTGTTTTGCACAGTGATAGTCAGAGTGCTATACATCTGGCAAAGAATTCAGCATTTCACTCTAGGACAAAACATATTGATGTTCGTTATCACTTCATTAGATCTTTGCTTGAAGATGAGGTGCTAACATTGAGAAAGATTCTCGGAAGTAAGAATCCAGCAGACATGTTAACAAAAGTGGTAAGCATTGACAAACTGAAATTATGTTCAACTTCAGTTGGCTTGCTACAATAATAGACTACAAAAGATTGGTGTAATGATCAAAGTGTGAAGACAGATTAAAATCAGTCTTCAAGTGGGAGATTGTTGGAATTTGTCAACTAAACCAAGAATTGGATCCTCCATAGAGAAATTAAGGATGCTTAACACTTTGTTCCTTTGAAGCGATTGTACTGTTTACGCAGTATCGCGAGCGAGGAATTAAATTTTTGACGTTGTTCGTTTGCACTGATTTGAGTTGATTTGTGAAGATGGAAAAACAACTATTTGCGAGATTTTACTGTTTAAACCATCCCGCTATTTTGGTAAGATTTGCGATGATTTACACCGAAAAGTCATTTATGTCCCTGTATTATTTGTAAAATTTCAATACATTTTTCATCTGAGGTAATCTTTTTCTTGACAGTGAACACTTGTGGAAATTTTCATCTCAGGTTTCTTTCAGATTTTGATGTGTTTGTTGCAGGTTGGGGTTAATGGACGAGGAAGAAGATGTTTGATGATGAGGAGGCAACTAGACGAAGATGACGAAAGCTTGAAGCAACGGTTGAAGAAGAGACGTTCATGGTCGTGTATTCGGATCCAGAGAAGATCGTATTCGGTTCCAGCTTTTCGAAGAAAATGCAAATGAGGCGTATTCGGTTACAGAGTTGGCATATTCGGATCAAGCCAACGTTGTATTCGAATCTGCGTGTGTTTATTCGGTTCTAATGGCATCACATCCGGTTCTGCAGTTACTGTGATTATGAGGATGGCATGCTGGAGCGGCTGGAGGGGCCGGCGGAGGAGGCGATGCGGCTGGAGGTAGCAGGGGAGTCGAGGTGTTTGGATGAAGTGAGGAGGGAAGCGAGGAAGGGGTGAAAAGTGGGGAGGTGACAGAGGTGTCGGTGGTGGCTAGGGAGATGCTGAGGGAGGAGGAGAGGCACTTGCCGCTGCTGGATGAGAAGGAGATTGAGAGGAGGGTGTTGGAGAAGAAGAAGATGAAGTTGTTGAATGAAGAAGAAGATGAAGTGTGTGTGTGCTAATGTGGCTCATAAGCAGAAATAATATGTAGAGTAGGAAGAAATTTAGAAAAAAGCCAGAGATAAGAATGGAGGAATGAACGTTGTAGTTGTGCATTATTTATTCATAATGCTGCTTACTCATATATATGCAGACCATGTACCTTATGTTGGTGGAAAAATCTGTTACTGAAGATGGACTTTCATCCAAAAAATCAACTTCTATCACAACTTTTTATCTCTTCCATTTTATGTTTCTCATCATAGTCATTGGCAAATTCCCAGATTCTTTATCTTAATATCCACAAAAGTTCAGAATCATTAATTTACTAAGCTTCTGAGCCTTTTGGTTATTGAAGATTATAACTCTAGAGAGTATTAGTTTTATTCTAGCTATCTTTACTAAAAAGAGATTCATCTTATAAACTAGAGCTAGGTATTACTTTCTCCATTAAGTAGATATTCTTATATTATCATGTTTCTTCTTTGGTTTCATCTAGTATCTATCATGATGCATAATGCATTTGTATTATGGGGTTTAAGTAAGTTTGTATTTATCCATTAATTATCTTGATTGAGTAATGTGCACTTCCTGGTATTAATCAGTGTTAATGACTAACATAATTCATGTTAAACTAGAAAATGATTCTATAATTTTAGGATGAGGGAGTGGTGCAAAAGAGGATCTGGTAAGAAATTGATAGTATTTGGTAAGAAATTATATTACAAACAAATACTACATTTTTAAAAATATTTATTTTACTTTATTATAATTTATTTAATATTTTAAAAATTAATTTGACTTATTATGAATTAATTTCCTTTCTTTATTAACATTTATACATTTAAATATAACATTAAAAAATAACATTTTATATTACTAAAATAACTAGGGGCATTTTGGTAATCTTTCATTTCTACCAATTAAACAAATTTTTTAATTTTATCACATCAATCAAATCCTACACTAATTCTCACAAACTTTACCCTCAAATCCACTCTCAATTACCCACAAATCTACTCAAAAAAACAACAACAAAATTACTCTCAAATTCACTCAAATCCACTCAAATCATCTCCCTCAAATCCATTAATAAGAACGCAGCCTAATTCTTGGGTTTCACAAAAGAAAATCAATAATATTTTAGAAAACTTAAAATTAGGAAAATTAAGTGAATGGAACATATTGTTTAAGTAAACTTATAAATACATGTTATGTATTCTTTCGTAAAGCAATTCCAATAAGTAGAGAAGACATAGACAAGAAAAAGCTACGAGAGAGATTTGTTTCTAAATTTTTTCTTTATCAATAATATATTTGCAGTATAATTTCACAAATTCAATTTGAATGTCATTATTCTACGTTTGTATATTTCGCTCACAAATCTGATTAAGAGGAATTATACATAATTTCTTAACAATGAGGACAAATTAAAAGGCCACAAAATACTTAAAAATGGCTAAAAAAAACCCTAACAGTGGTTAATCTCCGCCATAATAAATTCAATAAATTATATTAATATAATATTCATTAGAATATAATATTAATTCTTATCTTGCATTTTACTTTATGTTATGGACTAACATATAAAATAAATAATAGAAATAATAAAAATTGGGTTTTATTTTCTATATTTTCTTTCTATATTTTTTATGTTTGTATTCATTTTAATTTTATTATAAATAACTAAAAATTTATAAATAAGGTTCTATTAAATTCTTCGTATGCTATTAAATTGTTATTGGTGAAAAAAATAAAGAAATGAAAAACATTTCCTAATACCAAACATGCCCTTAAATTATAAGGGAAACATGTTTGAGCATAAAATTGTGATTATACCTACACAAGGATTGGAAATAAAAGGGAAGAAATTTAATTTATGCGTTTTGAAATATTAAATAGTCATTTAGACAACAAATTGAATAATATATTAAAAAAATACCAATATCATGAAAGTAGCAACACCATGATTCTCTCTACGAAGCAAATCAACGCATGCTTAGTTGCATTTGTTGTTTCCACCACAATATAATCAAGTCCAGCACAACAACGTCATGTTTTGCTGCAAGAATTTATAAGAAGTTAATCCAATGACATTCATTGATTACATACAAAATAGTGTCACAAATGATAAAAATAAATTTAAACGTATTAATCTATTGTAATATGCAAAACCATTGCACTAAGAAAATTACGATTATGTAACCAACAAATAATAAACCTAGAAAAAATCACAATCCATGTTTCCATGAAGAAAATATTACTACTTTATCGTACTAAGAAAATGAGATTGTATTAATTATTAATAAACAAGACAAAATAGATCACAGATCCTTTCTTCAATGATGTATAAATTACCAATGTACATTAAAGTACTTGCACTTTGTTAGAAAATAATTCATATCCCGAAATTATTGAAAAAATATATTGTTATTATTATAGGTGATTTACAGTAATAATATTACATTATTATAAAATAATTACAGTAATAATGTTATATTATTATAGAATATTTTTAGGGATAAAATAGCAAAATTATATATTTTTCATCTTTTATTCAAAATTAATAAGACAGTTTTTTCCCTATTTTCTTTCTTCACATGACATTAGAGCCATGATTGGAGCCTATCCTAGCGATTTCTGTTGTCGTTGGGCATGTTGTTCCACCCATTATCGGGCCGCTATCGGACCACCCATTAAGAAGTTTAATCTCACGCTTGAGATGTATATACCTCGGTGTGAGGGAAGTGTGTTGGAAGTCCCACATCGACTAGAGATGAGGTCATTTAAGTGTATATAAGTGGGTACAAACCTCACCCTACAAGTCGGTTTTGTGGGATTGAGTTAGGCTTAAAGTCCACTTCTCACATGGTATCAAGGCAGGTTTTCTGATCCTTTTCTACTTTGCCTTTGTTGTCGTCGGTGGCCGCCCTCTAAAAGCCTCTTTTTCAACCTGTGCTTTTATACTTCAATGGGCAATCTCTGGTTTTTGTCTCGCATATGTCCGGTGTTGCCATCCGGATGCACCAACACCTAGTCCTACCTCTATTGCTTCCGCTATCTTCTTCTCTATTCTAAAGGCCTCCCTTATTTCAGGGTAGTTAAGTCCCTTGAAGTTTTGTTGCTACTCAGGGCAGTGAAGTCCTTGAAGGTTTGTTGTTGTTTGCCTATGCAGGACAGTTGTTTCCTGAAGGCCTCCCATATGTTTAGGACAGTTAAGTCCCTTGAAGGTTTGTTACTATTTAGGGTGATTAAGTCCCTACAGGTTTGTGGCTGTTAGCCTTTTAATTCCAGCCGTGGCAGGATAGTGTAGTCCCTGCAGGTCTGTTGTTGTTTGCCTTTGGAGGACATATGTTTCTTGTTTAAGGCAATTAAGTCCCTTGAAGTTTTGTTGTTGTTTAGGGTGATTAAGTCCTTACAAGTTTGTGGTTGTTAGCCTTTTAATTCCAACCGCTGTAGGGTAATGTAGTCCCTAGAGGTCTGTTACTGTTTGCCCCTGCAGTTTGTTGCTGCAGGCCCTTCATTTGTTCTTGCAATTTGTTGTTCATCAATAGTGGCGAACAGCGGAAATGACAGCGTGCCAATGACACTCTTGAAGACAGATTACATATTTCAAATTGAGTTTATGTATTCCAAGCTTCATCCATACAATCTATATGCTCCAGTTTGAGGGGAGTGTTAGAAAATAAATCATATCCCGAGATTATTGAGAGAATATATTGTTATTATTATAGGTGATTTGCAGTAATAATGTTACATTATTATAGAATAATTACAGTAATAATGTTACATTATTATAGAATAATTACAGTAATAATGTTACATTATTATAAAATATTTTTAGGGATAAAATAGCAAAATTATAAATTCTCTCTTGTATATATTTCTCATTTTATTCACAGTTTTTTTCCTATTTTCTTTCTTTCCACACTTCATTAATTCCTGCTTGATGATTATGATCAAGACCATCAAGAAAAATAATCATTATCCCATCACTAGAAAGAATGCTTCTGGAAACATAAGACAAGTAATACGTTTTATATTGATTATAGGATTTGCATTTGAAATGTTGAATATTAATTACAGGTATATTATCAATATATTCCATTAATTTACACACGCTTATCAAGTTTGATTTTTGAGATAGATTTTTAAGTTATTAAGTTTTATGTGAGGTTGGTTCCTATCATGTGCTTACCTCCTTTCAAACAAGAATTAAATAACGAATTGGCAAAGCACAAGATTAGCCTTTAACCAGTAGCTCAAAACTTCCATAATCATAAACTTTGAGCCAATCCTATCAAACCTATTTATTTTCGTCGCATAGAATAAGATATGTTTTTCTTTTGAATGTTCTGTTGTGCTAAGTTTGAACATAAATTTTAATCTTTAATACAAACAAGATCATCCAAAATTACATTCCTAAAATTTTGCAGCATTTAAGTGTCATAATTTGGAAAACTTGGAACATCATGAAACTAAAAGTGTTATAGGAGAACCTCACCACAATAGCACTTAAATCACCCATGCGTTCATAAATTCCTTCTATTTGTTTTGTTTCCTTAGCTTTTAGAAATGAAATGAAATGCAGAACACTCAACGAAATAGGTGAAATGGGGTGCAATTGTTCGAAACTATATATTCAATATTCAACGGTTCATTCAATTCACGCACAAGCTTTCAACGCTTCATTCATTTCATGCACAAAATTCTTCAACAAAAAAAAAATTAGAACCACCTCATTAATTAGAAAACATTTATGAAAATTGGAGTGCAAGATGAAAGTTGGAGGTACAGGATAAAACGCCCTCTTTCATAAAAGATTATTTTTGGTCCTGAATTCTTTTAGTTTCAACCGAATGAGTAAGAATGGAGTCCTATAAGATGACTACTTTAACGGATCCAAATATAACATTGGCATGAATGTGATTCCTTCGGAAAAAAATCAATAGAACTTTTAGAAAGAAATGCTTTGAAAAAAATTCTTATTTTAAGAAAATCTAAAAAGAAAAATTAAAAGTTCTCAAAAATAAGATTTCTTGATAAGAATCTCTCTCATACAATTAAAGAAATAATAAAAATCATTTATATTTCTTGACTAAACCAAAATCATAAATAATAAATAATACAAACACGAACATATAAAAAACAAATCAAAGAGAAATTAAATTAAAAGTAAAGAATGAAACGGATGCAGGCATGCACCAAGCATAGTCAGAGCGTATGACTGCTTGAGTAGCCTATGTAATGATATAGAATGCCAAAAGTAATTTTTATTGTCATTACTTACCTATTTCTAGAACCAGCACGACATCTTAGAAATGTATCAGTCAAAGCCTAAAAGCAATGCATCAAGATTCCAAATGGATGTGTGCACCACGTACAGCCAGAGTATAACTTTGAGAACCTGATAATAATATTGAACTCATTTCCTGAACAAGTCCATGGAGCCTGTCCAAGTTGCATCCAATACAAGATTTTCCAGGTCCAAGACACTATATACACAACACTCTACCAACCAAATAAAGCACTTCTTCGTCAAAGATCAGATACTTGATTGATCCATTCTGTCACTTTCTATTAGTACTTGAGAATCCAGAAGCATCTCAACATGGATTCCAAATATGCGGGAACATTGTAATGTTTCCGAGTGACATTTTGGAACATTGTATGATTTGAAAGCATAGTAAGCAATAAAATATATTTTTAAAATATTTATGAGTTTTCAAAAATATTCACAAGTTTTAAAATATCCACAATATATATATATATATATATATATATATATATATATATATATATATATATACACACTCACACGGGTAAGGAAGGAACAGAACATAAATCAAATTAAGCCCAATATATACCGCATTCCATGTACAATGCCGATAGCAGCAGGGCAATTCATAAACCAAAAGGTACAAGTACAGTAAAATGCTGTTGTTGGCTATGGTAGACATCAATCTTAATGTGCCTTACAACACATGTTACTTGCTCAATCGTCAAAACAATAAATTGAGTTAATTCGGCTACAAGATCATATCGTTATTTTACAAAAGGCATTCATGTTAACTTTCCAACGACAAAAATACTTTATTTGTAGTTTCCGAAATTCACCTGCACTTAAATATTAAGGTTTACGTACCATAGCATAAAGGAAAATAACACAATGTATCGATGCCATGAATCAAGTACAAGATCCAAACTACATAGCATAAAGGTATAAAAAAGATAAAACAAATGACTTCAATTCTTTAAGAAACTACAAAATTTTGAATATGTCCTTGACCAAAAACATTGAATACAAGAAAAACAAGGCATTTGCTAATAATATAAAGTACTGCTCCATGTATTTTCAAGCCACAGGGACCTCGATATCATTGGCCAGAACTGGAGCAGGCCGGATGTATTCTTCTTCCTCTTTTGGAGTATGGATTGTGACAATATCAGGGAGAGGAGTTGTAGGACCCTGCTTCCCTTTAGGATCCCAATCAAGCATAATCTTCACCTTAATGCCAAGAACACCCTATGGAGACACCAAGGCATAATAATAGTATTATGACAATAGTAAAACAGTGAATCAATAACCAAAGAGAAACTTTATAAACAATCCATCAAAGATTGAAATAAATAACCTGTCTGAGGAGCACGTGTCTCACTGCAGAGTCAATGTAATCCTTGACAGGTTGCCCAGAAGAAATCATGTAGCCATCCTTAAACTTCATGGATTTTGCCCTCTGGGCTCTCAATTTACCACTCACAATCACCTGCTCAAATCAAACAAGCAAACCATCAGACAAAGCAACACACCACAATAGTAATACCTCGTATAAAAACATCTGGAAAACAAACCTCACATCCCTTGGCACCACTCTCCATGACAAACCTCAAAACACCATAGCAAGCCCTGAAATAAACACAATCGAATAACATTACCACAAATCCAATGAAAAATTGCAGGTGTCCACTGAGTAAAAATAACATTCCACGATTAAACAAATTTCCAAACTAATCAAAAGTTTATGTTTCTTACAGAAACAAAGTAGGTCTAAAGGTAACTTTTTCCTTATAAAAATGAATGCAACTTCTTTAAATAAGAAGAAAGAACATAGATGCATTTCTGTAAATAACCTAAGATTAATTTCTAAATTGTCAAACTAAATAAAAGTTGTGAAGTACACAACTGCAATTACAACAAGAACATAAAGGATCCTGGAATCACAGCAATTGGAATTACAGCAGAACCATCTTCGTCAACAATAATTCTCAATATCAAGGATCGCAATAAATCTACAATTTTGTACTATTGGAAAAAGGTTTGGTAATGAAGAGAGCTCCGCCCATAAATGGGAAGACAGAATCCTGGCAGCGATGGTGAATACTTCACACCAATGTCATAATTGTACCAAATATAGAGGATCACAATATAAAGGATCACAATGTATATGTAAATGCTATAACGACAACACAAAGAATTAATGAAAAAAAAGACTATTTGTGACTATTTGTACCTGCGCACCGCAAGTCCCCCGAGGAGCTTGTAGCGAAGAGACTCAGCCTGAGCTATAGCGCAAAGTCCCCTGTTGTTGACTTTCTCGGCGTAGAGTTCAACGCTGTTCTCTGGAAACTTGAATCTCTTCTGAACCACCGAGGTAAGTTCTCTGATTCTCCTTCCCTTCTCACCTACGCATATACAAAGAGAAAACCTTCAATACTCAATTCCAACCAGAAGTAATAGAAGGTTCCAGAACTATACGGAGGCACACTCACCGAGTACGGCTTGGGTTCTTGTAGCTCTGATGATGATTTCAGTACGCATCGGCGTAACCCTCACTTCCACACCAGAGTAACCATCCTCCGCTAGCTCTCGTGTCAGAACCTCATTCAGTTCCGCGAAAAACACTCCATCAGCCACGAACTGAAACGCACATACGTAAATTTTAGTTATAGATTATTGATTTTATTATTGGCAAATGTTTAGTTGCTGATGATGTTATCGGCAATTGAAATTGGTGACAGTTGAGAAATGAGAATCTCACCTTTCTCTTCTTGCTCATTTGGGTTGCCATTGTCAAGAATCGAAGTGATGCAGAAACGAAGGTGCAGCTACGGCTGGGGTGTGACAATAAACCCTATTTTCTGGGTAGAGAGTGGAATATATAGGTAGGGGATACTGGAAACCCTAATCTGTGCAAAAGCTATCAAAATACATATTAAACTGAAAATAATTGTAAAATTAAAAAACAAAATGAGAGTTGGTTTTCTCTTCATGGAAAAAAAGAATATGAATAAAAAAGTTACAATAAAAAAACAGGTGAAAAATAGAAAAGTATTTTTTATATTAAGATATTTTTGTTTCAGATTATGGATTTAATTTAAATTCAAACTAAAAGATAAAATTACTATTTCCATTTTCTGAATTAAAATTTTACTTTTTTATTTCTGAGGTTTAGCTTATTTTTTAATAGATGAAAGATAAATATTTATTTATAAGTATAATGGTATTTTTTTATTAAAATTTACAATTTGGCAAAATTTTGTGAAGATCACATAATCTAAGTATTTTGATATGAATGTGAGTTTTTTTATAGTTCATGCTTTTATTTAATTTTGACTATTAATTTATTAATTTATTCTATTTTTTAAAAATGTTATTTTATTTATCGAGTTCTTTTTTCTTTTGAAGATGAAGTAATTTTAATAACTTTATGGATTTAGATTATTATAATATTTTTAAATAAATTTTTAAAAAGATACATTACATGGACATAGTCTTAGGTATTTACACCTTGTTTAAACAGATTTAGAAGAAAAGCGAAAAAATGATTTGCTGAGTAGATAATTTTTTTATCACTAAGAATTTAAAAAAAAAATATCCTTTTTATAATTTCATAATTCCAACATGTTATAATGAATTTTAAATTCAATTTTTTCTATGTAACTTTTTAATAAATAAAAAAAAAGCTTATTAATTTATTTAATAAAACAAATTATTGAATAAATTATTTTTATTTAAAAACATTGAATAACTCTTTTTAAAATAACATCTATATACTTTTAAAATTGTATATATTTAAAATAAAATTATTCATTGGTTTTTAATTAATTACTCATTAAATAATAAAACTAAATATTTTTTAATATAATAAGAATATGATATATATGGGTACATATGTTTTAACTTGAATAGGTTCGCAGGTCCCTATATTTGGGAGTTTGTTTTAATTGGGTCTTTCAATTTTGAAAGTGATCAATTAAGTCCCTAATTTTGTTAATTTGATTCAATAAGACTCTTTCCGTTAACTGCAGATAACGCCGTTAAGTTTTTTACGTTGATGCTTCTAAGTGGGATAGTTTCAAGTATATAGGTGGTTAAAAAATTTTAAAATTATTTGCAAATAAATTAATAAATGAAAAATTAGGGTTCTTGGCTAGGTTTCGTGGTTCTTGGCTGGGTTCGTGGATGAAAGCAGAGAAAGAATGTTATGCTAATCAGCTTCGGCCGGAGCAGCTTATCGTCAATGGGTTGCCCCTCAAGCCGAATGAGATGGTCGATTTTGCAGATTTCTCCTCCAAACCCAACTGGCCCAAACCCCTCATTGCCACTGTCACGACCAACCACCATAACCACCCTGGATGCTCCACCTGCGCCACCAACAACCACTACGACCCCAAACGAAGTAGAAACACCCTCCCCCTCGAGACCGAGAACACCCAGAAACAAAACGCAGAACAACTCACCATGTTCACGAGATCAATCCCAAAACGGAGAGAAGGAACCTCCGCCGCGCCTTCGTTGCCACACGTACCAAACCGCTCTACCTGTACAAAAATTCCAACCACCACGCGAAGGAGAAGGGGAAAGGAAAGCTTTCCCTCCTTACAATGTTGTCCAAAACTAGAAAAGAGAAAAGGGAAAGAATTTTCCTCTGCCTGAAGGAGAACCCTCTAGGGTTTCTGCGTGAGCCTGAATCAAAGAAGGGAAGAAGAAGGTTCGTGATCCGAAGCTGGGTTTTCTTAATAAAATCTGATTAGGGTAAATTACCCTTTTCGGACTTAGACTATCAAAAGAGAATTTAATTAAGACTCAGGAAATTTGATTTGAAGTTAGGAATTTTAATTAGAGCTCAATTAATTAAAATCTGACATTTAATAAGAATCCTAATTTTGCATATCTTCTCTCTTTTGCAGCACCACTTACTTGATCCCAAATTAGGAAACATAGTTTTAATATTTAATAATTTCATTTATTGATTTATTTTCATTTATTAATTTATTTACTAAAAATTTTAAATTTTTTTAATCCACCTATGTACTTAAAACTGTCCCACCTAGAAGCGTCAGCGCCACATTTTATAAAACTTCACGGTGTTATCTGTAGTTAACGGAAAGGGTCTTATAGAATCAAATTGACAAAATTAGGGACCTAATTGATCACTTCCAGAATTGGAGGACCCAATTGAAACAAACCCCCAAATATAGGGACCTCCGAACCTATTAAACCTAATAAATAATAATAATAATAATTATACCCCTTATAGTTAAATTATATTCTTAAAAAAATAATATTTAAAAAAATAATATTTAAAGGAAAAATAATAATTTCCTAAAAAAATGTTCTTTTAATTATTTTATTAATTTTTTATTCTACTATTTAAAATTATTTTTGTAAAAAATATTTATTTATAAATATCATTTTATATTATTATTACCACCACTAAAGACAATTTGGTAATCTTTATTTTCTATTCATTGAAACATAATTTTTTAAACTATCACATCAGTCCAATTTCACACAAATTTTTCTAAACTTTATTTTCAAATTCACTCTTAATTACTTCCAAATCTTTTAAAAAAAATAACACAATTTATTCTCAAATATCCTTAAATTCATCATTTCTCTATCCCTCAAATTCCCTCACTTAAGTGAATACATCTTTAATGTTTTATAGAATATCCTGAGTTTCATTTGAGAGATAAATCTTGAATTTTCGTAAAAGGTTTATTTTATTTTCACTTAATTGAATTTCTAAGAATAACATCAAGCAAATAAACTCTATTCATCATAATTTGTTCTTTAGTTAACTCTCATCTTTTAACTAAGTTATATTCATAGATTAAACACATTTTAAAGATCATTTATTCATTAAGTAGATGTATCTTCAATTGCATATTTTCAAGGTGTAGATGCATAATTAATCTTTGATAACTCATTAGAGTCTCAAACTCAATCTTTGAAGTTTTGGAATACCCAACCATGGTTCTTTTGTCACTTTCAGAGTCAAATTCTCAAGGCTATAGTTTTAGAATGAAACATATGTTGTCCTTTAAGAATTGATTTGATGTTTCTAACCTCTTTGAATATGTTTTGGTGAATATCATATACTAAAATTGGTTGGACATCTTGACAACAGAGGGTTTGTATTCTCAATGTGGGACAAGGATCACAACTTTGATGTTGTCAACAAGATATTGTATAGAAAGTCATGACTAAAGTATGGTTCAAACTCAAAGATATGAAGATTTTCGAAGGCTTTAAAATTGGTACCCTTGGGTAGGATGGTTCACACTATCCTATTCAATACAATGTTGCCACTCATTGAGTCAAAGACCATGTGATACAGAATAATTGATTCATCCTCTCTCACCTTTTCTAGTGGACAAAGGTGAAACCACTAGACCTTTTTGCTTTACCATTCTTTGAGATTGATTCATTGGACCATTCAACAAAAGATGGGTTTAAAGATTAAAAGTTTATGAAGATGCCTTTAGGTTGCAAATGATTACCAAAATGCTTTATCAGGATATGCACCCGCTCTTTGAAGCAATACAAGTCTCGTCTAGATGGCAATGGTCTGTCCAACACTATGATGAGTCGTTATTCCTTGAACTATATTTAGTTTATTGCACTTAAATAAACTAGGCAATTGTGTTTAATTGTCTGTTATTTCCCTGTTTTCCGAATTCTGCTTAATTTGGTCGGAAATTCGTAACTGTGCTAATTTGGAATTTTTGAGCTGATTAAGTGCATTTCTGGTTGCAGGGAAGTTGTGGAAACATCATCTGGAGCATTAGGATATGGCGTGGCACATTCAAAGGCTCAACATTTAGTCATTTAGATTCTTATTAAAGTTGTAATTTCGTTTCCTAGAAGTCCTTAATTAGAATTAGGTGTTTTGGACCCTTTTAGGGACAATATTGTAAAAAACCCATATGTAGGACATGTGCCTTTTAGGTTAGGGTTTTTAATTGATTGTGGACCCCATTTGGAAGGAAACTCTAGGTATTTGGAGGAGAATTGCCGAAACACACTTAGCTCTCATTACAAACACTTCATACTTTTGGTTTTAGAGTTTTTCTCTCTTAGGGTTTCTTGTATGAACATGCCTTGAAGGAGCTTGTCTTGGTGATTTCGGTTTTGAGCCATTTCAATGAACAAGATGCAGATTTTCTTTGTTTCTTAACTCACTCTTGGTTGTCTTAGCTTGTTGGTGGTGAAAAACAATTCATTTCCACTTCCATTTGCTTGTTTTTTATGCTTGGAGCTTGAGCTTTGTAGCTTGTCTTTGCATTTCCATGGTGGATGTTGGGTTTGAGTAACTTTATATTTCGTTTTCCTCTCCCTTTGTTGTTGTTCCTCACGTTTTTCTTTGCATTTTATTTGGTTGGATGATAAAAATGGAGTTCCATGTCAGTTTTGGGTTGAAAAGAGCTTAACTTGATGTGTGGGTGTTGGAGTTTGGGCTCTTTCTTCTTGATTTTCGGTTTTGATGTTTGAAGCAAGGATGGGACCAGATTTGTGTGTTGTTATGGTGGCTGGACAGAGCTGGAGTGATGGCTTAAGTATTATTTTCGTTTTTGCAAAGAAGCTTGAAGAAATGGAAGATTTGGTTGGGTTGAAGTAGCATATGTTTGAGTTTACTGTTCTTATGTTGAATTGGAATTTGAACTTTGGTCTCATGGGTTTATGTTTATGTAGTAGGGATGAAGAAAACATGAATGGTGTGTTGGTGGAGAAAGAAAACCGAAAATGGAGGTGAAAGGAGGAGAGAAGGTGCATTTAAGTTTTTGCCATTTTTGGACAAACACATATGATGCTTCTTTTGACCAAAAGAATGTTTCTACTTTGAGTTTTTGTCTTTTCC
>NC_028358.1:10329805-10454300 GCF_000741045.1 Vigna radiata var. radiata
TTGTTTTCACTTAGTTTAATTAGTAGGTTGAGTTGTTTTTCATCCACTTAATTTAGTGTTGCATTTTAATGGCTTTAATTGTGTTTGGATATTTATCTATTGTAGTGTTCAATTTACTTTTTCCGTTCACTATGTTGTCTATTTTGTTTGGTTTCTTTACCTTCTTGCATTTCCATTTTCCTCACTTGGTTTAGAGATAGTTTGGTCTCAATGTAGAATCGTTCGGTTATCTGTGGGACCGTTCGGTCTTCGTGCTTTGTCCATTTATTTCAATGTTTTCATGTTTGGTTGCTTTTAATTTTCAGTTTTAATTTAATTTAATTTTCCTTGCATAAACCTTTCACAACCCCCCCTCCCACTTCGTGTTAGACCTAAGACTCGAACCACATTTGGTCCTTGAGAGACGACCTAGGAGTCACTTCCTAGCTATACTGCATTTCTTATATGCAATCAAATTTGTATGGGTTGCGACACCCATCACACTACATCATAACTAGAAATTCTTACATGTTGGCTTCTTATAATCCTAAATCATTATTATCATTCAACTTTTACAAAGGAAAAAAGGTGATCAAAGTAGATGTTGATAAGTCATCCTTACTCCTTTAAGATCCATGTATCTAACCAACTTGAAAGTAAATCAAGTACCCTATATAGAAAGTTCTAAAAACCTTAACTTGGTATGAATTACATTTGCTCACCAAATTCAAGTTCAGGAGTGCTCACGCCAATGGACTTCTACCATAAGAAAAGCCCATTTTTATGCTATAAGCATTCCTCTATCCAATTTCATCATAGTTGCTGAAATTTGTTTCAATCCCTTTTCAACAAAGGTTAGCACTAACTAACATCTTTATTTCTATATTGTTGCGTATGAAACTTCTTTCATTATGGTGTTTCCTAAATATTTTTTCTGTTATTCCCTAAGTTGTGCATATCTTCAAATTCTTTGCGAACATACATCTTAAGCAAAATTTGGATGTCTTTAATGCCCTTCTCTATTCTTTTATTTTCAAACATGATCAAGCCTCACGAGAAACTAGAAAATGGAATGACATCACTGCATTAAGGATTGTGAAGATTTCTCTGAGTTGACGATGATGACAAAAATGCTTAATCAAAGTGTTAGACAAACTTGGTCTTTGGATCAATCCCGTTTGACAAGTTCTTTTTGTCTTTGAATATGTTCAACATTGCATCACACCCAAAATGTCTTATGTGCTAGTTGTTGATCATCATTAATCATACTTACCATTCAAGTTTTACAAAGATAAAAGGTTATCAATACATATGTTTATGAGTCATCCATACTTCTTAAAACAAGCATAAAACATTATGGTTAAATAGAACTATGATATTTTAAAAAACTTTTCAAAATTTTTCATCTTCAAAAATATGAACAAATGAAGTTTGAAGTTTTTTTTTCTTAAAAGATATGTTTAATAAAGCTCATTAGATGCAACTTCAACAACAAACACCACATGAATAAAACTTCATTTTAAAGAAAACACTATATAAATGTGTCTTTCATCTTTTTTCTAAATGTCATGTGACCTATTATAACTTTTTCATGTTTATGAATGTAAACCTTTTTCTCATCATGTTTTGTCACCATCCACCCTTTAAGTACCATGATAGTGGTCTCTTTCTTATGGTTATGTAAATTTACAATAATAAAATTTATTTTTAGGCATCTAAATAGACTTACGTAATTTTCTATTAGCTTTTAGGGTTTAAATGTACCTCATTTTTTAGGAATAAGCTAACCTATAATTAGTATTTTAGTTTCTAAGACTCTCATTCAATTGTTTCTCTAATATTTATTTTTTACTCAAAGTATTTTTTTTTTAAGAAAAACAACCAATGTAGTCCTTGATAAAATAGAGTAGAGTAAAATTGATCTAAACATGTTATATTAACATCACAATAACACATTCAGATGAAGAACAATGGAATCAAGAATGAAAGAATAATGTGCAATAATGTGTGTACCTCCTGTCATTGCAATTCTTTGTAATTCCAACACAGAGACAACTTTGTTTTTTAAACCTTAACTCACTCAAATTCGATGGTGTGTTTTTTCTGAATAAAGGAGTAGGCTTAGTGATTAAAACTAAGAGTAACCCATTCCCTTTATATAAAGTTTGACCATCATAGGTTCAAAAATAATGGGTTGGGCTTTACCTTCAAACAATATAATAATTGTTCCATAACTTCTATGCAGTTAAAAAGGATAAAAAATAATGACTTAATGGACCACTTTATGTTCCTTAAAAATAAGAACTGAAAATGCTATAATATTTATTTTATATTTAAGATAATGTTAACATGCTCCCACTTGATCCATTTATCCAATTATTAACCACAATAAGTGATAGAATATATACGAGTCATGGCGATAGGTCCTCTGATAGTGAGTGTTATCTTCCATGTACCACAATATATATTTCTATTAACATTAACTCTCCACTTAATGCATAAACCATATGTTTATGCTAGATCAAAACTAAATGATATATTCTCAAAATAAATGTCCACAAAACATATGAGAAAAACATCAAACTGAATAAGAGTTTCATTGAAAAATAACAAATGTACTGATAATGAAATTACATCATGGAACCAAGTCCCATTCGTACTACATGATCCTTAAAATTCTTTGGTGGCACGCTGATGAGTCGATATTTTATTGATTTCACTTAGTTTATTGTGCTAGAATTAATCAGGGAATTGTGCTTAAATGTCCGGTATTTTCCCGTTTCTGCTAATTGTGCTTAATTTGACCGGAAATTCGAATTTTAATTAATTTGAATTTTCTGAGCTAATTATTTGCATTATTATTTTCAGGGAAAATTTTGGAAATATAATTTTGGACATATTGAGAGTTGTCACACAATTCAAAACTCTCCACAAAACAAGTGTGCTCAAGAAGGAGGGCACTATGGTCATTTTATTCTTGGGCTTATGAAAAGAGGGTGCAAACATTGAATTTGGGGGTGACATCTAGCAGGCAATGGGGCCATGGCAATCAATTTTGGAAATCCTAGGAGGTGCACACAGAATAGAGGAGCAGCTGCCAGCGTGCTGTTACAAACCAATATGGCAATTGGTTTTTGGGTTTTTAAGAAAAGAAGAATTGTTGAATGCAAGGGGGCTGCAGCATGCTGCTTTCAACAGGTTACAAAAAGAAAAAGAAGACGAAGAAAGTGCATCACGCACACTCACGAACTCAATAGGAAAGGAAAACAACTTCATTCCATCAACTGCAGCAACTGTCATAGCTCAAGCGCACGACAACTTTACTCCAGCAATGCTACACGGCCCACTCGTCATCACGGTCTAGCAAACATCACAAGTCTGGCCTCCACGCTTGGCAGAAATATTTGTGCGTCCAGCAGCCCTCTTCAACGGACAGCACCTCCATGCTCGCCTCATCCATTTCTTACGTTAGAAAAGTCAAGCAACCAGCTCCAACTTCACCTTGCAGCAACGTTCAAGCCCATGTGCCAACTCCACATCCAATAAGAATCACGCAGTAGCCCACTTAGTGCTTAGAGAGGCTCCAGCTTCAACAGAAATCCAAAAAGACTTCAGGTCCAGCTATTTGTAGCACACGGTCCAACAAAAGAAGCAGGTCCAGCAGAAGCAAGGCTTCACGTGTGCAGGTGACATCCAGCAAGTGCAGCTTGCATTTTTAGCAACTAGGAAACACCCATCCAGCCTTCACGTCTCCAAGGAATTCAGCATCCCATCAAGGTCCACGATGCAGCGGGTGATATCCAGTAGCTTCAGCGGTGCGTACAGCAGCAGGTCCATACCTTCACACTCCACCAGACCACACTCCTGCAGCATCCAATACGCATCCGGCCTCCACGCTGCTTCACTTGAGCTTGGAGAGATGTGTGCTTGAATTGGAGCTCACGGTCCAGGTCTTCACAGCAACGTCCTGCAGCTTCATGGCCACGGCCCAACATGTTTCTTCATCAGCAAAGCCCGTGAGGAATGGTAGGTTCTTGGTGAAAGTTTCACGAGCATCTAGCAAGCAAAGATGACGGCCCATGGCAGCAACACTTCCACATTCCAGCTTTTGAGAAGGTGCAACAAGCACACGGTCCATCAGCCTACACACCTTCACTGGTCAGCTTGTGCAGCACGTGAAGGAGCTCAAGCAATGGGCTTGGAGAAGGCTACAGCAACGTCCAACTGAAGGAAATGGTGTCACAAGCAGCAGCTTGGAATTAGCAGCCCAGCTGTCCGGTCCAACCGTGAATTTAATGGACACAACCCCATCCAGCTGCTTTCAGCGTATTATAAGGAGGTGCAGCAACTCCTGCAGTTGGGAGAGGTGTAAATAGCAACTTCAGGGGCCACGCTGTAATTTTATGTAGGACACTGTTACATAGGAGAAGGGTATTGCTGCATAAAAAGAAAGAGCCGACACACACAAAAAAGGAGGATATTCTTGGGAGAAGTCGTCACACAAAAGGGAGAGGATTTTTCATCACTTAGTGATTATGGATGGCGACATTACTTGAAGGAGGAGGAAGAACACAGCTGCATGGCTTTATTTGTAGGAGGCAATTAAGTTTGGAAAGAGAGCACACGGTGTCCTATTAGGAGAAACGTTTTGGAATTATTATTTAATATTACTACGCTGCTTGCATTTTGATTCAGCCTACTCACTTGCATCACTTAACTGTTCACACTTTTTGTTGGGCCGTTACCGGGGACCAACGGTTTGGTCTTGGGTCTTTTGTTGTGTTTGTGTGTGTTGTATTTTTTCTCGTGTTGTGAGTGTGTTGTTCCGTTTTGTGTGTCATGTCATGTGGTTTGAGTGTGTGTGTGTGTGTCTATGTATTTGTGTGTGTGATGTGTGTGTATTATATGTGTTTGTGTGGGTGGGTGTGTGTCTATGTTTGTGGGGGTGTATGTGTGTGTTTGTGTTTGAGTGTTTGTGCATGTATGTGTATGTGTGTGCGTGCGCGTGTGTGTGAATGTGTGTTGTGTGTGCATGTTTGTGTGAGTGTGTGTGTGTGTGTGTTTGTGTGGGTAATATGTGTGTGTGTGAGTATGTTTGTGTCTGTGTTTATATTATTACGTGTGTTTGTGTATGTGTTTGTGTGTGTGCGTATGTGTAATATGTGTGTTTGTGTATATATTATATGTGTGTTTAGGTGTATGTGTGTGTATCTATGTGTGCATGTGTGTGTGAAGGGGGGTTTGTGTATACGTCTGTGTTTTTTTTTTTTTGTGTTTGTGTGAGTGTTTGTTTGTTTGTGTGTATAAGAGTGTTTGTGTGTGTAATGTGTGGGGGGTTTGTGTAGGTTTTTTTTTTTTTTTTGTGTTTGTGTGAGTGTTTGTTTGTTTGTGTGTATAAGAGTGTTTGTGTGTGTAATGTGTGGGGGGTTTGTGTAGGTATATGTTTATACGATTATTTGTGTGTGTGTGTATGTGTGTAATGTATGTGTCTGTATGTGTGTGTGTGTGTCAGTTTGTGTGTGTAATATGTGTGTGTGTGTGTATCGTATGCATTTTCTTATTTCTATGTTGCATCCTATTTGATTAAAGATTATTTTGTAAAGGGAATATGCACAAGGTTGTCACGTCGTCCAGAGGAAAAGAGAGCTAGGTTTTCTTATAATTTTTCTTGTCTTTGAATCATTTTATATTATATATTGAACATTGTTTTCGATGTTGGATGAATTTTTATTTTTCTTCACCAATTTAATTTACTGCTCCATTTACTTTAGTTGTAGATGTCGTTGGGCTCTTTGATTTAATGACTAATTTTCATTTTGTTTTGTTTAATATTTTCTTTTATTTTAATGTTTTCAATTATGTTTGGTTGTATTTAATTTCCAGTTTTAATTTAATTTAATTTTCCTTGCAAGAACATTTTCAAACCCCTCCCCCTTCGCGTTTGACCTGATTCTCGAACCGCAATTGGTCCTTGAGAGACGACCTAGGAGTCATTTCCTAGTACTATACTGCATTCTTTTATGCACATTAAATTTTGCATGAGCGGCAACACCTATCAAAATTTTGGCGCCGTTGCCGGGGACCAACGGTTCGGTCTTGGGTCTTTTGTTGTGTTTGTGTGTGTTGTATTTTTTCTCGTGTTGTGAGTGTGTTGTTCCGTTTTGTGTGTCGTGTCATGTGTGTTGCATTTAGATAGCTTTAGTTGCATATTTTCATTCCATTCTTCTTTTCCCCCTTTTTCTTCTACATGTCTACCTATTTTGATTTTGTTAATAATGTTTCTTCTGCCTATGTCATGACTTTGATTCTCCTTCTGAATCTAACTCTGATATTGCTTCTCATGCATATTCTGTTGATTTCTATGTTGAGAACAATATGACTCATCCTCCTATTCCTGAGAGTGCTCCTAGGGAGCTAGCTTCACTTAATGAGGATGATGTTCATTGCGTTCTCACCTCTGGACTGATACGTTTGCTGCTTAAGTTTCATGGTCTTGCAGGTGAATGCCCATATAAACATTTGGAGGAATTCCACATCATTTGCTCTTCAATGACGCCTCCACATGTCCCGGTTGATCACATGTTCTTAAGGGCATTTCCACACTCATTACAAGAAGCAGTAAGGAATTGGTTGTATTCTCTTCCTCCAGGATCCATCACCTNTTGGGAAGATCTTGAGCAACTGTTCTTGGATAAATTCTTCCCTGCTCAGCATGGCTACAACAACGATCCTGGATGGAATGACCCTAGCTTGGGATGGTATGATGCTCTAGAGCAATATCAACCATTCCAGAATTCTTGTGTGCCTTCTTCCCCTGTCCAGGAACCACAGCAGTTGCAGTTTGAGAGAAATTGTTTCACTTCATATAATAAACCCTTATCGTTGGTTGCAAGCAAAATATCATCCACATATACAAGGAAACAAATAGTACTCTCACTAACCTTTTGGTATATACATTGATCCATGGCATTTTCTTCAAAACCGAATGAAGTGATAACATCATGAAATTTTAGATACCATTGGCAGGAGGCTTGTTTTAATCCATAGATGGATTTATTAAGCTTGCAAACTAAATGCTCATTGTCTTTAGAAGAGAATCCTTCAGGTTGTTTCGTGTAAACCTCTTCTTCCAGATGACCATTAAGGAATGTTGTTTTCACATCCATTTGATGTAACTCAAAATGAAAATGAGATACTAATGCCATAATTACTCGGAAGGAATCTTTCTTAGATACAGGAGGAAAAGTCTCTGTATAGTCACATCCATCTCTCTAAGTGAACCCTTTGGCAACAAGTCTTGCCTTATGTCTCTCAATGTTGCCTTTTAAGTCTTTCTTGGTTTTAAAGACCCATCTACATCCAATGGATTTTACACCATTAGGCAAATGAACGAGATCCCAAACTTTGTTGAAAGCCATAGAATCCATCTCGTCTTTCATGGCATCATACCATAGGTTTGAATCTTTAGAACTCACGGCTTGTGAAAACGTTTCAGGATCATTTGCAGCTCCAATATTGTAGTCAACTTCTTGCAAATACACTATATAATCACTAGGAATTGTTAGCCTATTAACTCTAGTAGATCTTCTTAATGTTGCCTCATCATTTTCCTGAGGAACTTGTTGCTAAAGCAACTGTTCAATAGGTTGTTCAACATCATCTTGTTGTTCCTCGTTAGCAACTCGATCTGTAAGGTCATTTTCAGCAAGTTGTGAAGCTTCAATTATTGTTTATCTAACACCCATTTGTGTTTAAGGGGTGAGAATGACAACTAATCTATCACTTGAGCTAGAGGGTTGAGCTTCAAAGTGATCCCTTTCATTCCTAATGTTTGGAAACTGATCACTACCACTAACCAAGTCATTCTCAAGAAATTTTACATTTTTTGACTCAACAATCCTAGTGTTATGTGATGGACAATAGAATCTATACCCCTTAGACTTTTCAGCATATCCAATGAAATACCCATTAATAGTCCTTGGGTCTAGTTTCTTCTCTTGTGGATTATAAATTCTCACTTCAGACACACATCCTTAAACGCGTATATGTCGCAAACTTGGTTTCCAACCTTTGAATAACTCAAACGGTGTCTTTAAGACGACCTTGGTTGGGACTCGGTTTAATATATACACAGCCGTCATTAATGCCCCAGTCCACAAGAATTGAGGAAGTTTTGAATTACTCCTCATACTTCTCACCATGTCCATTAAAGTTTTGTTCCTTCTTTCTGCCACACCATTCTGCTCTGGAGACCCAAGCATAGTGTATTGGGCAACAATTCCTTGTTCTTGAAGAAACTTCGCAAATGAACGAAATGCTTGTCCATTCTCTATGTATCTACCATAATACTCTCCACCTCTATTCGATCTCACAATCTTGATTTGCTTTCCGCATTGTAGCTCAACTTCAGCCTTAAAAATTTTAAAGGCATCCAAAGCTTCATCCTTAGAAAGAAGTGAGTAGAGATACATATAACGTGAGTAGTCATCTATAAAGGTGATGAAGTATTTCAGACTACTTGCGTCTATATCCGGACAACAAATATCTGTATGAATAATTTTTAGTAAACTTGAACTCCTCTTAGCACCTCTTTTAGACTTGATAGTTTGCTTACCCTTTATGCAATCCACACAAGTCTCAAAATCAATAAAATCCAAAGTACTAAGTATTTCTTCATTGACTAATCGCTTAATTCTATCAATGGAGATGTGTCCCAATCTAGGATGCCATAAAACAAAAGAATTCTCATTCATAACACATTTTTTTTAACCCGACAGTAACGTGCATAAAATTATAAGCGATATTGTTTTGCAAAATAATGGAATAAAGACCATAACATAATTCACCAAAACCAACAACTTTGGATTTATTCATTAAGGTAAAACCAAAATATGAAAAAATAAATGAAAAATCCAAAGGTATAAGTTGTAAAACAGAAATCAAATTCTTAGAAAAAACAAGGAACATAAAATGTCTTTTCCAAATGCAAAACAAAACCACTACTTAAAACTAAACTGCACGTTCCAATGGCCTCCACATGTGAACTCATCTTACTTCCTGAGTAGATATATTGCTCACTTCCCACTGGCCTCCTTAGGTTTTGCATACCCTGTAAGGTGTTAGAAACATGGGTTGTAGAATCAGAATCAATCCACCATGTGTTATGATTAAAACTACTCAAATTAGATTCATAACAGACAAAAGCAAATGGAGTACCTTTCTTATCAAGCCAATTCCTAAATTTTAAGCAGTCTTTCTTCATGTGTCATTTCTTTTTACAAAAGAAACAACTGGACTCCTACTTAATAACTGGCTTAGCAGGAATCTTTCCCTTCTTATTAACTTGGTTCTTCTTATTCTCAAAAGAAGTAGTCAAGTTCACCCTCTCCCCTTCTTCTATTAATAGTCGTTCTTCTTCTTGAACACACATGGTCAATAATTCATTAATAGATCATTTATCTTTATGTTTGTTGTAAGAGATTTTGAAGGGGGCATAATGGTGAGGCAAAGTGCACAAAATATAGTGTACTAGGAAAGAATCAGACATGGTAACTTCCAAATCTTTCAGTTGAGCCACAATGTCCCTAATGCGCATGATATGATCACGCACTACCTTAATTCCAGTGAGCTTTAAGGATGAAAACTGTATTATAAGGATGCTGACAATAGATTTATTGGATGTCGTAAACTGCTCATCAAGAGCCCTTACTAAATCTTTGACATTCTCATACTGGTCAACTGAACCCCGAATCCCATCAGAAATGTTGTTTTTATGAACGTTATGGAGAGACGATTTGACCTCTCCCATTTTTTATAAAGATCAATGGCATCTTGAGTGTTGGTCTCATTAATACCCAGTGGTTCTGGTTTTCTAATAACATTAATAATACATAAATATTTACATAAAATTCTTAATATGCAAATATAATAATAATAATCCATATTTTATTTGCACATATAACAACAAATATATACATACAAATAATATCCATAAAATATACATAATTATTAATCCAAAAACATTTAAACATATATATATATATATATATATATATATATATATATATATATATTAATTGTCTTTTACCAAGCCTGCAAATTTCTTAGAGGGGAAAGATTATGGGAGACACAGAGGTCGTGAATTGATCCAAAAATTGAAATGCAGAAACAAGGTTTCCTCTTTATATTAAAAAGATGAAGAAAAGCAAAGGATTTTTCAAAATCTTGAATCGCGAGAGAAAGAAAAAACGAACAGATAGAAACTGTTCATCGGCTTTAGACGAATCCTCTTGATCCAGTTTCAATTTTATTTTCGCTTTTAAATAGAAAAGCTCCGTTTAAGATTACAAAAAAAAAATTGTAATCAAGTTTAATGTTAATTTGAGAATTTTGTTTAAAAGCATCAAAATAATAAAGCCCATAAATCAAAAATCCAAATCAACGAAAACACGCAAGGCAGAATAATGAACAAGCTCTGATACCAAATGATAAAATAGAGCAAAGTAAAATTGATCTAAACATGTTATATTAACATCACAGTAACACATTCCGATCAAGAACAATGGAAACAAGAATGAAAGAATAATGTGCAATCATATGCGTACCTCATTCCATTGCAATTCTTTGTAATCCCAACAAAGAGACAACTTTGTTTTCTAAACCTTAACTCACTCAAACTCGATGATGTGTTTTTTTTCTGAATAGAGGAGTGGGCTTAGTAATCAAAACTGAGAGTAACTCATTCCCTTTATATAAAGTTTGGTCATCATAGGTTCAAAAATAATGGGTCGGACTTTATCTTCAAACAATATAATAACTGCTCTATAACCTCTATGTAGTTAAAAAAGGTAAAAAAATGATAGTTTAATGGACCACTTTATATTCCTTAAAAATAGAAACTGAAAATACTATAATAATATTTATTTTATATTTAAAATAGTGCTAAGAGCCCTTATATTAATTTAACATTAACATCATTTACACAAAATATAAGTAATTTTCTATCTTTGGAACATCTTTATTTATTTTCATTTTTTGTTTTTACCCTCCACCTCCCACCACACCCATCACCCTTTTCATATCTCTTTTTTTTTTCTCGAATGTCACCTTCCATTACCATTTTCCCATTTATTCCTCTCCTTTTCACCATCGTGTCCCTTTTCTCCATAGTTTCTCTACCATTAACCTTCCACCCTCCTTTTTTACTTTCTTCATTTTTTTTTCTCCACCATCCTTCTTCAATTTCTCACTCTTTTAGAATTTTTATGATTCATAAATTGTTGTTTAAACTTGGGTTGGAGTTGAATATATTAGTTGGTATTACGTTGATTATTACCTAAACTTGGAAATGAGGTGGTGGGAGGTAAAAAAATTTGAAGAAAAAATGGAGAAAGATGTAGGAAAAAAGAGGAGAGTGAAACACATATTTATTGTATATTTTAGTTTTAATTTCACTTTCAAAGTTATTAAACCAAATACAATAAATTAGTATGCATGTTAACAATAAATAAAATTACAAATAATTAACAATTAAAGAATTAAATTAAAAAAACTAGAAAAAAATTAGAAAAAAATTGAGAATTTTGCGAACTATAGGAAGTAAAATTACATTGATGCCTTATTTTTTTTTTTTTTAAATAAAGAAGAAAAACTTGTTTTCATAAACTTTTAGATAAACTAAACTCTCTAACTTTTAGATAAACACTTTTGAGTGGGAAAATGATAAAAACTATGAGAAAAAACAATCTTATTAATATCTTTTAATTTATAAATAAAATAAATTTAGTTTGTCTGAAAAATTCATTTTATATTTTTCTTTTATTTTAATAAATATTTAAAAAAAAAATAATGTTTTCAAATAAGTTATTTACATGAAATAACAAATAAAGAAAATTTCTTGAAATTTTTGCCTTTAATTTAGATCATGTATCCATATAAAACATTTTACGATATTTTATCAATATTTATAAATAAAGTATTTAATTTATAAGATAATAATATTTTTATAATAATGATAATTTATAAAAATTGTTTGGACAATATTTAATATAAATGATTTTAATTTGGATACACATTATAATAATATATTTATCATATTTATAATAACTAATAACTAATATATATATATATATATATATATATATATATATATATATATATATATATATATATATCGACATCATATATTATTATTTTCAAAATAAACGAATGTGCATTATTAAAAATATAATTTTGTTATGGATTTATCTATTTACACTTCTTCTTAACTTCTTGAGCCTCCCTCAAGATTATGTAAAGTTACCTCATTTATCTTTTTTTTCTTTTTTTTCAAATATTCATCATATTTACATTCATATTTTTTTCCTTTTTTCCTTTTGTTATTTTCCTTCCCATATGAATCCCTTTTTTTCTCTTATTCCACAATTACACACACTTCGGAAGTTTAAACTGAACTGAACTCTTAAAAACTGTACTGAACTAGAAAATAATTTGTTTAAACTGAACTGTAAAATAATTTAGACAAATTGACTTGAACTGAACTGTTTTTTGTTTTATCAAACTTAACTGAACTATACTAAATTGTACTAAACTGCAGTATAAACTAAACTGAACTATTAACTGAATTGTAAATTGTACTAACTGAATTATTAACTGAATTGTAAACTGTACTAACTGAATTATTAACTAAACTGTAAAATGCACTGAACTATTAACTGAATTGTAAATTACACTAACTAAATTATTAATTGAATTGTAAACTGTACTAATTTTAACTGAACTACTAATTTTAAACTGAATTGTACTAATTTTAACACTGTACTAATTATAAAATCTGATTTTAACACTATCTAATAACAAAGTAACTTTAGATAATAATCTGAAATTAAATCATTTTGATTGCAAATTTTGTAAAATAATTTCTTTTTTTATTTGGAATAAAAAAATTTATTTTTTTATTTGAAATAAAAATTGTATGGAATGGAAGTCACTATTCCTCTATAATTAATTAGAATTGCAAAAGGTGAAATACAAAAAACAAACTTTTAATACGAGGATTTAAGATCTTGTTTATTTTTGTTTAATTGTATTCTTCTTTTATTTACTTTTTCTTGTCAAGGGCTATAATCATTATTTTTGTGATTTTATTTTTAATTCACTAATTAACTTTCTTTTTTTAATTTCTCATTATTTTTATTGATAATGTTGTTTTTCAAAAAAGAGAAAATAAAAATTATCAATGAATTGAAAAGAAAATTAAAAAATTGATTAATAAAGTAAAAAAAGTGAAAAGATATAGTAATGATTACACTATTTTACTGATAACAAAATTAAATACAAAAATGTTAAATATTTGATAAAATGGAAATATTTAATAGGTTACCTATAGAAGCTATTCAAATTTATTATGTGTAACTTGGAAAATTGTAAGAATAGAATATATGATAGATTATATGGGATGAAACAGAGTAAAATATATATATATATATATATATATATATATATATATATATATATATATATATATATATATATATATTATATTTCTCTCTAAAACGAATTCTTAGTTTTTTACTATTTTATATCTTTTTTATAACATTGTATGTTTTTTTAGATATATAATATGGAGTGACTTTCTTAAATTTATTGACACACACACATATAATGTGACATTCCAATTATATTATAAAGATATATAACATAATAAAAGCATCACCATGAATAATACTAGAAAGCAGTTAAGAGTAATAAGATTACAATCATTCTTAAAGTGTATAATTTGGAAACTTGGAGTACTAGAGTTTTTCCCTTAAATTACAAAGAATTTAAAGCTTAGAACATGACAAAGTTTCTTCAAAATATCCTAGGATAAGATAATTAAACCCTAGAGAACTAGGCAACAATATTTCCTTCCCCATCAAGAGTTGTTTCCAAAGTATCTCCTCGCCATCTGCTCCCATCCAAGTGGATGATCATCACAAGAGAAATAAACGCAAACATAGCACAAACACAAGCAATTGCAAAGGTGAGCTAATTATATAAAAAGCATACAATTAAGAGCATGTGCATACAAGATGTTAATTTAAAGCAAACAAGATAAAACATTCATCCTATCATATTAGATACTAGACTTGACTCGTCCGGACTTTAGAATGATAGTCGAGTTATGACGAGTTATGCACCCGTGGTGACTTGTGATACTTAGGCTCTATTGCCTTAGGCTCCACCGCCCTGGGCTCCCCCGCCCTGCCACACTCACGAGGTTAGTCTATTCCGCGCCTTGGAGCATGATGGAAGCCTCCAAGACTAAGACCTCCTGCTACTCCTCACCACATGGTTCAGTCCTCTCTACGTGAGAAGAAAGACCATTGGAGCATCAAGAAGACCCCCAAGACTGAGCTCCTACTTTCATTTCAAAACACTAAGAATCTCACTGAGAGATCTTACAATTAAACCACCACAAGTAATCTTGAAACATGTTTATTTCTTTCCCAATTCATATACCTTTGAATTATAATCAAACCACATGTTTAAGCTTTAAAGATCAAGTCATATGTACCAGAACATGCTCCACAAACCAAGTACCTATCATTTAATCAACCACAAAACGAAGAACAAACAAAAAGAAAACAAGACCCCTTCTATGATTTTCCTTCTCCGTGTTATTGCTAACAAAAGTAGCAAATATTCTAACTAAAAGTTTAATGCTCAACTTAATAGTTTTAATATACAAATATTATATCACAATATACTATTAAATAAAACTTAACCTGTTAATTTTCTATACGATTATATATATATATATAATAATAATAATCTGTATAAAAGTTATATATTATATATTATTATATAATATACAAGAATCAGGAAATAATCATGTAATATAAAATATAATTATTATTTATCAACCTTCATTTTCTAACTGCGACTTAGTAAAACATCTTTTCTTTTTACTTTTATATGCATTTACCTTACAATATTTTTTACGGGACACCACTCCTCTTTATAAGTCATATTCCCATTCTCAATTCTTCCCTGCCACCAAATCCAATTCATTATATATATTTTATAATACGTAATCCTTCCTTTTCTATATATCAATATACATATATTACGTATACCTATAATATAATAATATAACATTAACATACTTTCTTTAATATAATATATATTTCCTATAATATATTAATATAACATTAACATAATGAATAATATATCATGTATAAAATATAATATATTATATCAAAATCCTAAATTTTCTAACATATATTATATTATAATATTTTATATTCAATCCTAATTAAATAAAAGGATTTCAGCATAGAGATCTTACTTTCCCCCAATTGGTTACCGGAGAGAACCCAGATGTCTGAACGCATCAAACTCACCTTTAACACCAGCACATATGACTAGTCACAACTGACTAGACTAGGCCAGGACTGCTCTATGATCAGGGATGTGCCAACTCAGGTTTTTAAGGTTCCTCTATCCTACTAACAAAGAAAGGATCTCAACAAGTTTTAATTAATTTATTTAAATTACCTAAACTAGTTCGTTGTGCTCTAAACCTCAAACGCCCAATTTTTATATTTTACTCCCCTCTCACAATACTCTAAAACCGTACCCATGCATTATATTTTACCCCTTCTCACAATACTCTGAAACAGTACCCATGCATCCAAGTACTACCTAAATGATGCTAATTAAAGTCTCACCTAAAGCCTTTCCAAAACATCATCAATCGTAGTCAATAACTCATTCAAAAAAACAGATTAGATTCATCAAACAATGCCATTTATCAAACAATGCACAGGAAAGAAATCACATGCTCCTCCTTTTCGCAATCAAGCTCATACCAAGATCAATTACATAAGACAACAACAAACAGTCCCATCAGAACATCATATTATAAATTTAGCCACACATGAAAAGCTGAAACAGATTCATACTCAACATATATATAAAATAGTGAGAATTGTAATTCAAACAGTACATCAACTTCAAAACGAACATGCATATATTTTATAAAATAAATCCACACAAAATAATTAGCTCCCCTTACCTGGGTTTCTCAAAATAAGCTAATTGAAGACGCCCTAACAGCACCCTCTACCCATCTTTCTCTCTCTTTTTAGTGTCTATAATTTTTTCTTATGAAATATGTGATTAAAGCTTTTAATGAAAGACTAATTTGTTCATGTCTTTTGTATTTTTTTTAAATAACTTTTTAGTGAATAGAAAGATACCAATTCTTCTTAAATTCATGACCTAAGAAAAGTTCAATGTACTAAAGATTTATTCAAATTTAAGCTATAAAATTATTTTAAAAGTGAAAGAAAAAAAATCAAAATTTTCGTTCCTAATGATATAGTTTTCCTCATTTAGCTCGTTCGATGGGATAATTAAAAATTAAAAAATAAAAATTATAATTATTTAATATTATTATCTAAATAAATATTGCAATTTATTTTGTTCTTGCAAAATTTTATATTTTTCTTCTTCCGTATCTCCTTTATTATTATTATTAATATATTATTATTATTATTATTATTATTATATATTAAAAAAAAATATATAGAAGACTGTGTTTATTCTACTATAGACATTGAATGGCTTAAATTCAGTATTATATTTTGTTTATATATCTACATATTTATATAACTTTATTTAGAATTAAAATTCTTTTTTAAGAAAAATATATTTTGTTATATTTTGTGATAAAAAAAATTTAAACTGTTTTTAAAAGATAAAATTCATTTCAACTGATGTTTTATCATACACTTTTTTAATTATATTTGAAAAATAATTTATAAATTGTTATCTTTTGTTTTATATGATTTAATTTGTTATGTAAAATAGTATCCATTCTAAAGTTAAATTAGAAAAAAAAAAGTTTAATTATATAAAATCAATAATTTTAAATTGAAGTTTAATAATAATAGAATGTCCATGGTTACTTTTAATTTTAATTTAATATATTTTATTTGAACGAAATGATAATGAGAAATTCAAGAGTTAGTTGGTTTAATCGGTGCTTTGAACTAGTTAAATTTGAAATCAAATAAAAAAATAATACAAAGTATCACTTTATTCAAAGGTACAAATAAAAAAACACTGACAAAAACTGCATTGTACAAATAAGCATAAGAGAGAGAAAAAGAAAATTAACGTCCGTTCCTGGGAATTTAACGGAAGGGACTTGATTGGGGCACATTTTATCAAGTTTGGACGAAATTGACATTTTCAAACCATGTTTTGACGAAATTGATATTTTTTTATAACGATGGACCAACTTGACCCACTACAGTCAAACCAAGGACAAAGGAAGCAATTAAGCCATTATTTAAAAAGTAATATATGTTTATTGATAAAAAAATATAAAAATTTGTGATAAAAAAATTTTGTCTTCAAAAATTAATTATTAATTTTTTACGTGAAAAGTTTCTTTTATTAATATTTCATTATTAAATAAAGTTTTTTGACAAGAGGAAAACAAGAACGAGAGAAGATGTAAGAGTAGATACAATTCTCACATTTAACTAAACTGTAACTGTTATAAGTTTAGTTTTCATAAAATAACTAGTTTCTAAAGATTGAACCATAAAATAGTATACTGAACTGTTAGTAAAAATGGATCAGTTAACTAGTACAGATTAGTTATTTTTGTCTAACCCTCACTTCCAACTCTATTATTCCTGGAAAATACTATTCTAACTATATCTCTATTTCTTACACCGAAGTTATATCAGCCCATTAATCCATCTCTACATTTTATTTTATATTTTTTTGAAAATAAATATAACTTAATAATCTCAGTAGGACAATTATATAAAATATTTTCGAGTACAGTTAAAAAATATAGGAGTGTCTCATAAGTTACATTTGAAAACTCTCCTAAAAAGGCATTTTTAGGAATAACAAAACATACTCCAATTACACATAAAATCTATAATTTAATACAAATAATTTAGAAAGAAAATTAAATTTAGTAAAATAGAAGTGAAATGAAACTGTGTTAAAATTTACGTACCTATAATAGAAAAAAAAATAGAAATCTGTTAAAAAAGATGGAAAAATATTAACACGAAGTGTAAAAAAATATAATTTAAGGTTTATACTCATATGAAAAAATATATTTAATAAGTTTTTTGTGTCTACAAAAGCGGTTCATTTTTAAATTGATACTTAACAAAATTTCAGTTTTCCTTTTCTGAATCCTACCAAGTTAACATATTTACTAAATATTTTGGGTAGCAGGAAAATATTAAAAGAATATGAAGGTATTAGGGTTTAGTAAATTTTGAAATTTAACAATTGGAGTAAATTTTGAAATTTAATAAAACAAATTGAAACAAGGGAAATGGAAATTTTTGTCAAATATGGGCTTGGGCTGATTGCAGAACAGGCCCAATGATTCGGATAGGATTTTTACAAAACCCTAATTTGCCACCATTGGCGCTCCCTCAGTTCTTGCCTCTCTCTCTCTCTGTCTGCATATCTGTGTCTGTAGGGTTGTGTGTTTGAGTGAGAGAAGCAGTTGAATTAGCAGAATGGGGCGTGTTAGGACGAAGACAGTGAAGAAGTCGTCAAGGCAAGTGATAGAGAGGTATTACTCTCGCATGACGCTGGACTTCCACACCAACAAGAAGGTTCTGGAAGAGGTCGCCATCATTCCCTCAAAGAGGCTCCGTAACAAAATCGCCGGCTTCTCCACTCACCTTATGAAGCGCATCCAGAAGGGACCGGTGCGCGGCATCTCCCTCAAGCTGCAAGAGGAGGAGCGCGAGCGCCGCATGGACTTCGTCCCCGAAGTCTCTGCCATCCGGACCGACCAGATCGAGGTCGACAAGGAGACCATCGACATGCTCGCCGCCCTCGGAATGTCCGATGTCCCCGGCGTCGTTAAGGTCGATCCGGTTGCCGTACAAGCACCGCCCGCATTCGGTCGCGGCGCCGGCGGAAGGAGGTATTAGCCACCGCCCGCCTTGTTTTTGGTTTTGTTCATGTTGTTAAATAGAGGACTAATTGTTATGCTTTGTGATTTGGATTATTATATATCTTAGGTTTACATTTCTGTGGCTGAGTTTTGGATGGTCGGATTTGTTAATCAGTTAATGGGATTTATTTGGTGTTGCTTATGATTTATACGTTTAAAATTCTATTCTTGTTTGAAGTGGTGTGCTAATTACATTGTTTGATTACTTTGCTAAAACGATGATAGAATCTGTCATTTCAGTTAATTGATTCTCCGAGCTTATAAGTTGGCTGTAGTCGGATTTGGATTCTCTTCTGATAGTCACCTGAATGTTATACAAGTGTTTTAACTGTCTCCAAAATTCATTCCTTGCTTATCAATAGAGAATTGCTAGGTTTTTCTGTAGCATCCTGGTTACTGTGAGAATGTCACTAGTATTTCACTTCTAATTGAATATAATGGCTTTATTGAGCTGCTGCAAGAAACCAAGAGGGAATGAAACTACAATTGTTGGGAATGGGTGATAATTCTACACATGTTATTATTCTACCTGGAGCGAAAATTGTCAGACTTAGTATTGTCTTCATTTGCCTCATTCGACGTCTTCCATTTGCCTTCTCTCTTTTAAATTACATCTTCTATTTGCCGATACATTAAGGCATCTGACCTGCAGGGAACAACTTTTCTCTGCAATCAATATTCTGGGTGCAAAATGTAATGTTGATGATTTTTTTTTTCTCATTTGCTAGTCAAACTAGAGCGCTAGTGATTTGAAAGTTTTCATAATACATTTTCGTAAGAATTCTTTTCATATGAATGGACAATCAAATATAATGCTTTTGCTTACTGAATAAATTTAATCAGAAGAAAAAGTTTGGGTTGCTATCAAGATAGATTTAGATAAAGGACTACGACAATCGTTGCTCGGGTAATATTGGTTTTGCATTGAATTCATGGGCATTTTCAACTTTCATTCAATATGAAAGTGCATGGCAGAGTGATTTTCTGTCTCCCTATTTATTAGTTTTATAGCTTGAGATACTTTGGTCGTTTGACCAACTTGTCTGTTAAAAATAGCTGTTCTCCCATAATCAAAATCTTGAAGATCCAATATTTCTCATGATTTTTGTTGTCTTCATTTCATATTGGGTGAGGTGTAGGTTTTCTTATTTGACATATGTACTTACGTTCCCTTGATGCTTGGATAAATTTGGTTAAGGAATTTTTCCCCCCATTGAGATGATTTTTCTTAATTCTGTTTCACTATTTTCAATATTTTAATTTGACTTCACTTCTTTAAAAGGTTAATGTAGGTTCTTTTTTTGTTAAATTGATTACAACGATGGTTCGTTGACAAAATACACTAATTTGGTTTTAAAAAATGGAGGTGAGACAAAATTAAGCTATAAAAATTCATCATTAAGTTAGAGTTGGTTTTCATACTTATTTTAATCTTAGAGTTCCAATTAGCTTATCCTAAATTTGTGTTAAATTTGTGTTCTTATAATATCATATAGATTTAGTTAGCAATATTTTGTCCTTCCATCTTACCACACGATTTTTTAAGCAATAATTGCATTTCCAAATTGACGTATTTGCTAATTCAATGCCATATGTTCTAACTGTAAGTTTTATTAAACGATGTTGCTTAACTTGGCCTTTGCACATGACCTAAATGATGGAGATAGAGATAAAATCTTAAGGAATTATTTTTGGAATAACTTTGCTTCTTTGTCTTTTAAAATGTGATAAAATTTAGAACAAACAAATAATAATTTATAAATTAGAGTAAATGTCCAAATTTTTGTAAAGCTTGAATTGTTTTTTAGTTGATTTAGTTGTTTAGGTGTGTGTTGGGTCTGGAGAATTGAATTTGGGAATTCCAAGTTGCATTAAGAAAATAGTTCTGTTCACCAAAACTAGTTGGTTGAATTCTTGCACTAAGTGGAATGAGTGAAATGAAAAAAACAATCCTAAACGTTTATAGGATGTGGATAAACGTTTATGAGAACAATTTGTGGAATTTGTATAGGAAGTTGAACTGTAGTAGTCAGTTTTTGGTACACAGCGGATCAATATGTGAAATATCCAAATTTTTGCAAAGCTTGAATTGTTTTTTTTGTTGTTTTAGTTGTTTAGGTGTGTGTTGGGTCTGGAGAGTTGAATTTGGGAATTCCAAGTTGCATTATGGAAGTAGTTCTATTCACTAAAACTAGTTGGTTGAATTCCTGAGAGTACTGAAAAACGCATTTGTAAACGTTTCCAGGATGGGGTAAACATTTACGCGAACAATTTGTGGATTTTGTATAGAAAGTTAAACTGCATGAGCCAGTTTTTGGTACACAGGGAACTTTATGTTGTTTTTGTTGTTTAGGTGTGTGTTGGGTGTGGAGAATAGTATTTGGGGACCCCAACTTCTATTAAGGAAGTAGTTCTGTTCACTAAAACTAGTTACGGTTGAATTCCTGAATCAAAGTTTACTTAAAAAAGCACTTGTAAACCTTTACCGGACCTGTAAACGTTTACGCGATCAAGTTTTGGAATTTTTATAGAAAGTTGTTCTATAGGAGCTAGTTTTTGGTACACAGGGACCACTATGTAAAATTTCCAATTCTTTGCAAAGAAGTTAGAATATGGTGATTTCACCCAATGTTATTCGGTCCAACAAACATTAAAGATATTTATTATGAAAAAAAGAATTACAGGACTTGAACATAAATTCATTATGTCGTTTGTCATTCACACTGATATTGGGTTGTTCAGAATACAACTACATCCATTAATGTGAACTTGTACTGTAATATCATGACAATGGTGGTCAACTTCGAAGACAAGAACGTATCGTTCCTTCAAGCCATATTCATTGCAAAATTCTTTCCAAGCTTTTCCAAACTTTGTTGAATTTCTAGTATGTGAAACCAAAACCTTGCACAGGATGCCATCCTTATGACCAAGAAGCGCAATCTCTGTCAAGCCTTTGTTCCTAATTTCATTCTCAAATGTAGTTCGCAAGTCCTGTGAAAATTGGGAAATTTTATTAGTGATGCAAATTAAGTTAGCAACTTTGAAGTATTTCATACATACCAGATGACTTCCTTCACTTTGTGATTTAGTCAATTTGACAGCGAAGAATGACAAATGAGGATCATAAGTACATAGATCAATGAAGTATTGCCTATTCTTCTCGGTGCAATGATCAAAATATATTATAATTTTAAAGTTGTCGTTACCTATATACTAGAAGGTGATGTGGACATCATTAACCCTTTCATGATATACGTTTTTCAGTGAACACCATCCAGTCGTAATTCTAGGATGCAATAAGTTCATGTTATAGGTTACCAAATGTGTGTGACCGTGATTGTCCAGCAACGACCACGTACTTCCTAATTCGTTTTCAAACGCTGCAGCGAAATGCCTATCCACACACCCAAAATCCTATAGTCGTTGTTTCAAAATAAGAATAATATAAAATTCTTTAAGAAAATTTATAAGAAAATACAACATGTTTACCAAATCTGTGAGGTGGATAGTTGAGAACTCCCATAAGGTCAAATGCGGCCATGATTTTAACAAGAAGAAAGTGAGAGTGTGGATATGTTTGTGTTAGTGCATTTGACAGATACCTGAACAAGGAATTTATAGGTCCTTCACGTCTTTCTTAAAGTCTCTCAACTATTTTGGTCAAAGCATTGCATTCAATATTTGGATAATAGTCATGTGAATGTCACTGGGAAAATGTTGGAGAGTTAAAAGCCTTTTAATGTACCATTATGGTGCCTTTTAATGTACCATTATTGTAGTCAAACAGTTTTACCCACCAAAGAATGAAAATTTAATGCTCCTTAAAAACATTTGACGAACTATTCACCTAAAGGATCAAATATTAGAATAATAAGCTAGGTTTGGTGATGCAACCTCTGCATGTAATGGTTTACCATAAAGGTGTAAACGATTACACGAAAAGAAATTGGAATTTGTACACAATCTTGTTCTGCAGGAGCCATTTTTGACATCACAAGGGACCATTGTCGACAATTATAATTATATCCCATAAAGTATGAGAACTTTGATTTGTAGTAAAACACTTCATTACTAAACAAACCTTACAATACTGAGATACCAACATAGTCATCTGAAGAACAAAAGATAAAAATAAAAATAAACAAATATTAACAACAAATTCTAAGAACTAGGATCGTTGTCAAAGCGGGTGAGGAAATGCTGCATTTGTTCGTCAATGTGTCCAACTCGCGAATCCAAGGACTCAAATCTTGTCCCCATGGCCAGTTACATGTTTGAGAATTGCGTTTGAAAGACATTAAATTTTGTCCCCACGGTCATCTGCAAGTTTTCAAAACGTTTATCGAAGGAGTCTAATCTTGAACCAACAAAACTCCGCATTTCTTGGATGCGGTTGAGTACATCGTTTAGTGATGTGGATGAACTACCTTCATCATTATGTTCTTGTACTGTATTTTTAGGTTGTGGATTGAGGGTCTTCTTTTTTGGAACCCACTCTCCTTCTTCGTTTTGGACATAACCAAATGACCCTATTACTTCAGATCTTATCCTTAGTCTTGACTTAATTGACGTATACGGATCAGTTTCAGTGGGAACTTCAAACAACTCCAAGAACATGCTTATCAGATGAGGATATGACAATTTTGCATTGTCCTTTAATGCCTTTTTCATCTTCTTTCTGATAAGATGTCTCTAGTTAATATGCATGTTATTGAAAAGTGCCCACAGGATGATAATGTCCTCTTCGGATGCTTGACCATTATTGGTTGCACGAGGAAGTAAGATTCGAGTTAAAACGTAATGAAGAATCCTAGGTTGTACCTTCATACGCCTTGCTAGAATTCTTCCATGTATGTCAGCATCGTGTATACACACCAGTTGACGAGCACTTATAGAATCGTAGTGCTCTTTCCACTCATCAACAATTCTTCCTTTGTAACGAACACCACCGGATGGGAGTGAAGCCATATCATTAAAAACTTTAGGGCTTATTTTGATTATGATCCATTTCATTTCGCTTCGATTACCCTGTAGCCGAAATGGTCATGTTGTTGTAGAAGACTTTTACTAATTCCGGGTAGAAATCTCTTCGTAAGGAAACAAATTCTAGAAGCCTAGCCTCGGACAATATGTCGTAGAATTGGAAATTCTGACCTTCGAACCACCCGTCATTTAGATATTTGCTTTCCAAGATTTCACGATTGAAAAAATGGGTAGCAAATTTCTGATATTGTTCATCCGAAGAGAAAAGTCCATTGTTTAGTGGTGGTGGTGATGATGGTGGGGAAGGTGGTGGGGATGGTGGTGGGGATGAGGTCGGGCTGTGGCGGCGACGACATCCACCACGAGATGAAGATGCCCTTTGTTTCTTCTTAGCGCGATCAGGCATTGAAGGATAATTAGGGATTTGAAATGGGGGACGTGGGTACTTAAATGGACACAACAACAACCCTAAGGTGGGGACGTGGGGGCAACAGTTAATGTAATTGTTTACACAAATTTGGTAAACGATTACCACCACATCCCAATCTAGAAGACGAGTGGTTCGAAGGTTGGAATTTCCAATTCTACGACATACTGTCCGAGGCTGGGCTTCTAGAATTTGGTTCCTTACGAAGAGATTTCTACCTGGAATTAGTAAAAGTCTTCTACAACAACATGACCATTTTGGCTACAGGGGTTATTCGAAGCGAAATGAAATGGATCATAATCAAAATAAACCCTAAAGTTTTTAATGAGATGACTTCACTCCCATACGGTGGTGTTCGTTACGAAGGAAGAATTGTTGATGAGTGGGAAGAACACTACGATTCTATAAGTGCTCGCCAACTGGTGTGTATACACGATGCTGACATACATGGAAGAATTTTGGCAGCGCGTATGAAGGTACAACCTAGGATTCTTCATTACGTTCTGACTCGAATCTTACTTCCTCGTGCAACCAATAATGGTCAAGCATCCGAAGAGGACATTATCGTCCTGTGGGCACTTTTCAATAACATGCAAATTAACTGGGGACATCTTATAAAAAAGATGAAAAAGGCATTAAAGGACAATGCAAAATTGTCATATCCTCATCTGATAAGCATGTTCTTGGAGTTGTTTGAAGTTCCCACTGAAACTGATCCGTCTACGTCAGTTAAGTCAAAACTAAGGATAAGATCTGAAGTAATAGGGTCATTTGGTTATGTCCAAAACGAAGAAGGAGAGTGGGTTCCAAAAAAGAAGACCCCCAATCCACAACCTGAAGATATAGTACAAGAACATAATGATGAAGGTAGTTCATCCACATCACTAAACGATGTACTCAACCACATCCAAGAAACACAAAGTTTTGTTGGTTCAAGATTAGACTCCTTCGATACGCGTTTTGAAAACTTGTAGATGACCGTGGGGACCAAATTTGATGTCTTTCAAACGCAATTCTCAAACATGGAGTTGGCCATGGGGACAAGATTGGAGTCATTGGATTCGCGAGCTGGACACATTGACGAACAAATGCAGCATTTATGCACCCGCTTTGACAACGATCCTAGTCCTTAGAATTTGTTGTTAATATTTGTTTATTTTATTTTTATCTTTTGTTCTTGAGATGACTATGTTGGTATCTCAATATTGTAAGGTTTGTTTAGTAATGAAGTGTTTTACTATAAATCAAAGTTCTTAACTTTATGAGATATAATTATAATTGTCGACAATGGTCTCCTGTGTTGTCAAAAGTGACTCCTGCAGAACAAAAGGACCTATAAATTCCTTGTTCAGGTATCTGTCAAATGCACTAACACATACATATCCACACTTTCTTCTTGTCAAAATCATGGTCGCATCATCAAGCACTGGAACAACAACAATCTTATAGGAGTTCTCAACCATCCACCTCACAGATTTGGTAAACATGTTGTCTTTTCTTATAAATTTTCTTAAAGAATTTTATATTATTCTTATTTTGAAACAACGACTATAGGATTTTGGGTGTGTGGATAGGCATGTCGCTGCAACGTTTGAAAATGAATTAGGAAGTACATGGTTGTTGCTAGACAATCATGGTCAAACACATTTGGTAACCTATAACATGAACTTATTGCATCCTAGAATTACGACTGGATGGTGTTCACTGAGAAACGTATATCATGAAAGGGTTGATGATGCCCACATCACCTTCCAGTATATGGGTAACGACAACTTCAAAATTATAATATATTTTGGTTCTTGCACCGAGAAGAGTTGGCAATATTTCATTGATCTATGTACTTATGATCCTTATTCGTCATTCTTAGTTGTCAAATTGACTAAATCACAAAGTGAAGGAAGTCAATTGGTATGTATGAAATACTTCAAAGTTGCCAACTTAATTTGCATCACTAATAAAATTTCCCAATTTTGAAAAGACTTGCGAACTACATTTGAGAATGAAATTAGGAACAAAGGCTTGACAGAGGTTGCGCTTCTTGGTCATAAGGATGACATCCTGTGTAAGGTTTTGGTTTCACATACTAGAAATTCAACAAAGTTTGGAAAAGGTTGGAAAGAATTTTGCAGTGAATATGGCTTGAAGGAAGGATACGTTCTTGTCTTCGAGGTTGACCACCATTGCCATGATATTACAGTACAAGTTCACATTAATGGATGTAGTTGTATTCTGAACAACCCAATATCAGTGTGAATGACAAATGACATAATGAATTTATTTTCAAGTCCTGTAATTTTTTTTTTCATAATAAATATCTTTAATGTTTGTTGGACTGAATGACTTTGGGTGAAATCACCATATTCTAACTTCTTTGCAAAGAGTTGGAAATTTTACATAGTGGTCCCCTGTGTACCAAAAATTAGCTCATATAGAACAACTTTCTATAAAAATTCCAAAACTTGATCGCATAAACGTTTATCCCCAACCTGTAAACGTTTACAACTGCTTTTTTAAGTGAACTTGATTAAGGAATTCAACCAACTAGTTTTAGTGAACAGAACTACTTCCTTAATGGAATTTGGGGTCCCCTAATACCTTTCCACACCTAAACAACATAAAACAATCCAAGCTTTGCAAAGAATTCTACATTTGACATAGTAGTCCCCTTTGTACCAAAAATTGGCTCCTGTAGTTCAACTTTCTGTACAAAATCCATAAATTGTTCGCGTAAACGTTTACTTGCACTTGATGCAGGAATTCAACCAACTAGTTTTAGTGAATAGAACTACAAAATCCACAAATTGTTCGCGTAAACGTTTACCCACATCCTGTAAACGTTTATAAGTGCTTATTTTTTTACTGAACAAGGTTTGTCTATTCAACTCTAAATGTTTCCTATGTCCACATGCATTGTTTCTTTCGTTTATTAAGTCCAACAACACTAAAAAATATGTCAAGTTTAATATTTAACAACTAAAAGGTAACATTATTTCCCAAGGCCAATGACATAACTCATTCATTTAACTTTAATACTATGTGAAACAAGGAAAGTTCAATGCAACATTCTTTAACATTGAAATTACAAAACACATTTGTCAACAATAAAACATCTATCAACAATAAGACTAAGTATTTATAGATTATAATCTCTAAACAATCTGTTCTTGAACCGCCTTCGTGACCATATCCTCACAAAAGTCTTCATTGGAGTTGAATCATTGGACATGCCTCCCGGGGAGAAGGAAAGTTCTTCACGTGGCACACTCTGTCCACCTTCCTTCGGTCTTCTTCGTCTAGTTTTCTCATAAGCAACCTGTTGCTCCAACACAAGAACCTCCCTTTTAAGCTCTGCAACTAGATTTTGCTGATGCTCCATGGTACGCATAACACTGTCTTTGAGTTTTCGTTTCAATATTTTCTTTACTGTGGTTTCTCAACTTTCGTTTTCAGGCTTGGTTGTTCATCCTTGTCATCATTCATTGCACCAACATCAAAATCATGATCAACTTGAAATTCAACAAATCATAGCATACCAGCAACACATATATGATAACATAAATCACTCAAACAATAAACATCATACTGCACCACTCTCCAAAGCTTGTTTCACATCGTTGTCTCCCAAATGTACATTCATCCAATGCAATATTCTAGGAGATTTATGTATTTGACCTTTGGGAGGTATAAATTTTTCACAAAACCATACCTAAACAAAAATCATCATCAAAACTGTTAATAATGCACACAATTCAAGCCACAACACACAATAAGAAATGATTAAATTCAAATTACCTGCAGCATGTACAACCATCAACATAAACATTGCTTGTGCCTTTTCCCTTTTTCAAATCATCTGAAGCATTGCACAAACTACGTATCAAATAATGGTACACTAAACTATCCCAACAAAAATTACCCAAACCACTTAAATTATCAACAATTTCATACAAAAGTGGAAACACTCTTCTGCTATGATTGGGAAGTAATAACTCAGATATCCCAACTAATATATACAAACTACAAAAATCAGAACACAGAATCTTCTTCTTACGTTTCCTCATCATACATTTGTAACCCAACTCCAAATCTTTTGTGTCTTTGCCTACATATTTAACACATGAACTGCTTTTATAATTTTCTTTCAAGTTCAAATCCTTACCATCTGTACTCAACCCCAAACCTAAACAAAAGTCCTTCTCAGTCACAGGGACTAGTTTATCTCCGATTAAAAAAGAACCACTAGAATCAACCCACTTCACCACTAATTGACTCAATATATTCCTTGCTAGTCTAACTTTAGGACTAAAATCTAGGAACCAACGAAAAGGAGTCCCAGAAATCAATGACCGGTGCTCCTGTGTCAATTGCTTGTTCAAAGTTGAAATATAGTTCGTGGAAAAGGAGTGTCGAACCGTCAACTGCATCAACCACAAACGAAAGTACCAAAAAATTCAAAACCCTAAAACAAAAACAACTACAAACTTAACAAGGAAATACCCAAAAACGGAAAGGCCATTTTTCCCTATGGACAAACGGACTACAAAGAACAAATTTACCTTATTACTTGAAGGAACCCAAAACAAACAAGGAAATACCCAAAAACAAAATGGATCAACGAAGGAAAGAACCACCAAATACCCACAAACAAAACGGACAAAAGGAACAACAAACTTACCTTGCTCGTCGAAGGACCGTACTGAGTGGAAGCATCCATGGCTCGTCGAAGACACACACAAGATCGCGAACACAACAAATGCAACAATGGAACCGTCCAAGATAGCCAACACAAGATGGTGACAACAAGATCTAATGTTGAAAGGGAGGAAGGGACGAGGATAGTGAGACCGAAGATGGAGAAATGAGAAGAAACCAAAAGGAATGGGTAAATCTGATGAAACAGGGATAAGGGTAAAAAGGGAAACCTAAAATTCAAAATCCCCTAACAAATCTAACGTCAGATTTTAAATTTTTTTTTTAAAGAACACCCAATGTCGTGACGACACGTGGCAATGTCAAAATGGTGTTAAAAAAGTGGTGTCAAAATATTGGGACGCTAACGGAGATGTTATCAATATTTTTTTAAAGGATATATCGATAGTTGAAGATAAAATTTTATTTTATAATAATTTGATCCACACTAATGCTCTCGATGTCATGATCTGATTATTTTGGTCGAATTAGATAATCTGATTTTCTTTTTCTCGAATTCAGTAAGTCAAATCAGATTTTATAATCCGATACATAATACAGATTCTGCAATCCGAAAATTAATATGCACTAGTGTAAAATTATGCAATTATATAGACAAAGAATTACACATTCATTAATTTGTGTTGTTCGTTGGTGGCTATAATTTTGGTTTGAGGCTTTAGGCACTTAGATTAAGTAAAAAAAGCTTGAACATGAAAGATTCTCCATCTTTGTCCTTATAAGTGAAATGGCTAATGGTGATTATACTACAAATTTTATAAGTAATGAATTATTTTTTATAAATGATGAGTTACTTAAGTAAGTGTGATGCATTGTTTTTCATCTCCACTCGCTTTGTACCTGTCCATCATCTCCACCGCTCGCATCAGCACCAACAGTCACTTCCTCCTCAACGCCATCCACCATCGCCACATCATTATGAACTTCAACACATTCGAAGTCACGATCACCTTGATTCGCGTCAGTATCTCCCTCCACGATATTGATAAGGACACTGTTTTCATCTCCAGAAACCTTCACACGATCCAACAGTTCACATTCCTCAACTTCATTCACATTCTCATTCACATCACCGACAATCTCGTCCTCGTAGCGACACTATTTTGAACATCTAAGGCACCGACAACAACATATTCCTCGTGATCCGTAACTAGCTCATCCGCAGCAGCAACTCGAGTCTCATTCTCCACGATTCTTTTTCGAACGGATCTTGCGCCGCCTTCAATGCTTACACGTTTCAATTCAATATCCTTTTCAGAAGCTTCCTCCGAAGTACCGTTAGCCTCTGACGAAGCTCCACCGAAGACGAGATCCACATCGCCATCCACAGTGTGTGAAACCCCAATTCTCTTGTTCGAGAACTAATTTGATTGAAAAAAAATCCCAATTCCCAACGAGAACAACGAACCCACTCAAACCCTATTTTTCCTAATTTTGCACACTCAACAATCTCACCAAAAAATCCCTAACTTATTCTTAATACATTTTATTTTAATTTCACACAATAAATAAAACGTTGTTTTTTATTCAATTTAACTTATTTAAATTTAAAATAAATAAATTCCACCTAATGGGAGTTCAGCGTGTCACATAACAAATAATTGCTTGATCAGCATGTCACGAGATAGAAATCTTAATATCATCCAATCCAATTAAAGACAAAGTTACAATTAATTCAATTTTACAAAAATATTGAGACAAAAAATAATACAAGGATTTGAGACAATTCTAAATAAACAAGAATCTCGAAAATGATTAAACCATATTAACAAACAAATTGATCACTCTTTTGCTTCAATCAAACTCAAATAAATGTGGACTGTGTTTATGAAGATAAAATGTAGCCATAAAAATTAGGTCAGTCAATATATTTTTTATTCTTTTAATCTTTTACATTTCAATGAATTAAAATGTTTTCTATGTTAGTTATCAAGTTACCAGGTGAAATGCACTTAATTAATTAGCAAATAAATTTGAATGTCTTTAAAAATCAAAATTGAATAAAAATTCTCAAGCAATTAAATTTTAAAGGACGAAAATTACGTAAACAAATTATGAACCAACTTTTTTTTTCCAAAATATTAAAATCAAAATTATAATGAAGCCATAATGTCTTTTTTAGGCACACTGTACTCTTTTATTATTAATTTCTGATTCTTTTCTTCCACATTATTTATTTTAACCAATATACTATTATTTATTTATTTTATTATATGGTCTTACTCGGAAATATTTCAACTATTGTAGTAATGAACATATTAAAATAAAAAATCTAATTAGGCTATTTTATTTTAGAGTTATACAAATACTTGTAAAGTTTGAAGAGTTACACCATTTTTTCTATTGCTATACACACCTTCGGTAATTTCTTAAAAAAATTACACAATTTCCTTTTACAAATTATACTAAGCTTATTGATTATTTGAAAATCGTAGCTCAATATACTTCTACAAAAGAAAAAAAAGTTATTGTAAATGTTAACAAAGAAATGAAAGCTTATGCAATTTTACTAAAGCTCAAGATTGATTTGTGGAATTTATTATCTATTTTATCTTCCATTTAGTTAGAAATATATATATATATATATATATATATATATATATATATATATATATATATAATATAGAAAAATAAATGAATAAATACATAAATAAACCGATAAATATATGGAGAGGGGCAGAAGGGTTTAAATTACTCTTTTGACAATTGTAAATTAATTAGTCCTCATTCTTTAGCTTAATTATTTTATCAATCTAGTCATTTCATTTTTTTTATTGATAAAATGTTTGAATAAACTATTTATGATTAAGAGAAAAGTAAAAGTAAGGATGAAAGGATTAATGTTTTCAGAATTACTCTTAAAAAACTTACCAATAGAAAAGGTAAAACTTTTTAAAATAATTAAAAATTACGATAGCATTACCCAAAGGGTATTACAAATTCAAATAAGCAATCTATATATGCCATTTTTTTTTTATTAATCTTGAAGAGATAATTTCATTAATTACTCGTAACTCAATGAATAAACTTGGTCGTTTTTAATCATCCAGATTCGGCCTGCTTTGAAATGGGCCTTAGCCCATATTGCAACTCTTATCTTTTTATATTTTTAGGCAGAGAAGAATGTCTTCCGTTAACTACCAAAAAAAATTAGTGAATTCAATTATGGTGTGGTTGTATGCGCCGACGGCAAGGCAGATGGTGGTGACTGGCGGCGTATTTATCGTCGGTGGTTTGTGCTTCGGCTTCGGAGCTTATTACTCGTTTCTTAACGTGGCTCCTCAACAGGAGCGGTTGAAGGCTCGCCGGGAAGTCATGAGAAATTATCTTAAGAAGCGATTCGGAGGTTGACGCCGACGCAGGTTCTTTCTTTGTTACGCCTTGTTTCTGGAAGATTTTTGAATTAAAACGTTCTTTTGTTTTGTGTGTTGTTCTTCTTTGGTAGGCTTATTTCTTCCATTTTCCTCAATTTTGTTCAATTCCTATGTAAATTCTTTTTGTTAGAATTTTAACATTCTCAGTAACTAATACTGTATATGCTTGTGATTAAGCAATGATTAGGCGTATGTCCAATTTTATTTTAATTATTAGGTTTAATATGTTCGGATCTATCTTTTTCTGCGAATCAATTGAGTCTTAGTAAGATAAAAGTTTTCAATTGAATCCCTATTTTGGTAAAATTGAATCAATGTGCGTTAATTTTCTTGCAATGTGATATGCTAAGATGTCATTTAATAATCACGTGGCATAATAATGTGAATTTATTTGATTTTAAGTTTAAAAAATATTTAAAATAAATGTTGAAGTATCATCGTTCTCCTTCAACCACATAATAAGTTGATTCCGTGCCGTCAACCACCATTGCACCATCCAGTGCCGCCAACTCGATCCTCATCAGCCACCATTGTCGTCTTCGCATGTTCGCAGAAGCAGCCGCAATCATAATTGTGCCACCAGTCTTCACCACCACTAATGCTCAAAAGCAGAGAAGAACAAAACCCCAAATTCGGCCGCGGTCGCACAACAACAACCTTGCCGCTGGAGTACTGCGAGCCTCCTCCTACACAAAATGATCTCCACCATTCATATAACCTGCAAAGCCAAACCAAAAACCCAAAAAATCATCCAGACTCCATAGATACCGCATCACACCTCCACTCGCGCATCAACAATCCTCGCTGCTTCTGGTCGCCGTCATCATCTTGCCACAACCATGATTTCACATCTTGACCACCATCGCACAACCATCTTCATCTTCATCACCTGTAAGAAAACCACAACAGAATCAAAGACGCATCTCCATGGCGAATTGCGATAGAGCGTCATCTACCCTTCATAGCAGCGCAGAGGCACAAGTTTTCCTCCTTTCTCCAATTTGAAACCCTAATTTTGGGTGGGGAAGGGGTTGACACGTGGCAGGTCTTCATTGGTCACGTTATGAATCAGTCAAAGCTGGTCAACAAGACTCTTCTGATACCGTGCCACGTCGTAATTAAAGGACACCTCAGAATGCCACATTGTAAGAAAATTAATGTCGTCCACAACATTTAACGGCAAGAATTTTATTGACTCAATTTTATCAAAATAGGGACTTAAATGAGACCTTTCAAAATACGAGGACTCAATTGATGTAAATCTGCAGAAATAAGAACCTCTCCGAATCTATTAAATCTAATTATTATTAGTCAAGTAGTTGATAATTATGTAAACATATGTTATATAGTAATTATTATAGTTTCTTTTAATATTTAAATATAAGTTTTTTCTTTATTAAACTTAAAATAAAAATAAATGAGAATGTAATATATATATATATATATATATATATATATATATATAAATATATATATATATATATATATATATATATATATATATATATAAATATATATATATATATATATATATATATATAAATATAAATATAAATATATATATATATATATATAAATTATAATAAATATAATATATAGGTTTTATGCACATTGTTGGATAATACATCATACTATAAATTAATATAAATTAGTCTTCAACGATTATAATTACTTTTTTTAGAAATATAAAAATATATGGTCTTTTTTTTACTTGTAATTAATAATAAATTTAAGTTATAAATTAGTAAAAATAAAGTTTGAGAAATCAAGTCTTATAGTAAAAAGACTAGAAATGTAAAACAATTTATAATTTTATAATTAAGGAACTATGAAGTGTAGATGAATCAAAGAATTTAAAAAAAAATTAATTATCAATTTAAGATTTTTGTTATGCAAGACACTAACATGCATGTAATACTATTTTGTAAAATGGTAGGATGAGATTGAGTTTAGTCTAATTTTCAACTCAATCTATTTAAATTTTATTGGATCGAAACTTTTTCTTTTACACTGGGTTTACTTTAGAAGATAGATTTGAGATAAAGTCACTAAATGAATTTGAAGAGACTTGAGAAATAAAATTTGTAAAAATTAGTATAAAATTTCATTGATGTGATAGATAACAAAAATGGTTTAATTGATAAAAATTGAAAATTGTTAAAATACCTTTTATAGTAAAAGTAATACAAAATGGTAATTCTTAATATTATATATAATTAAAGAAAAAAAAATGAAAATTAATTTTAAAAATGAAAAATAAATTATATTTAAGTAAAGTAAAATAATTATTTTTAGGGTTAAATATGTTTTTAGTCCTTATACTTTGGGGTGATTTTGGTTTTAGTCTATTTTCAAACTTAAGGTACAATTTAATTCTTCAACTTTAGAAAACTCTGGTTTTAATCCCTTTTACCAATTTTTTTTAACTTTATTTGCTTGAAGCAACAAATAAAGTTAAAAAAATTTGGTAAAAAAGACTAAAACCAGAGTTTTTTAAAGTTGAAGGACTAAATTGTACCTTAGTTTGAAAATGGACTAAAACCAAAATAGCCCCAAAGTATAGGGACTAAAAACATATTTAACCTTTATTTTTAAACATAATATTTTATGATTATAATTTACTGTCAAATGGTATAATTTTTGTTATTAAAGTGAAATTGAATATTCATGACGAAACATATAATTAAGTCAAATTAAAATATTACATGATATAAAAATGTTAAAATATAATAAAGTACAACTATATTTATCATAATTTATAATAAAGTTTCGTTGTTTAGGTATGTAAACAACTTATTCAATGTGAAAACAAAAATTCGAAGCACCGACTAAATGGGTTATTGTCTTGAATGTTTATAGTCCTTAATAAGTTTTCAATTTCTTCTAAGGAATGATTAGATGAATGAATTGGAACAATTTCGTTGGTTGTGGCTATTAGGAGCGCATTTCGACGATTCATGGCTTGTAGTTGTCGATGAACAATGACATACTTTTTTTGTTTCAGTATTTTTTTTTTCAATTTTCTAATTATTCGAGAATCCATATGATTTGAAGTTCATTAAGGTGACATTTACAATATAAAAAAAGTATGACAATTTTTATGAAATAAAGTAGAAATGAAATTAATGTAATGTAACAACAAATGAAAAACATAAGTTAATGTAATATAATAAAGCAAATTCATAATGTCATGTAATACAGTCATGTAATATTATAAAGGGTTTAATGTTTCAATAGGTCCCTATTTTCACCGGGAATCTCAAATACGTCTCTTTCTTTTTTGGCGTCTCAATTGAGTTCTTATTTTTGTAAAATTGAATCAAATAGAACCTTTCCGTCAAATTGAGATGACGCCGTTAGGAAGAGTATGCTGACAGTGTAATTTTTTATTACGTGACATTAAAAACGCTACTGAATTGTGTTTTTTTAATTTTTGAATTAAAAAATGAAATATACATAGTATACTTCATTTTTTAATTCAAAAATTAAAAAATACAATTCAGTCACATTTTCAATGCCACATAATAAAAAACTACACGGTCAATGTAACCTTCTTAGCGACGTCATCTCAATTTGACGGAATGGTCCTGTTTGATTCAATTTTAAGAAAATAAGAACTGAATTGAGACGCCGAAAAAGAAGGGAACCTATTTGAGATTCTGGACGAAAATAGGAACGTATTGAGACATTAAACCTATTATAAAGCTTAATCATCTAAGTTGTGCAAAATTAAGTTAACATTATAATTGAGGTTAGTGAATTATCGGTTCATGTCCAAAGATAAGTTGGCCAAATTATCTTTAATTTGTTGAACATGCTCCTGCATTTGTTCCATATCTTGTAAGTATTGTACTCATTCCTATATTTGAGCCATCATTTAAGGATTTGAAGGATAGAGAGGAGGCTGCACATGGTCGTCATATTGAGGACTTTGATGTTGTGGTTTCTCTTCATCTTCATCATCACCGATGTCGTGCTGCCTGACACCATTGATATTAACAATATTCAACCTCTTTAAAGAATTAGTCGAAAAATGTTGTCTGGTCCCAATTTAAGTGTTGGTGTCAGCATCAAGATGTATTCCATTATATTGAATGATTTGGGTGATCAAGACACCGTATGGTAGAGGTGTGTCACACAGATGGACTTAACTACCACCTACCATCATGTTACGCAACTTATTCCTTCTACGATGTGGCAACATTCCATTAACCTTTTTGTGCATGCAAGATTTGCATAGAGGAAATAATAACATTACTCTATAAGTGTTTTGTCTTGTTTGTTCATTGTAGTCAACATTTCCCATATATCGCTCTTCGTGTATTGGAATATAGGGGTGCGACATAGGACTTTATTTTGCTTCTCCATGACAATCACCTATCGCTCAACCATATTTGATATTTTCTCAAAAATGAACATTGTTGGATCCTATTACGTCAATGAAGCCATCGAGCTACTAGGAGTGGAGTTCAGACCGCTTGGCAAGCATGTCAACTTCGACAAGAGGCTCGTATATAGGTTGATCTTAACGAGCAAATGGAATACATTCTTGAAGAGCCCATGTTTCCAGGGTTTACAACCCCAATTCCACTATCCTCTCCAGCTATGGACGAGTACAATCCAGGGACAACTCATTTTGTGCCTTCCATCCATTCTTGAGGCAGGTCATCCTTACGTAGTTCAAAGAGGAAGGCAGATATGATAAACATAATGGACTCACAATTTGATAAGTTGACAACCAAGCTAGATGGTTTCATGGATGTAATGGGATCTTGAAATTTTCATTTTGAGAAAATATCAAACATGGCCAAGTGACAGGCGATTGCCATATTGGAGAAGTGAAATGAAATCCTGTGTCGTACCCCTACATTCCAATACATGAAGGGCGACATATAGGAAATGTTGATTGCGATGAACAAACAAGACAAAACACTTATGGAGCATTGTTATGATTTCCTCAGTGCAAATCCTACACGTACAAAAAGGTTAATGAGAATGTCCCCACATTGTAGATGGAATAAGTTGTGTAACATGGTGGTGGGTGGTAATTGAGTCCATCTATGTGTATTATAGTCTTAGGTTCATTTGCATAATAGTCTTATGTTCATTTCTATTGTAACATTTTGTCTCATCCTTTTATTGTAATATCATATTGTTGCTATTAATATTTAACAATGTTGGTTAACGCTTATGACATTTTGTCACTTCAATTGTTAATTTTAATACTAAATTGTTCTTATGACATTTGATGTGTTATTATTATTTTTTTTTGTTCAAGTTATTGTTTAATGGCGTCATCATCGTCAAAAAGGACACGAAAAATTTGTAAGGAAAAAAAACGACAATTGAGACAGACGCTCCTGCATATACGAGGCCATCTGTTGAAGAAGTATTAGATCAACATCATTTCTTCAGTGATAGCCATTAGATTAAACACTATGTTACTGATTTCTATACAAGAAATGTTCTAATTCCAAAAATTATGAATTTTGAATCGTTTGTGACCTCAGGCCTATATTTTCATCATCACCTTGCCTTTCAAGGAGTATCAATTTTTTTGAGAATCGGACGACCCTTCTAATCTGGATTTGATCAAAGTCTTCTATTCAAATCTAAGGATTTCTGCAAATGGATATCTTCAGAGTGAGGTGATCAAGAAAAGAATTAAATTGAAACTAGTTGATTCGTTGAATGTTGCTATCTCAAGTATGAGAGTCAGAAATTATCCATCACAAATATACCAAATGACTTTTCCTATGACTACAATATGACATTAGTTACTATGGTCAGACCAAAAATGCAGGGTTAATGTGTTAAAACGGTTGGTTGTTTGAACATTAATGATAAATTCTGCATTATGTTATCATGTATAGGTTGACTCCACAACCTGAAAATTTCATAAAATTGTTGTATGGAGATATCTTTATGTTATGAGTGCTTAAGAATAATATATCTATCAATGAGCCTCATCATATCATGCGACATATGCTTAAATGCAAGGCCAGTGACACAACTCTACCACACAGTGCCTTAATCACCCAAATCATGCAATACAATGGAGTACATCTTAATGCTGATGCTAGCACTCAAACTAGGACCAAACAACCTCTTTTATCTAATTCTTTAAAAAGGTTGAATATTGTTAACGTCAATGGTGTTTGACAACACGACATCGATGATGATGAAGACAAAGAACAACCATAACATCAAAGTCCTCAACATGATGACACTGTGCAACCTTCTTATCCTTCAAATCCTCATATGATGACTCAAATGTTGAAGGGTTACAAGACTTGCAAACCAAAATGCAAGATATGCAACAAATGCAAGGACGTGTTCAACGAATTGAAGATAACTTAGTCAACTTATCTTTGGACATGAACTGACAATTCATTAATCTCAATTATAATGTTAACTTAATTATGCACAAATTAGATGATTAAGCTTTATAATATTGTATTAGTGTATTACATGATATTATGAATTTGCTTTATTATATTATATTAAGTTATGTCTTTCATTTGTTACATTACATCATTTTCATTTCTATTTGATTTCACAAAAGATGTCATATTTTTATCTATTGTTAGTGTCACCTTAACGTGCTTCAAATCAAATGAATTCTCAAATAGTTGACAAATTGAAAAAAAAAACAAAAAAGAAAACAAGGGCCATTATTCATCAACAACTATAAGCCATGGAACGTTGAAATACACTGCTAACAACTACAACCAACAAAATTGCTCTAACTCATTCATCTAATCATACCTCAAGAAATTAGTAACTTATAAGGACTATAAACATTTAAGCCGATAACTTATTTAAACAGTGCTTTGAGTTTTTGTCTTCGTATCCATCTAGTAGAAATGATAATACATTATCGTTTGAAAAAATTGCTTAAATACTTAATCGAGACTTTATTATAAACTATAATAAATATAATTAAACTTTATTATGTTTAGATATTTTTAGGTAATGTAATATTGTAATTTCGACTTAATTATTTGTTTCATCATAGATACTCAATTTCACTTCAATAACAAAAAAATTATACCACTCGATAATAATTATATTCATAAAATACCATATTTTAAAAATAATTATTTTATTTTATTTAAATACAATTTCTTTTCCATTTTAAAAAGTAATTTTCATTTTTTATAATAAATTTTACAATTATATATAATATCAACAATTATTATTTTATATTAATTTTACTACTAAAGATATTTTGATAATCTTCAAATTTTTTTTAAATTAAATTGTTTGTTTTTACAATCAAATACTATTCTAATTTTTAGAAATTTTACTCCACCAAACTTCAAATTCACAAAATTAATCTAACCTTTACAAAGTCACAAACATAAAAATATTAATAAGAATAAAATTGTTAAATATAATAAAATTATAATTTATTATTTAACTAAAATTAATTTATACAAACATGTGTAATTTAATCATTATTCTTCATTTTTCACTCTTCTGTCAACATTTCAATAGAATAAGAATTTTAATGCATGAATTATCTTTAATTTATAAATTCTTATTTTCTTCTCAAATTTATGACTATTAGAAATCAAATAGCAGAAACAGATCTACTCCAAAAATAATTTAGATTTTATTGTCATCTGTATCATCCTGATCGTGTCCAATATCATTACTCATGTTAAACTTCTGTTAAATATGGCATAAAATTATGCAAATATAGCTGCATAAAATCTTTCAGGTTGTAAAACGAAGATAAAACTTCAAATGGAGAAAACATTTCAGGTATTAATATTTAGGTTAATCATAGGACTCCAAAAAATAAATCTGGGTGGTATAAGTAACTTGAATAGATCACCTCTTCCAGTTAGAAATATGAAATGCTACGAAATCCCATTAGTAACCAACCAACAGAGGTGATGAGAACATAATTAATGTGACTAATATTGGTAAAATAATTACTTTTTTTATAGTTCAAGTTGTAGAATAACACATATAGAACATTCCTAACTAAAAGGGAAATGCTCCAATAATTTTACACTCCATTAGAAAATTCAACCAGAAAGTTACATATTATCACGTAAGAAAAACCCAGCAGTTCTCTATTGATAAGTTAGGGATGTTAGGAAGCTAATTTTGGAGAACAAGTAGAAAGTTCAAACCCTAATATAGCAGCAGAACAGCTGATCATCACAAGAGAATCTAAATCCGACTAAGATCAACTCATAAGCTCAGATGATCAATTAATTAATATGACAAAATCTAATTAACATCGTTTTAGTTTTATAGCAGTAATCAAACTGCGTAATTAGCACATCACTTCACGCAAGAGTGACATTATAAACATATAAATCATAAGCAACACCAAATAAATTTCATTAACCAGTTTAACAAATCCAACCATCCAAAACTGAGCCAAAGCAATGTAATCCCTAGGATTTATAATAATCCAAACCACAAAACATAACAGCTAGTCCTCTAATTAACAACAAGAACAAAACCGAAAACAAGGCGGCGGTGGTTAATACCTCCTTCCGCCGGCACCGCGACCGAATGCGGGCGGTGCTTGTACGGCAACCGGATCGACCTTGACGACGCCGGGGACATCGGACATTCCGAGGGCGGCGAGCATGTCGATGGTCTCCTTGTCGACCTCGATCTGGTCGGTCCGGATGGCAGAGACTTCGGGGACGAAGTCCATGCGGCGCTCGCGCTCCTCCTCTTGCAGCTTGAGGGAGATGCCGCGCACCGGTCCCTTCTGGATGCGCTTCATAAGGTGAGTGGAGAAGCCGGCGATTTTGTTACGGAGCCTCTTTGAGGGAATGATGGCGACCTCTTCCAGAACCTTCTTGTTGGTGTGGAAGTCCAGCGTCATGCGAGAGTAATACCTCTCTATCACTTGCCTTGACGACTTCTTCACTGTCTTCGTCCTAACACGCCCCATTCTGCTAATTCAACTGCTTCTCTCACTCAACAACACACACAGACCCTGACAGAGAGAGAGAGAGAGGCAAGAACGGAGGTAGCGCCAATGGTGGCAAATTAGGGTTTTGTAAAATCCTATCCGAATAATTGGGCCTCTCGTGTAACCAGCCCAAGCCCATTTTAGACCAACTGACCCATTCCCCTTATTTCATTTTTTTTAAATAAGCTATTTTCGGTACTTCAAAATTTACTCCTGTTGGTAATCGTATCTATCATTTAATAAATATATTGATTTGGTTATCATAGCAACATTTTTACTTATGTATTGACATGTAATATTTGGGTATTTTTTTACATAGTTAAAGTACAGATCTTTTTATAATACTATTTTTAATATAAATTGATTTTGAAGATATAAAAACTTATTCAACTTTCTTACTTTTATTATCAAATATATTGGTAGTGGAAACCTTAAATCCTATTATTTACACTTCATATTCGTTTTCTTCACCTTATTTTCCGAAACATTTCTATTTTTTTCTACTAATTAGGTACACAGATAGATTTTAACTTGATTTCATTTCATTTCCTATTCTACTGAGATGTTTTCTTATATATAGAAATATTTGTATTAAATTCTAAATTTTGTGTGTATAATATTAAGATATATTGTGCTGATTTTGTTGTTTTTAAAAAAAAAAACTTTCTAGGAGAATTTTAGAGAGTAACTTATGTGACACTCCCAGGTGTTTGAAATTGTACCCAAAATTATTTTATATAATTGTTCCCCTGAGAAGATTAAGTTACATTATTTTTTTATAAAATAAATAAAATAACATCTAGAGATAGATTAATTGGTTAGTATAAGTTGAGTAGTGATGAAGTTGGAATTGTGATTGTTTGTAGTTGTGGAAGAAGAGAAACAAGAAGAGGGGTTGAATGAGTTAAAATGGTCAAAAGAGAAGAAAACAAATAGTGTGAAAATGACTAATTTTACATTGATAAAGAAAAGGGAGAGATGAGCGAATTTAGGAAGTAGATGGTGTAAATAGCAATAGGCGCAACAGAATTATTATATTCATATTTGAGCAACATGAAATGTGAAAGGTTGAGATTCTTGTTCCATTCATAATAAGCTAATTTGAATAGAAGGTAATGCTTTTTACAGTTTTATCTTTGATTTATCTTTGTAACTTACACTCATATAGACAGGAATAGCTTTTAAGAATAAATCTTTAAATGATGCATAATTATGTCTTTAAGTTTAATAAATTATATTCTATTATTAAATATAATTTTAAATAGATTAATACGATTGATGAGAGAGAATATTATAATATTGAAGATGAGTTGTTTCAAACTACAAATCTTATTTTACAAGTCAGTTTTATGTGGTTAGATTAGAGTTAAAGTCTTCTTGTAACATGATATCAAGGTTTGATTAAAGGTTATCCTAGTAAAATTTGATGTTTGTTGGATCTATTGTTCCACTCGCTATCAGACCAACTATTAATGTTCAGTCACATGCACAAGATGTAAATACCTCAGCATTATGGGTGTGCATTAGAAGTACAGACCGACTAGAGATAAATTCAATTTAGAGCATATATGTGGATGAAAAATCTCACCTTACAAACCGATTTAGTGAGATTTAGTTATATTTAAAATCCACTTCTTAGCATGATATCAAGCTTATGGTTCACCTTTGTGATGGTTCGGACGAGTACAGTGTAAAGTAAGTGAAAGACCCAAAACTTTAAGGGTTCCTTGTATCAAAAGTCTTCCATTTTAGGAAAGTATGTTTTATTGTAGAACAACTATACAAAGAAATGGTCATCACTAGATACTTGCTTGAGAGGGAGGTGTACTAATGTGGAGAGACTCACACTTGAGGGGAAGATTGGTAGGAGTTCAAGGTGAGTGCAAAGTCTCACATTGGATACAAATGAGAAAGATGACTAGTATATAAGTAGAAGGATTCATAAACCCATAAACACAAAAAATTTAATCTTCTCTCGTGTGGCCTAGAGATTTGGTTGGTTCTATTTCTGATACCTCGCTACAAACTTTTAAACCTAACATACATTATTCTATTTTTAAGTTTACATGTTATTTATGTTCATACTTAAATATTTTTCCATTTAATCGTAGTCGCATCGAGAGAGAAGTTTTAAACCCAAGAAGATTCTTCTATCTGTGGATGATCCTCTTAATTACCCAACTTGCTAACATCCCACTGTACATACATAAGCTAGATGTTTAATATTACCCTTATTTAGTTATTGGCGATGTAAGTCTCTGAACCATTTTAATATTTAATTGATTTATCTAGTTACTTATATCAAATAAATGTTGTGTTCAAATATATGTCTGGTGCTAGTAACAATATAGGGCTCAGTGATGTATATGGATTCATAGACCCCAACTCATTCACGAAGACAATAATTTTGATGATATTCAAGCATACATCACCAAATGTTTTGAACGGGAAAACAAATATATTTCGTCTTATATTGTCGCAGAAGTGTAGTTTGTTGACTTGTAATTATAAGTTATTTTCAATTCAGGTGTCATTGGAAGCTACTTGTAATTTCCTTGAAAGACATCATTGTTGTGTGTGATTTTGTTCCTTTGCACAAGCATCTCCCAACCATCTCAAACAAGTAATAAATTGTTAAAAATCTCAATGTTATGAAATTTCTTTGTTATATAAGTGCATCCTAAAACATTCTATTTTTCATAGTTCATTTGTTGCACACAACATGTTGTTAGGGAAATCAACTATTAAGGAAAAGAAAAAGGTTACATGGTTGTCCCTCTTGGTTTTCTATTTTGGTCTATATTTCTTTTCTTCCTCAATTATTTATAATTGTGTTGATATAGTGTAGTGTAATAAACAAATCGATTCATATGAGTGTGGTTATTATGTACTGCAATGGATGACAAGCATTGTTCGTACTCGTATTACAACTAGTTGAAAAACAATAATAATTACATTGAATAAAATACTTTGCAACTTTGTCTTTTTTTATACTAATTGAAATTATTATCTTTTGTGTAGAAATTCAATAGTCCCACACCAATTTTCGAGAAATCCATAAGATATGTTAGGATAGCTTGTGCAAAATATATAATACAATTGTACATTAATATTTAGCACTTGTTCCAAAATAACATATGGTTGTATGTAGGTTCTTATTGATTTTGGATGTGATACATACGATGTACTGGTTATGTTTGATTTTGTGTAGGTTTAATATGTAGACAAAAAGAGTAATAAAAAATTATTTAAAAAAACACCTACATTAGGTTTCAGTTATAATCAAAACCAAAACATAAAGAAATATTGGATTTCAGTTTTGACAATAATCAATGGCTAATCCTTTTGGATTAAAAATATTATTTAATTTTATGAGTATTACGTATCCATTGATTTCAATTTTGATAATAATCACCGCCTAATACTCTTAAAATTAAACAATTCTTTTTAGAAAAAGATTATGTTTCATTTGAATATGCTTTTATTATTAAATCGAAGTACAATATTCAAAATAACCAATATCAAAACTATTTCGTGGTGCTAATTTGATATTAATGATTTTGATTTTGTTTCCTTTTAAAACAAATATTAACAAAATAAATTCATGTTGCATAAGAATATAAATTATAGTAAAAATTTATGTATTATTTAAATCCGTGTAATTTTATGAAATGCTGTTAATTTTGAAAATTTTCAAGGTTAATAACTTTTTTGTTTTAATTGTATATGCACAATATTTAACATTAGAATTATAAGTCACGGGAAACTAAAATTGAAGCAATTTAATTTGTCACTTTTAATAGACCAAAAGATTAATTAAGTTTTTAGGTAATTTGAGATCACAATTTTTTATTTAGTGTATTGAATCTTTTGACTTCTTAATTTAAGTTTGACTATCTTTTCATTGAAATTAGAATTGGAAGAATTTGATTTATTTGCTTTTGATTGGAAATTAAATATATTCCATAATATCAAACAGATTAATTGTATTTTATAAGTGTATAGCTTAGAAAGAGCTGCATAATAAACTCTGTCCCTAAGATGATGGATCATATTTAAATGTATAATGAAATATCCACCTCTTCAACAATTATGGAACATACTATCATGCCAAAACTTTGTGCTTTATAAATATATTTTATAAGGTCAAAACTTTGTGTTTTGTAAATATATTTTTAAAAACTTATTTAAATTTAAAATATCAGTGTTTTCTATATATTATTTGTAGATTAATTGTCTATTTTTTATTAATTTTAGAAATTTTAAAGGAAAATTAGTTTATATTTATTTTGAATTTAAATAAAAAACTATCATAAAATTAAAATGAAAATTAAATATAATAAAATATTTCACTCATAAAAATATTTTGATATAAGATTTTATCTAATGTTAATTTAGACTGATCTAACCCTTTTCAATCAATCTATTTCTTTTTTATTTCAATTCAAACAAAATTAAGTTTTGTTGAATATTAATTTGATATTAGAGATTCTTTATTTTCTTTTTCTTTTTCAAGTAAATTAAAATATATAGAAATATTCCATTATATTAAAACAAAATTATAACATGTTATTAACAAATTTTTTTGTGATATTAATTTCAATTTTATAAATTAATTATTATGTAATTAATTTTAAAAACTTAATTCGTATTATCTTTTATTAAAATTAAATCAAAGTATTTTTTAAATTTAATATATTTCTGTGTTTATTTATTAGCTTTCTTTTCCGCACATCAATTAAATATTTTATAATTTTTTTTAATTTTTACGTTGTTTTAACATTTTACTTTATTTTTAATCTAAATAATATTATTTATCACTATTTTTATCATTTTTTTATTCTCATCCTAATCTAAGCAAGCCTACTGAGTAGGATTTCTCTTAAAAGATAGAATTACATATGTTAAAAGAGAAACACTAATAGGCGTTTTTTTTTTTATTTACTGTAGTTACTTCAAGTAAGTAACATTTTCTTCAAGATTTTGTTTTTAAAATAATAGGAAATTATAAAATAAGTTTTTCGTGTTAGCCAAGTTTAACTTATTTATGAAAGAAAATTATTTTTTTAAGAAATTAAAATAAGATAGTTATTACAAATTATTTTTTCTCTCTCACAACTGTTTATTGAAAGGTTTATGGGAATAAAACAGACTTAGTCTATACTTCACGAAATTAGTAATTTTGGTCTTTATTTTATTTTAATTCGAGTCCCTTAATTTTTAATTATTTATTATTTCTGTTTTTCTTTTTTAACATTTACCTTTCCTAGCGCTTACTAATTAGGTGTGATTTTAACTTAATAACTTTGAAACTAAAATTAAAATAAAAATATAGGACAAATATGTATTTCATTATTTATTATTTCTATGATTTGATTTCATAGATATACGTGTTTCATTCAATTTCTTAATAACACATCCACACATACTTAATCTTTATCTTCTTGTCAATAATTGAGTCTCTAAAATGGTTACAACAATTATAAAATAAAAGTACAAAAAGAATATCTTAGAATAAGACATATACATTGAATACTTTGCCAATCCATGTAAGAGTTTGGTTATAATATCACTTCCTTTTGCTTTATGAAAACTAATACATAACATTTTAATGAAAAAGAGGTTTTATTTTCAAAATAAAAACAACATTTTTCCTTTTCTTTTGAATTTTTATTTTGTTTAATAAAGTGAAAATTATATATGAAATTAATCTTGAATACACAGAATTTTTTATTTATGATAAAAAAAAATATGGTTTAAATAAAAAATAATAACCAATTAACTAAAGATAAAAAATAAATATAAAATAAAGATAATCTATCTAACACTCCTCAAGGTACTACTAGATACCTTTATACCAAACTTGTTATTAATATAATTCATTAAAATTTTTGTATTCAAGTGATACCAAATTACTAATAATTTTTAAAATGACATAAAAAATAAAATACCAAATCAAAATAATCTCCTAAACAATAAATTTGAACATTTATTTTTTTCACTTTTATACTTTTTAATTAACTTACTACTTCTTTTACAGTATATACTTGAACGAGATTGGCTCATAATAATAATTTTTTTTTATTTATTTTTTACTTTTAAAATGTTGGTTTAAATTTTATTTGGTTTCTGATTTTGTTTTTTTAATCAAGTCTTAAGTTTTTTTTAATTTTATTTAATTAAGTCTTTTTAATAATATCATTAAAATAATTAACGGTAATGAATAGTAAATGTTACTATCTATGTTTTTTTTGTTTAATTTTTTAATTTTAATTTGGTTTATATATTTTTTATTTTTGTTTAATTTAGTTTTAATTTTTTTAAAAAAAAGAATTTTGTACTAAATCAAATTTAGTTTTTATATAAATATTTTATTTATATTATTATTAAAATTAACATTTTTATTAACTAGTATTTCTAAAATTACTTTTAAATAAACTCTAATAATTATATTCTAATAATATAGTTAAAGTTGTTTATTTTGGTACATATTGTATAATTTCTATTTTATTTAGTGGTGATCAATCCTATAAATAATTCTATGGTTTCGTTAATTACTCGTGATTTGTGATATATTTAAGTTAATATGACATTATTCTTCCTACATTTTATTTTTAATATGGTAAGGTTAAAAAGAAATTTGGTCCTTGTTTGTGAATATGGTATATAATCCTTAATAAATTTTTTCCTGTTGTCATTTTTAATTAAATTTTAATTTCGGATTTGTTTTTTATTTTGGTGGTTAATAAAGTTTTTCATTTTGTTTTTTATTCTCATCATTTTTTTTTCTTATTTTGGTTTTTATAGTTTTATTTATTATTTATTGATATCTTTTAACTGACTAATTTATTAAGTGATTGTGTGAATAACTTAATTGTGATGTATTTTTCTTATATTGTTTTATTGTCGTTTGAGTTACGACTTTTTAACTTCTTGTTTCATTGAGTATATATATCTTTATTTATTAAAATTTTTATATAAGTGATCAAACACAGAGAAAATTGATAAAAATAGTATATGCAAGTCGTTAACATTTTAAAGAGAAAAAATACATGCATTTCTTTTAATATTTTTTAATACATCTATCACTTCAAATTTCATTTTTAATGTTTTTAAAATTAGTTTTAAACAAACTCAAATTATATTGTTATAATATAATTATTAGAATTTATTTAAAAATAATTTCAGAAATACTAGTTAGTAAAAATGTTAATTTTAATAAAAATATCAATATAAAATTTATATAAAAAATAAATTTGGTCTTAACATGAAAAAAGAAAAAGTTATTCCATTTTAAAAACTATTGAGATTAAACTAAATAAAAATAATAAATATAAAAACTATATTCAAAATATTAAAAATTAAAAAAAAAATTAAGAAAAATTTAAAAAATAATTAAAAAATAAAAAATATAAAAAAAACATAATTTGGCACGTGTTGAGACACGGTTCACATACCATTAACTATTTCAACTACATTATAAAAATAACTTAATTGAACAAAATTAATAAAAATTAACATTTGATTGAAAATAATAAATTAGGATCATATTGAAAAAATTGAATGAAAAAAAGGAGTAAAATAATATTTCAACATAAAATGTTTTCTAATTTTGAAACAATATATTCTTAAATTTATTTTCGGTTTTACTTAAAAATAATAATTGAAAATGCTCAAAATAAATGTACCTATGCTTAAACATGATTTCTGTATCTAATAAAATACCCGTTTTGTTTTTGGATTCTAATAAAAAAAATCTTTTTTCAATATTTTTTTTATTGTACTTTTTTGTCTTGAAAGTACATTAGATAAAACTTTGAAAATACGAATGAACTTATTCAGATAACACTGCTTAGAAAAACAAAAAAACAAAAACTACTGCGAAACAATATATTCCATAATTTATGAAAAAACATTTAAATCAATTTAAGCTTTGGTTACTTTATTTTGGGTCGAGTTTTCTCTAATTTCTTGTCCTTGTAGAAATTACATGTCACTTTGATGTGATAATTATTTTAATTTGATATAAATAAAACTGTTCACTGATAGTATGCATTATTAAAATTGGAAGCTAATTTGTTCATTATGATTTATTTCTTTTACAGTGAAAAATTGGATCAAATGATTTTTTATCTCTCTTAAAGTATCAATTTCATGCACTTATACTTCTTTAAACAGATTTTTTTTTATATTCTCTTTATTTCTAAACAACGAATAAGTTATTATAAATAGAACGATAAAAATAAGTTTACACAAGATTGGATTCTTTTGAGAAAAAAAATACTAACAACTAAATTAATTTAAAGTTAAAATCAATTTATGTATAAATTAAAAAATTAATAAAAAATACTTTTTTATTTTAAAATAATCTCTCTATTCGACACGTGTCTTCACCTGTCATCAACTCTCTAGAGAGAGACATAAAAAAAACACATTGTAAAATAGAATTATCAGAGGCAGCAAGACAAAATAAAAGGTTTTTGACTAATGTTTAATGTTGTAGCTTTTGAGTTCTTATCACCAGCATTCAATGAATGACATTTTCTAATCTTTTATCATATTTTATATCAGTGGTCATATTCAAGATGAAAAAGCTACTGAACTTTTAAACATCAGTAGTGTCACTTACGCAATTTTCCTTTTTGGTTATGTATTTAGACATTTCACTCTCGTTTATGCATCAAAATATTAAAGATGAGATTTGATGTATTTATATATTATAAATTGGTCTTATTTTTAGTTGATGTAGAATATTTTAATATAAAAAGTAGTTATATATTTATTACAAAATTGATTTAAAATGGTATTATTTATGAAAGAAAAAATTGTTGTTGTGATAGTTATAGAGAGTAGATGTGGGAAAAAATTGAATGGATGTGACGAAGAGAGAGTAGAAATAGGGAGGTTCTTGCATGGAGTTTTCAACCATTGAAAAGTTAGGCCAGAAATATGACCTGTCCTTCGTCTCCACTCTCCAATTTCTTGTACCTTCCAAATATGTTACAGCTAATTCCAAATATGGAGTTAAAAGTCTTATATCCAACTTAAACTTTATTATAAGTTTTAAAGTACTTGGAATTTTAGGTTACTTTTTGTTGGGTCTATCAAGGAGAGGTTCATCGGACAGACACAAATACCAATAAGATCTGAGTCCAATTATATAAGGAATTGATATCACTCTTTATTCAAAACATTAAGATAATGAGTTAATAGATCTTTCATCTTTATATATTATTTTACTTTCTTATTTCTATTTAATGTGAGACTTGGATTCGCACTTGCATTCCCAACACTTGTTATGTTCTCATTCTCTTCTTAGAACAAATATGATTGATTTTAAGTTTCTCCTATCTTAATGGTATAAGTTAAACTCACATGTGATGGTTGGTTTTTTGTTTTACTGCTCTATTATAAGAGGAGAAAATATTTTTCAATAATTTTTATTAATTTGTGAAAAAATAAGGAAGAAAGACAAGAGTTGTTCATAAAAGAATGACATTTAATTTAGTAATTAGCATAAAAAAAAAGTTGACAGAAAAGAAAGAAGGTAGGAGTTGGAGAAAGAAAGAGAAGACAGAGTCACTTTCAAAGTCAGTGTACAATTAAATATGCAACTAATGGTCCTATGTCTATTATCACTAATATGGTATAATATGTATGTCATCTCCACTGCTAGAGAGAATAATAGGGTTTGACATAAGTTTCCTTTTGTTTAAATGTGTGGTAGAAAACGTTTTATTTGCACCTCTTGTTATTGCTCATTATTTTTTTTATCAATTCTTTATCTTTTTTCAAGTGTTTTCTTATTGACATCGATTTCTACTATAAGTTCAACATTTAACTTTTGAATAATTTTGTGTATTTACTTTATTTTATGAATCACCAGAGCTTAACTAGTAGAAGATATAGTACAATAAAAGTCATTTTATATTAATTAAAAAAATATTTTATACTAGTTATCAAAACAATATAGAAGCGTATAGAAAGTATTGAACTTTTTATATCAATTTTAGAATCGGTATAAAAAATCACTTTTTATACCGGTTTTGAAATTTATATATAAAGTTCATTAAGGAATAAATGTTTTATATAAGATTCAAAGTATTTAATCAATTCAAGAACTAATCAGTATAAAAAGATTCGCAATTTATAGGAGTTGGAACATTAAAAAGATTTGCATGTGCTATTTACCAAATACAAACTTGTATAAAATACAACCTAAAACAATGTAGATAACATATAATAAGCTAATAATTACTATACTTCCCTACCTCATCAAATAATGATTATGCATAAAGTATTTACACAAAAACTCATAAAATACCTAACATCATCTTCTATAAACACTTAAAAGGAACAAAGTCCACTATTCACAAACTTCCTTTAGGACCTCTTGCTTCATTGAAGCCACGTCACTGAAAATCTACACAACGAACAATTTGAGTTAACTTATAGTGATAAACACTTAAAATGTTAGTTATAAAGTGTTCACATTACCAAATTTCATGAGTCAACAATGCTTGCGGATATGATTTTGTGCATGTGTCTCATCACATAATATTCGCACTCAAAGCTCCCAGTTAACGCAAACACTACAAGTTAAATTCATAGATATCACAAACTTTATAATTGTATTTCAATAGTCTCAAAGATTAACTACTTACAGTTGACACAATGAACTGCAACTTTTTCTTGAGGCGATATGTGTTCCCTGCAACTTCAAATAAGTCTCAATCACTCTATAAAAATTAAATGCACATTGATATTTATGTCTAGTATGGAACTTAGTAAAATTAAATTATATGTTCACAACAAAAAAATTGTGAAAAAATTTACATTATTAATGTATTTTTAATTACCAAAGTGTTAGGTTTCTTATGTAATGAATAAAAGAGACTACAAGGGACTCTTGAGAAAAAATTACCAGTTGTCAATGACCTCTACAGATTAAAAAAAATAAAGTTTTACATAAATATAATTTAATTTATAAAAATAACATACTTGCTATTGCAAATAAGGTGCTAACTAGAGTTAATTTTTTCCTTTTTCAATGGCCTTTAATAGGTACTCATGCACCTCTTCACCTTTATTTCCAATACCTTGAATGACAACATGGTCAGTAAATCCATATATATGATCACTCTTCCTCTCGATGCATATATGATGTAAAAATAACTTAAATGTTAAAAATGAATAATATTAAAATAACGTCTTAACTATGTTCAAACTTGATAAAAATAAAAATTTACTTACAACAACTAAAGTAATAATACTAATATACATAACATATTAGTGCTAAAGAGAGCTTCAAAAACAACCTTCTAACATACAAAAGAAGGAGGTGTGATGTCCTGTTTATGACTTAAAATGTTTTTTGTGTTTATGTATAGTCATGAGAGTATTGACCGACCCAAAGGAAGATTAATATTTGGTCGAATTACATACTCACTTATGATGGTAAACGTGTGATAATTATAAGGTTTTTCTTGTCAATGATAAATCAATCCAAAGATAGGTTTGTTATTGGACATGCTTTGCTATCAATGTTTGATCAGTACACCAAAATATCCCTAGCAATTAATATTAGTGTCCAAAGACTCGATAATGATGATATGCATTAGGTGTCTTGAGATGGGATAAAATTCGTTTATTATTATTTTTTTTTATGATGTGAGCTTAATTATATTTCTCTTTTTCTACATTCATCTAGTGTTTCTTTAATATCTGCTAATTTGAACCCAATACCACTTCTTAATGGAACATTTTTTTAAGGACTCGAATGAGAACATAGAAATTGTTCTTGGTTGCAATCTTGAATTTACACAAAGGATTGAGAAATCCACTTTTCATACGGACTCTAGTACCTCTGAAGAGAGGAAAGGCTATGAGAAGCGGATCGCTCAAATAATATGAGTCTTTCTTTGGTATATTTTGAGGTCAATTTAGCTTAAGTACCAAGAAACACTTGATGGTTAGATTCTGATACAACTACTATTATCAGTGTTCAATAAAGGGTTGCCTAGGCTATCGAAAGTCAATTAATTCTGAAAGAATAATATATGTTGGAGGGAAAAAATCGATGGAGATGGAAGCTATTAGTCATTTTAGATTATTATTGTGTACTAGTTTTTATTCAGATGTGAAAAACACTTTTATTGTATCGTTATATAGAAGAAATTTTGTTTTAGTTTCCTATTTGGAAAAATTAATTTATTTGTGTTTGTTTGAAAACAATGAATTCAAAATTGTCTATAAATTTAAATGTTATTGGACCTAATTCACTTTTGGTTAATGATAATCTATATATGCTTGATATGATGGCTTCCTATAGTGAATCCATGAATATATAATCGTGTGGTACTAAGTGTAAAATTAACGATATTGATTCAGGAGCATTATGGCATAAATGTCTAGGTCACATCTCTAAGAATAAAGTTAAAGAACTTGTGTCCAATGAGATCTTATTCCATCACAAACTTTAATGTTTGTGTTGAATGCGTTAAAGGTAAATAAACCAAGATAATGAGATTATGGACTATAAATTCTATGATCCCAAATTAAATACATTTTTTAAGAAATTGCCACATTCTTTCTGGATATTGAGTTTGGGAGGAAAAATGAGATTAAAGACTTTGTCTTCAAGGAAGAATTAATGACAATTCTATATCTGATTCATACAATTGCATTTGATGAAGCAAGTTCAATACCTTTAAGTTAGAACCTTGGAACTTCTACAAGAACAAATTCATGAGTCAGTATCTTTGCGAAGATCCATTAGAGAAAGAGTAAGTGCTATTACAAATGATTATGTGGTATTTCTCCAAGAAAATGAAGATAATAATGGTATGATGGGAGATGACCCGGTCAACTTCTATTAAGCTATACACGATCCTAATTCAAAAACTTGGATTGAAGCAATGAATGAAGAGTATAAGTTGATGCAAGACAATAAGGTTTATGAACTTGTCCCATTACCAAAAGGTGTGAAACCATTGGTTGTAAGTGAATATTTAAGACCAAGAGAGATTCTAAAGGTAATGTGGAGAGGTATAAGGATCGTTCTGTGGCGAAAGACTATACTCAAAAGGAAGGGATGAACTTTAAAGAGACTTTCTTTCTAGTTTCATTGAAAGACTCTTTTACAACAATTATGACTCTTGTTGCACATTATGATTTAAAGCTTCATCAAATGGTACAACTAGAAAACTTTGTGTCACGAAACCCAAAGCATATGGTTTGCAAACTAACAAAATCCATTTATGCGCTAAAATAGACATCTTGTAAATGATACCAAAAATATCATTAAGTGATTATCTCATTTGGTTTCAAGATGAATATTATTGATGATTGTGTGTATCACAAATTCGCTAGGAACAAATATATTTGTTTTGATATTTTATGTTGATGACACACTGTTATTTCCACCAATAATATAGACATGTTGCATAAAACGAAGATATTTCTATCTATATGTTTTGAAATGAAAGATCTTGGTGATGCCTCCTTTGTATTAGGAATTAAGATACATCGATATTGATCTCGAGGTATTCTAGGATTTTCACAAAGGAGCTATGTCAAAAAGGTGCTTGAATGGCTTGGCATGCAGGATTGTAAATCAAGGGATACTCCAATTACTAAGGGAGACAAATTCAATATCAATCAATGTTCAAAAGGTAATTCTGAAACTCAAGAAGTGCAGTAGATTCCCTATGGTTCAGTTGTAAGGAGTTTGATGTATGTCCAAATATATTCACATACAAATATAACATACATAATTGGGGTATTAGGAAAATCTTTAACCAATCCAAGAATGGATCATTAAGTAGCAGCCAAAAGATTTATGAGGTATTTCAAGAGAACAAAAGATTATATGCTCACATAGAAAAGGTTAGACCATTTAAAGATCACGGGATATTCTGACTCAGACTTTACAAGATGTCAAGATAATTTGAAATTCACTTCAGGATACATTTTCATGTTAGCTTGTGGCACGATTTAATGCTGTAATGTCAAACAAACCCTTACGACTTCATCCACTATGGTTGCAAAATTTGTATAGCATGCTCTGAGGCATTAAATCAAGGAATATGACTGAGAAATTTTGTCACAAAGCATTGTGGAAGGAATTGAAATACCCTTTTAATTATATTGTGACAACAAATCAACTAAATTATATTCTAATAATAATAGGAGCTTGATCAACTCAAAGTACATTGATATCAAATTTCTAGTTATTAAAGAAAAGGCACAAAGTGGACAAATTTTCATAAAACATTTATGAAAAAACGCCACGATAACAAATCCTCTTACTAAAGGATTTCCATCCAAAACCTTTCATAAGTATGTTGTTTATATAAGTATTTTTTGTTATCTTTGGTTTATGACAGTGAGGCAGTTTATTTATTTATTTATTAATTTTTGTGTTTCAAATTTATTAAATTTCATTTTTTTCTTGATTTTTTTTTTTGTATTACAAAAATTTCTTCTTATTCTTTATTATACTATCATAAATAATTATTTTTCTTAAAATAAATACTATATCCTAATCTCGATATATATTCCAAATTTCATAATAATAAACTTTTTAATTCCATCAATATATAACATTTGTCTATGACATATCTAATTCCTCTTGTCATAACACAATGCTAAGGAGAAAAAAAGGTGTTGATACTCTCTTCCTGCTAGTAGAGTTGTCTGAACTTATAAAATACAAGCTTTGAGAAAAAAAGATATGGAGAGAAAAAGAATCCAAAGTTTGGATGAAAATTATAGTACTATTTAAATCTTTATTTTATTTTAGTAACTAGTTTAATTTTAAATCCGTACATAGAAACCAGTAATATTTTTCAGATGCAAGTAATTGTATCGACATCGTGAGGTTTTTCAGATGCAAATATTACACTTTAGTTGTTTACAACAACAACCCTTAAATAAATACAAGTAATATTTTTCAAATAACTAAAGGAGATTTTGCTAATTTAAATTATTGATTGAAATATATTTCTTCACTTTTAATATTATATATATATATATATATATATATATATATATATATATATATATAATCTCTTTACGCCGTTTTTGATATATATATATTTTGATATTAATATAAAATTATTGTAAAGTACAAGAGTTATAATAAAAATACGTCATTTATTAATAAATTATCTTTATTTAACTTATATTTAAGTAAAATTAAAATATTATTAGATTAAATATAATTAGATATTATAAATATTATATAGTTAAATATTTTATTTCTCTCTTCATAAAATAATAATTTATTTAATCAAGATATTTATCATTTATAAAATTGAAAAAAAATTATATATAATAGTAAACATAGTTAAAATACAATATAACTAATTATGTAACATTTATAATATCTAATTATATTTTATTTTAATATTAATATTGCTTAAATTAAAATTATTTAATTTACATGTTTAATAACATTGTGTAGACAAATAAAATTAAAGAAAATATTTGACTAAGTTGGTTTTAGTAAGTCTTTCAATTTGATAAATGCCTCTAATAAACTTCTTAAAAAAGTTGTTTAAAATTGAGTAATATCTCTTAACATAAGTTCTTTAAAAAGTTGTTTAAAGTTGATTATTATCTCTTAAACAAATTGACCAGATACTATGTTTATTTGTTAAGAAGTTGATAATAAATTTAAATTCATTTTATAAAATTAGTTTGTGATGTAAGACTAATTACTATGATATTATGTTAAAAAATAAATTTTAAACTTAATCCAATTTTTCAAAGTCAGTTTATAAGATAAGATTTACATCAATCTATATATCTAAAATGTTTTATTTCTAATAAATGTGAGAATTTTAACAATTCCTCTAAATATTAATGCTTAAGTAACATTATTTAAGAAAGAAAGAGTTTTAAAGAATAATCTTTTCTAAATTTATATGTGAATAGTTGGAAGATTTTTATAATTAAGATAAAGTCTTAAAATATGAATTTTAAACTTAATTTAACTTGATAAATGTTGGAAGTCTCACGTCGACTAGATATAAGATAAAATTATAATATATAAGTGAGGTGCAAACTTCACTTTAAAAGTCAGTTTTATAGAGTTGAGTTAGACATTAAAACTCATTTTCTAACACAGTATTAGAGCCATTTCATGGTTAGGGCCTATCCTAACAAGTTCTAAGTAGACATTTTTGTTTCCACTCACTTTCTAATAATAAAATTGATATAAAATTTATACATACTATATTATGTATTATAAATTGATGTGAGACTTTTAAGAGAATCTAATATGAAAGCAAAAGTATATAAATATAAATGTAAACAAGAGCATAAAGTTAAGATAAAGATTTTGTTTAAAATGCATGAAGGGTGTTAATGAGTTTGGTATAAGTGAGAGTTTTTGAATATGAATAGGTGATTAACACGTTAGTTATAGTAGAGAGAAGTTTGAATGAGATTGAATAATTGAAAAGTAAATGAATAATTGATCTGATATAAATTGTGTGTTTTCTACTTTTTTTCCAGCAGAAAGTTTGCATAATGCATATACACACCCATTAATGTACTAGGTCTCACTTTGTTGAGAGAAAGGCAGAAATAATTGAGAAGACGTTATCTCATCTCGTGTTTTGGTGAATTCATTGATGTCCTTTAAGACGCGCATGCATACCCTTTCTTAAAAAGGTAAGTCAAAATTCTTCTTCTTCGTTTCATAGTTACGACCAAAACGTCTCATGCATCAATCTCTCATTCACAATCTTGTCACCAATAATACTTTCAACTAAAATAAATATCAAAATTATTAAAAAATTCATATCATAAAGCGTGCTCTGATGTACCTTAAAAAAATAATAATAAAAATTTATGAAGAATTTGTTTCCCTTGTGAGCAAACGTGTTAAAGATTGTATTGGGCTGGGTGGGCCATGGTATTGGGCCTTGTGAAACCTCCACCTTCTACATGGGGTGGTCCCACATCTATAGGCTAGATTCGGGCCTATGATCCTACCCTATAAAGGCACAGTAATCAGACGCCACGTGCTGTTTACCCGATTCCATCACCATTCTCTGTGACCCTTTTGTTGTGGCATCAGAACATATGAGAATTGAGAAATAGTGAAGAAGAAGGACGGTTGACAAAGGGGAAGAAAGGAAAGGAGGAGGTTAAAATAGTACCACTTTGGGCTTCTGACCCAGTGGGCCCCCAAACCATATGCATTGATTTTGTGGGCCCCTTTTAGGCTAACCCTACCTCCTCCACCACCACCCCGCGTGCCTTCTTTCGCTTTTACTCCCTGGTACACATTTAATTCAGGAAGATGCTTATTTTTCTTTCACCTAATTTAATAATTGTTAATATCTCATTATTCGATTAATATATTAATGTCTATTTATTTAATAATATAGGAGAGTTTGTAGGTAGAATTATCCACGTTTAACGTCAATTTTTGTTACATGAATTATTAAATAAAACTGGAATTTTAATTAAGTAATAAGAAAAGGATTAAAGTACGGCGCCTAATTTTGTCCCCGTTTATTTAGGACACGACTACTACACATATAAGCTGTTTCGCCACCCACAGTAATTTTTTTTCCACCGTTTTCGGAAGCTTCAACTGTTCATTTTTTACGTAACAGTAAATAACACCGTTTCACCACCCACAGATCATCGCCCCTGTTAAGTGAACTGGTTTTGGACGACTCCATAAGCCTTTAAAACAAATATTTAAAAAATAAAAAAATTAAATATTATTCTTTTATATATATTTCTTTCGAAGTACTTCTGAATTTTCTTACCTACTGTGTCACGTAAAAGCTTTCAAATGTTGTCACATACAACAACTCTTAAATGTTAACTTCATGGTGAATATAAAACACTCAATAACTTTTTTTTTGTTGTTTTTTCATGTCACAATTTATTTAATTATATGAATTTTAATTTTAATTCAATTTCATAAAATTAGTTTTTGAATATAAGATTTATACTCATTTATTCTAATCTTATCATATTTAATGTAGAATTTTTAATACACACTCTTCACAAAGAGAAATATACATATTATATATGAAATTAAATATTAATATACAATTTGATAGCAATCCTATAACTAATAAAACAATGTTTAACAATTAATAAATTTTTCAATAACAAATAATATAATAAATCAAATAGATTTTAATTGATAATTCCAATGTCTTGTTAAAAATTAAACTAACTCAATCCATAATATAACTTATAAAATTAGATTTATATAAATTGTATGCTTTAAACTAATCTATGATATATATATATATATATATATATATATATATATATATATATATATATATATATATATATATATATATATATATAGTATAGAGTTACTAATATTTTATCTAAGTGTTTCTGAAACATATGCAGAATATATTTTTTTGGGGAATTGTTATAATTTTTTGTTTTGTTATTTATTTTTGAATATATTTATAGACGGTATGTTTGTTTGTTGGTATAGGTATAGGGCATAGGTTTTCGGTGGTGTTTGGTTGCATTACATGTATTTGAAGGTGTGAGTCGATGATGCCAGATATTCGGTTGTCTGGATTGAAGAGTAGGGTACTCTATAGGGTGAAATTTAGGGACTCCAAATCTGTTTTGCTTTCTACTTAATATTAAAAAAAATAATGATATACTTACACAATATTTTTTAACAATATTAAATATTATTTACGTGTCATTATGTGATTCGTCTAAAATTATTTCAAAATCAAAAATAATAATCATAAATACTATTATTATAGACCAATCACATGACATGTACATAATATTCAAATGTTGTTAAAAAATGAAAATCAAACCATTTTTTTTTTCTAGCCTTCAGCCTTCTATATTTTTTATTCTAATTTTAGTATCTTATTTTTCAAACAAATTTAACCCACGTATTAATTCATTCACACTCCTTATAAACAAACTACGAATAATAGTATTAAAATTAATGTTTTTACATATAATATTTATGTGTTTTTGTTTTATTGTGTATTAGTATAAGTTTTTTCTTTAATCCTGTGTCATATTTTAAAGATAAAATTATAAGGAGGTTTGAGTTTCAAAAGAGATAATACCATACAAATGACCATCGATGATAATAATGTTATTTTAATATATTTGAAATTAAACTACTAATTAACACTACCTTATAATGAAAGAGAAGGGATTTCAAACATAATTTTTTTTGTTTTTTTTACTTTTGAACTAATGGATTTTTCGTGAAAAAAATTATCAAAGAGACCTTACATCACATGAATAAAACATTAATCCAACTTACACATAAGGAATTAATATTACATTTAACTTAAAATATTAAGACAAAGAGTATTTTTAAAAACTACTAGTACTCATAATGTAATACATTAGGATGAGACCATTATAATTGAAATTGATTTAATTAAGAAATTAATACTTGGGTCTCAGAAGACTTAACTAAACTAACAAAATTCATTACTTACAAGTGAATCTTTAAAAAAATATGTTACCTATATATAGAAGATAAGACAAAATAAATACATATGTGGAATCAGTTATTTTTCTTGAGATATAAATGCAAGGATGTTAAGGGTTGTACTTGAAAGACAGTGGAGAAAGGTTACAAGGTATACTTTCTTTTATATTTCTACTTATACCCATTAACATAAGATAAATTTGTGAATTTTAACAATTTACTAAAGATCTTATTGCATAGTATCATTGCATTCTTCTCTTTTATCACTACGTTTTCCTTTTTTATAGGTTTTGTTGAGGTTTGTTTTTGTCTTTATTATTGTTTATCTTTCTTATCTTAACTTTGTTTTAATCTTGTTTTGGTGTTAGTGCTTGGTGAATATTGTCATCTTTTTGTGTTGGAGAGTCGTAGCATTGTATGCTTTTGCTGGTCTTAGTTTGTTGTGTTTGAGATGAGACAATAATTTTGATGTTTTGGCTTTTGATTCTCATTTGAATGGTTGGTCTTAGTCTTTCTTACTCTCGCTCCTATTCTTGCTCTTGTTTGCATTTGATTGAATCCTATTATTTTTATTATTATTTTTTAATCATTTTATGTTTCGGTTGTCTTAACAATCGAAGCTTAATCCTAAAGTATAGATTTCGATTAGGAATCGATACATAAACCTCATCATTTTCATTTCTCCTGAATATGCTTCTATTGTAAAATAATAGCGAAAAAAATTGATGTCTATTAGTGTTGATATTTTTCTCCCTATAACTAAGATTTTCTCTATTGTTGTATTGTTAGCTCTAGTAACCACCCATAAATCGGTAATACACCAGATGAATGTTATCATCTTTCCAAATAATGAATTAAGGGAAAAAAAAATTATAACTCAACCTAACAAAAGTTCATCATCAAAAACTATTACCATCAACAGATGATAGAAGATAAAAACACATTAACAAATACCACAATCTACTTTGAAGATATCAAAACAGAATATATAATCTTAACTAGTGAGTATGTTTCAAGAACTTTTAATTGAAAAATTCCATAAATAACATAGTAATCATAAAATTCATGTTATTTGTCCATGTTAAATATGTTATAGAAAATAATCATTTAAACTCAAAACCAAAATATGCTTATTTTATAAAACATAAAAATAGTTATTTCAAATTTAAAAAAAATGAAAAAGCAAAGATTTTTTTTTTTTGAAAACAAAATAAAAATTTACCGATCTTATCATACTAGAAAAATATTTATATTCAATTTTTATTCATGGATATGTTAATTGTTAGAGTTTAAACAAATTATTAACATGGAATAAAGGAACGAAAATAGTTCCACTATAAACAATCTTTTCTCCCTCTTTCTTATTTTAGTTATATGTTTTTATAGTGTTTTGGTTTGGTATAATATATATAAAATTGAGAAGCTATAATATAATACAGCTTCCTTAAAAAAGGTATATATGTTTAAAAACTAACATGCCCTAGATGCTGAATATTTAATTAGTTCAGGTTGATGTAACTTCATCAAGTTTTTCATATTTTCGTCTCATCTATATACTATTTCCTAACATCAACTGCTTTTCACCCTCTTTCATAGTGGAATCATGCCTACCATTGACATTAACAAAGCTAACCCATCTCTAAATCTTCATTTCCATTCATTTATACATCACCATCTACTACATTAATTCTATAAATCACCAATCAATCAAAATTAAAAATAATTTCATTTTAAATTATCTTTTCTCTTTCCATTTCTTTTAAAACAAAATCTTCAACAACTTTTAAATTTCAAAATATTCTTAAACATTTTATTTTCATATACAATATTGAAAATCATATCTTATTCGGAAATATGAGACTTATAGGAGTGACTTCAATAATTAATTAGTTAATTGATAGTGTTTTTTTAAAAAATTAAGTATTTTTATTATCATTTTGACTCTTTATAAATTTAAATTAGTGCTAAAAATTACATATATAGAAGAAGAAAAGAAAAAGAGTTCATACCGACAATTGAATTATGTTAACTCAATATTAAATTACTTTTCATAAGCCAAAATCATGGGTATATGTCTTAATCAAACATCCATTTCATGATCGACAGGGGATTAACAGGAAATTAATCCACTCCTTGCCTCAAATAGTTAACAGTCTCTAAATTTTCATTTTGAACATTAACAAATATAATATTTAATAAGAAAATAATACGGAAGATAATAAAATTTCACAATTACCTTTAAAAGTAAAGCATTTCTATATTCAAGAAATTCAAATTTTACTAATTGCATGTAACGTTTAAAAGTAAACTTGTATATTTTAATTATTTTTTACTTTAAATTATATGATTACATTGCGTAGTTGTAAGTGAAGTAGTGTATACTAGAACTGTCAAAATGGGTCATAATCCACGAGTTAACTCCGTCCACCACGTTTGGATCGGGTTGAGTTTAAAAAAATTGTATTTTTGTATGTGTGTCAGATTTCAACCCGGCTCATTTAAACTCGGTTCATGCAGATTGAACTCGTGGTGGGCCAGGTTGACCCACCAACCCTTATACCTAATTTTATTTTATTAAATTTTAATTTTAATTTTATAAAAAAATATTTATTATTTTTTTTACTTTAAAAAAATATTTAAGTTTTCTATTCTCAAAATTAATTAAACATCCATGGGAGTGAAAATTGTTTATATTTGAATTATAGAAAATTTGTAATTTTTCTTATTTAGAAAAAATCAGGTCAAATTCAAATTTTTTTGACTCGTTAATAAATGAACCGAATTCAATTGATTTACTAAATGACCAGTGGTGGGTGGAGTCAGATCAAGATTTTGACACGTCTAGTGTATACATATTTAAAAAAAGATTGAAATGTAGATGTTTGAATTTGTGACATTAAATGCGTTTCATGTGAAATAGCGTTAGATTTCCAAAACATGACTTATGTTGTAGGAAATGAAATGGTTGTTAGAAAAAGGTTGTAATATTTAGAAAGAAAGGTGTGTGATTAATGAAGATTAAAAACAGTAATATAAAAAAGAAATGGTTAAAAAAGCATTATAGATTTATGGTATGAAGGCTCCTGAAACTAATGATGTTGATGAGATAGATCATTAATAATGAATGTCCAAGGACAATGGAAAGCTGAGGAGCACTTCAGTCCCTACCCATGTAATCAAAGTCTAACATATCCTCCACTTTGCATTTCTGCACTATTACCAAAGTTAATGGTCCATCAACAACGACAACATTAAGGACTATGGTCCCCACTGATTAATTATCTTTCAGGAACAATTGCACCAATTTGGAATTGCGTGAGCCTAATTTTATTGAATTTTGCCATCAACTTTAATTTCTAGTTTCACATTTCGTTGCCTTCCGACTACATCTTTCAATCTGCTTTACTGCTTTTTGTTGGAAGTTTAAGGTCACATACGTATAAATTAATTCCAGCTGCCATCATTCATCATCCTACTCTTTTCATCTTCGAAACCACCACATGCAATGCAAACATCTTACTATATATAATCATTCACATTTTACTAATTCAATTCAGTAACATGTTTCTACACATCATTCAATTTAAAGTATATAATAATGGGTGAAAATCTCATCTGACAAACAGATTTTGTTAATTAAATTAGATTTAAAATTTATTTTTTAACATGGTATGAGAGGTTAAAATTTATTCTAATGAAATTTGCGTAAACATATTATATTAGAAAGTGGGTTTAAACCCAACTTAATTCCACAAAACCGATTTGTAAGGTGAAGTTATAATTAGCCTTATCTCTATTCGATGTGTTACTTTTAACCTATTATTTCACCTGTTATCGGACCGTTATTTTGTAATCTAACGAAGTTAGGGTTTTGTGGTGTTGTATGGTTAATAATTTTGTATTGTAATTTGAAAATGAGTGGACGAGTTGTTGTTTATGAGTCTCGGTGTGCGATAAACTCAGGTGCAGGATGCGTATCAAAGATAATAGATTTCGTACATCGTTCTTGGCCTTTTCTTAACAAGTTGTTTTTGGAATACATAAATGCTACAATGAACATTTGCAAATGACAATCTGGAACGCTCTCTTCGATCTCATACAAAACACAATATATATACTTAAACCAATCATCGCATCTCTATCACAAAACCATGTTCGCCTGCTTTTCTTCCTCCAAATCAATTAAAATAAAGTTCTTAATGACATACTTTTCAATGCACTTTTTAAATATATTTATAATTATGACAAAATATACACACAGTTCCAACAAGTATTATTGATGTTGTTCTCCAATCAAATCTGAAATGCTTTTATTAAATATATAATGTATAAAAATTTATAATATCTTTGTCTTAAAAGTATTATTAGGAAGAATCTGATTTATATGAGAAATTGTGATGAACTGAATTCTGAAAAATGATAGTGTATTATTATTTTCTGTGTGGTACGTAGTGCCTAGCCTAGTTTCCTTAAATATCTCATATTTACTTTGTCTTGTTCAGCGTATCTCTTCCCAGAAATAAACAAGAACATGGCATGCAGAATCCTCACCCACCCCAGGCTGTGTGTTCCTTCATATTTAAGGATTCCTGCAGTGGGGCAAGCAACATCTTTGAAGCAGTAAAATAAAATTTCAGGTTTCGGCATTTACATGTCATCATAATCATTTGCAGAGGGTGCAAGTGCAATTTTCAACAAGTTTTATCCAGCTTCTGGGAATTAATTGCACTCCATGTGTTTGTGTTTTTGGCGATAGAATATTGTTGTTGTGGTGGTGTGGACCGTCCGATCGAAAGGGAGATGAGAGGAATCGTAGTGTATATTTTTATATATATATATACCTGGAGTAAGATGACACAGTGATGGTTGTTTGTATTAGAGAATTAACAATGAAAGAAAAGGCCAAAGGAGGGTCTATAATTATGGGCGTGACTCTAAGATGTACTTAAACTAAAAGAACAGAGAGTTGAACCTTTGGTGGAGCAGAAAAGGGTGTCTGAATCTACCTGGAAATTGAGGTGAGTTTTGTCTTGAAGTCATGGAAAAGACGCAATCTAACCAAAGAAGCCAATAAATATGATGCAATAGAAGCATATTTTAATAGAAGGAGTGCATTGGGTAGACAGCCAAGGGACCGTGTATGAGTAAACAAATAGAGAGATTCAAGTGTGAGGAGGGGATTCAAACACCGTTACACAAACACCCTTTTTCTGTCTTCTCTTATTGGACAAATCTTATCTCATCTTCCTTCATTGGGAACTTAATGCATCCATCCATCCATCCCTTTTCTTTTTTTCTCACAATATATTCATTTTCATTCAAACACTAGGAGTGGCCAAACACAAATAATTCACTCTTCCACGTGATGCAAATACTATTCTTTCTCATCTCAAACATATATAATGCCACATTTTTTAGATACCTCAATCAATTGCACCTATATCTGCGCACACACATGCCCCTCATAAACATACAAAAACTAAAAACATGGACCACTCTCTCTTATTTTCCCCTCTCAATCATCAAATGGCCACCCTTTCATCCATCTCAACCACGAAATATCAACTCATTGGACACTCTTTTTAAAATCAACCCTTTTCACCTCTTACATATTTTTACCTCAAAACCAACACCATCCCTCTTTTCTTTTACTTCATTGCATTCTCTAATCTTTTTACTCACACAAAAACTGGTAAAACAAACAAGCTCGTCTGTAGTTAGGTTTATTTCTATATATGAACAGTAACAATTCATTACACTCATGCTGCTTAAAATAGCTCCTGAAAAACTACACCAGAACTGTTCTTTATCGCGATTTCAATATTTAAGAAGCGTGTTGTTAGTAGTTTTTTAATGGATAGTTTTACGTGAGTGATAAACTGGTAATGAAATAAAGTCAACAGTGTTTAATAAAAGAGGAAATATAATTAAATGAGTAAAAGGGTAATAGGTAAACTAGGCCGGCATGGGATTGAGAAAAGAAGAAGCATCGGAGAGTGAGGGAGCATATTGAGATTATGATGATTACTTAGTCCGGGAATGAAGAAGAAGAAGGGACCCATCTTTTTTTTATACTTGATTTGTTTGCCAATTTAGTAACATGGGATGTCCCTAATTCCACCAAATTACTTTCCTCTACAATCTATCTTTCTTTCTCACCTTTCATAGACATAAATGTTCGCCCCAATTCAGTAATAACTCACTTTTTTAATAATATCACTATGTCTCACGGACTATTATATATTTCTATTCACTAATTATAATTACACAGACTCATTATTCATTAAAAATTTAATTAGACTGGAAACCAGAACCATAAATAGTTGTCGAAGATATTAAGTATTTAATAGAAAATAAGTTATCATTGTCGATCCTTCGTCGGATATTGTAATGTACTTTCTGAATAAAAAAAATCTGATGTACTTTTTCGATGTAGTAACGCGTTTCGCACGTAACTTGAATCAATAAGTCTTACGTGTATGGCGGGGTATTTTTAGATTTTGCTGAAATATATAAAGAGTAATTCAAAAACTAAACAGAAACATGTGTCTCTGTTTTTCTCGAATTATTGAATATTTAATGTTAAAAAAAATTGAAAAGAAAACTAAAATGGTGGCAGATAATATTTTCTTTTTCTTTCTCTCTCTTTGTCATATCTTGCTCCATCAAATAGTTCCCACAGTTCCCACATCAAACCATAATCATCACGCCTCTTTCAAAACCCTTCCTCTTTCTCTTTCTCTTATTCTTCATTCTGCTATCTGTACCCTCACAAAATCCTCAATTCCAAATCCACCTTTTCTCTCTCTCTCTCTCACACACACTCACACACAGAGTACACAGAGTGGAGAGAGAAGTGAACAACTTGGAAAATGTCGATAAACCACTACTCCATGGACCTTCCCGAAACAACACTGTGGTGGCCCCAACAACAGCATCATCAGCAGCAGCAACCCATCTTAATGGAAGCAACCCCGAATCCCTCCTCAACTTCCTGGCCCTCCGCAGACCCTCTGGGTCTCAACCTCAACCACCAAAACGACGACGCCGAAGAAGACGAAGAAGAAGAGGACCAAACAACAACCACTACACAGCAAGAGGAAACGGAAGACGAGAAGGAACCCATGTTCGAGAAGCCTCTAACTCCCAGCGACGTGGGGAAGCTCAACCGCCTCGTAATACCCAAGCAGCACGCCGAGAAGTACTTCCCTCTCAGCGGTGGCGGTGGCGGCGACTCGGCCGAGTGCAAGGGGCTTCTATTGAGTTTCGAGGACGAGTCGGGTAAGTGCTGGCGGTTTCGCTACTCCTACTGGAACAGCAGCCAGAGCTACGTGCTGACCAAAGGGTGGAGCCGCTACGTCAAAGACAAGCGCCTCGACGCCGGCGACGTTGTCTTGTTCGAGCGCCACCGCTCCGACGCCCACCGCCTCTTCATCGGATGGAGACGCCGGCGACACGGTGACACATCGCCGGTGCACGTTAGCGGCAGGGCGGTGGGGCACGGGAAGAGTGGCGACGGGAGTAGTAAGAATGAGGGTGGCGGCGGCACTGGTGTTGGTTTGGGATGGACCAGAGGGTTCTATTCTGCGCATCCTTATCCTACGCATCAGCAGCAGCAGCTGCATAATCATCAGCCCTTGCCATACCAATATGACTGTCTTCATGCAGGTTGCTCTATCTCTTCAATCCAAATAAATAATTTATCTCTTTATTCTATTTTTCCTTAAAAAAAAATGGATAATTTTCCAAAAAATATTTATCATTGCCTTCTTCATTTTCACCTATTTTAGTTTTTTTAATACTTTTTCTCATCCCCTTTCTTTGCCATTCAGGTTTTGTCTAACAAATACTATAATCATATTTTAAATTTCTCAAACCACTTAGATTCTTCTTTAACCCATATTTCTTACCTTATTTTAATAAATGGTAAACAACATTTAATACTTGATTAACATTGTTAAAAACAATCAAACATGTAATATCATTGTTTTTTTTTTTTGTTGTAAAAAAAAAAAAGGAGAAGATGATGAAATAATTACATTCTTGTGGAAGTGCGTGAAGTTTAGTTATCCAATTAATGGGGAGAAATGTGGTTTTATATTGGGATTTGAGAGGATGGCGAAAGGCAGGTGAAGCAGACGCGCCGATTGTCTTAGAATAAATTTTTTTGAATTGAATTGAATTGAATGGGTTAGTTTGATGAAATGCACGTGTTGCAATGTTACAGGAAGAGGGTCGGAAGGTGAGATAGCAGAGGGAAAGAGTCGGAGTTCAAGGGTACTTAGGCTTTTTGGGGTGAACATGGAATGCCAAAGTGAACATGATTCTGGACCCTCCACACCCCAATCTTCCTACAATACTACCAACATGCCCTCCACACAGGGCACACATAACCATCACCATTTCTACCATCCTCACCAACCTTACTACTACTACTACTAGACTTTTTCTTTTCTTTTTCTTTTCCCTCCCTCAAGTGTAAGATATATAACTATATATGTATCCACTTGATTATTTTATATCTACTATTTCTCTCCTTCCTCTAACTTCTACCTCCTACACTTCAACAACATACTCACCTCATCGGATTTTCTTTCTGTTCAACTTTTATTATCTATTCATAGATTGATTACCCTTTTAATTTTCGGAAGGGATGGTTTCCTTCTACCCGACAACTTAACTTGGCTATTTGTCACGTTTGTGGTATCATCTTGTATAATTTATCTCTCTTTTAATATATAAAGTTTCTTTCGTTTTCTGAGCAAAAGAAAAAAAAAAAAAAGATTCGGCTCTTTCTCTTTAACAATGAGAGTGATGACCGACATTATTTTCTATTAAGGTCTAATCAAGCTGCAAATATTTATAATGTGTATTTTTTCTCTATGACTTTTTCGTTTCCCTTGATAATATATTGAATGTAAGATGTTGTCGGTGAAAATTAAACTCGATTACAATTGATACCTCTTCAAGAAAGTTTTAACTTAAGAGGAACATGAAGAAAAATCGACAAAGCAATTATTATAAGAAAAAAGTTCAAAACCGACATTGTTGATTAAAAGAGAATATTACACATGTTTTGTATTTAAGGAGGTTTTATATTTTTGAAAATGTTAACTATCATTGAAGCATTATAAAGAGGACATTGCAGGTAAAATAAAGATAATAATACATTTGTAAAACATTATCACTTGTATAAAAATATCTCAAGTTATGACTATCAATAGAATGATTTGTCTTTCATTGTATCTCTTTAATCTTCTTTCCCTTTTCTCATTTACTTAATAAGATTACCTCTTCAATTTTAAATTTTTGCATTCACATTATTTCTGTAAAATTATTTATTATAAATTTATTTGTTCCTCATGTAACTTTATTTCACTAGGAAAAGTTAACAAATGATAAATGTGAGTCTTATATATTTAATTAGATCAAATTGCTCATGTACAAAAGCATGGTAATTGTTTATTGGAATACAAATGTTTATACCATTTCAGAAATATCGTTTAACAACAATATTCAATATATATATATATATATATATATATATATATATATATATATATATATATATATATATATATATATATATATATATATATATATTTAAGTGATGACCATTAAAAAGTCAGTCTAGAAATATTGAATGGAATAAGAGAATGGTAATAGTTTAGAGTTTGATAGACTTGTTAGAAATTGAAGAACTTATTTGTCAATGGGTTATTCCCAAAAAGAGATGAAAAAAAAGGAAGTTACAATTATTATAAGTTTCACGCTTAGCAAAATAACATCAAATTGATCGCAGAGTCAATTTTCTTTTGTAAGTGTTTTTTTTCTTCTCCCCCGCCTTTGCTCTTTTTCTCTTTTTCCTTTTCCCCATTTTCTTATCCTGATTCCCAGCCACACCATTTTCAAAGAAGCAATCCTAGAGGTTTCAGGGCTTCAACATCAACAACGAGGTTGATTGAGAAAACAGTGGGAGAGTACAATCAGTTGTGGGCGGTCCTAGATCCAAGGAGGTGAGGATGACAGTCGTGATGTTTTTTCTTTTTCTATTTATCTTTTTCATGAGAGGTTTACTGGAGAATATTATGTAAATAAAAAAAATAGGTTGTTTTCTATTTCACGTCATTTTAAAAATAAAAAAAAAAATCCTTAAGATATTGAGTTCATAGGTTGTTTTCTATATGGTGTTTAACTTTGTCATTTCTATTTAATGATACTTAGATTTATATTTATACCATGTTGTAGTTATGATGTTATTGTGTCATGTTGTTGTTTTCACAATAATCTAAGACGGTCATCAAGACGAACCAATAGCTCTGATATCACCAATGAATTTTTTTGTTCTTTCATATGAGGGTTTATTGGAGAGATATTATATATATATATTACTTGAGTCCAGCCTACATAAAAAATTGACATTACTTTTTAATCGAAAACCTCGAGGGATTGAGTTTATGGTTACTTTTCCTTATATGGTATTTAATTTTGTCATTTCTATTTAATGGAAGACTTAAACTCACACTTGAACTATTCTGAATAAGTTAGGTCAAAGTCAAATATTTGCAACAAGTTAATAGGTCTCTAGGTGCCAACAATGATGTTGAGAGACGAAGAGGAAGAATAAGAAGGTGATGGTGATGATGAAGAAGGAAAAACTTTGGTAGTGAAAATCCTAGCATAAGGAGAAGGAGAATAAGTATGGACATGGTGGTGTGACTTAGAAGGGCCTAAGATGGTCAACCTAAATCTCACACTCTTTTGGGCAAGAAAAGTCCTCTAAAGACAACACCAAGTTGTCATCTTTAGACACAGTTAACATCGGCCCAACACTACCACAACTAGTTAGAACCAATAAAATTTGTATTTGTGGAAAATTGAGGATAAATAGGCCAGGATGAATTTGAAGGAAATTCAATTTGTGGAGAAGAACAAGAAGCGTATAAAAAAAATGAAATTGATGGAATGCATTGGTGTGTTTCTTACCATTGGCTCCCAATTTCAAGAAGGAAAGAGTAAAGTTTCTAGAGATTGTGACTTTATTGGAGGTTGTACTGATGTGACGATCATTTAAAAATGCAAAAGACTACAGAAGTTGGAAGAGGATTAAGCATTTGAAAATTGTGTAGTTGAAAGATAACAAAATGGGAAAAAGGAAGAAGAAAAGAGTTGCAATGGTGAGAGAGGAAATATTTTTTAATCATTAACACTATTGATTAAAAACACTATACCAAGCAAGTAAGTCTTTTGTTAGAAGTCAAGTTGTTAGATGACTAAGAGAGAATGTCTAACATATATATCAAGGTTGAATACTTGACCAATGTGATGTGAATATCAAAATATGTGATCAAGACTTTCACTTTGTGTATACTTTATTATCAATAGTCAAATGCTATGTGTAGTATAATAAGTTAGAAGTCTAGTATATGTAAAAACCAAGTTTTAAGCATTAAACGAGTTCAAACAATAGATGTCAATGTGTTAAATGAGTACAATGAGTACAAAATGTGTGTTGACCAGGTTAAAACATTAGATGACCCAAGTCTCTAAACAACCTAAGTCATTTGTTAGATGACTAAGGTGTTAGAGGACCTAAGGCAACTTAAGCCATTAAACGTCCAAGGCGTCAGACGATCTAAATAGTTGAAACAATCTACCACCATGAGAAGATACGTTAGTATTCTATGTCCCCCAACCATTTACATGTGTAAGACGAACAAGAATGAGACCTAGACATACCTCAGCTCATCAAACCATAACGGGGAAGACTAACTCTTCTTTGAAACCCTACATCTTAAAATGATACAGCAAAACAAATACTCAGCCTAAAATAACACATGAAGCACATCATCTACACTGCTATTTAAAACAAAATGACACATAATTCATACATATTCCCACCTTATCCATGTCTAAACGTTGTTTCACAAAGAAATAACGAAGGTCTAATTCTTTCACATTTTCAAAATTAAAGACCCCATTAAAACTAATCAAAATATAAAGACTTATTTGAGATTTTCAAACAAATACAAAGATCAATAGAGTTTTTGAATTTATTTTCAAAATTTATTCATCTCATCTTCTAGAGTCACATTACTCCAATAAATGTTGTTAGCAAATGAACCAAATTAACTTTGTTTATACAATATGAAAACTCAATTAAATAAAAAGAAAAATACAGAAACAAAAATAAATCATAAATCTAAATATATTAATCAAATTATTAATTAAACGTAAATTTTATAAAATTAACATTCACTAAACTATTCTATGCTCATCAAATACTAAATTAACGTCAATATAGAGTCCCGTTGTTTTTGTCGAGTTATATGTTATAAATATTTAAATTTTAAAGGGTTAGTTTTTATTAAGGATATTACATTGAACTAATATTATATCAATTTTAAAAATACTATTAGTTACATCTAACATTGCTATTATAGCATTTTTATTTATTTTTATTTTTTAATGCAAAATTAATACCGTTTTTTAGATAAATGTTGAGTTTTATCAGATCATTATATTTTCTTGTAATATTTGGAAAAAAAGAATTAGACATTCACTAGGATCTCTTAGTATAATATTGCACTACTTTCCATAATATCAATTTATCACTAAAAATTAGAAATCATATATTAATAAATATTATTTATTGTGTAAAAAAATATTATTTTTGTTAATAAATATAATGCATGTTTATATTCATACACGGACGATAGACATGATTTCTATACTAATAAGATTATTTATTACTAGTAATATTTATACTTATGGGAAGATTTAAACTCAAGATTATGCAAAATAATGGTCCTCTAGTCTCCCAGTTAAAGAAAATATTTTTCAATAATACATATTTTTATTATAGATAAATTTAAATATATTAATAATCTTTCAATAACTAAAATTTTAAAATTCATCAATAATTTAATTTTATCAACAGGTTTATTTTCGTCAATAAAATCTCATGTATAATTTCAAAATTTTTTATAATATTTAACTACTTTACTGAATATTTCTAATTTAATAAATAAGGTTATCTATAATCTCATCATTTATAAACTAAAAGCTTATCCGTATTTGCTAAAAGAAAAATCATGATCATATAAAGTTTGATTTTTTTAAAAGGATGCAAGTAATTTTCTTTTTTTGCTTTCGGGGTTGGGGTTTACATTGTGTTAATAACGGTTTTATTCGAAATAACATCTCTTTCAAAACAATCAGTTGCTTAGTTTTATTAAAGAATGAAGATCATATAGTATTAGAAAAATCATAAAATCAAATTATCAACTATGGATATTGAATATCAAGATTATTAATGGTGAAAATTAAATGAAATATATCAGAAGGTTGTGAGTAATTAAAGTTGATATTATAAATATTATACTTTTATTATGAGCACTTAAAATTGATATTATATATAAACACAGAAAAGTCATAAGGAACAGAGCTAGTTACACAACTATTATATTTAAGTACTTTATAATTTTCTTTAATTACATCAATAATTTATTTTAGGCACTTTATCACATTTTTTTTCTATATAATTTAATTTATGTATTGTTTTCTTTATCTTTTTACTATTTCCTTAAATGTTCAATGAGTCTTATAATATCTTTATGTATGAACGTAAGTATTAAATTTATAATAATTTAACTCATAAAGATATGATAAAAAAAATTGTTAGCATAACTGATATAATGTATAAAAGAATAAATTTCGCTGTCCATACTTTTGAGATTATATATATTTTTGTTTTGATGGAAAACATATTGTTAATAGATTATTTTAAGAAATTCCCAGTAACAAGATGAACCTTAGGTCAATTCCTTCCATGACCTGTAATTTTTTTATAACAAAAACTTCCATGTATATGTAGCTGTGGGTCTACTTAGGGCTTGTAATTAAGCATCATCATTAACCATAATCAATAATTCAATAACTAGGTAGTCAACTATCTAGGTTTCAAACCCTAGTTTTTTTTTTTTATTATTTTTACTTCAAATTACTCTCAAGTGTTTTATATCTTTTTTAAATAAGAACATTGTATAAAAATATGATTTTATTGGAGTACAAATAAAATTTTACGTCAAATAAAATAAGAGACAGATATGAGTTTATATACACATAGATACTTTCATTAAAAGACATTTTGAAGTGGTAACAAAAATAAATACGTAAGATTTTGACTAAAAAAAAATGTGAAAATTTATGTGTGTTAAACCTCTCCATTTTACTTCAAATCACCAATTTTATTTTTTTCCATAAAAATATGATTTTTTTTATAAGTTAATATATTTGTATGGAGGTTTACGATAAAATTTAGATTAAAATATATTAATGATGTTTTGTTGTTATAATAAAATGTAATAAATGATGGTAAAATAAATAGAATGAGTATTGCAATTGATTAAGATAAAAAAGAAAAAGATGAACGATGAAATGAGGAACTGATGGTTTAATAGAAGAGTAATAATATTTGGATAATATTTTAATAATTTTTTTATAATAAAATATGTGTTATTATTTTATTAGTTTGTTTATAAATTTATTTGAATTTGTGTTAAAAAAATATTTAAAATGAATTAATCGATTCTCAAAATATTGTAAAAAAGTACTGGTAAATTTTTTTTTCTTTAATATAATATGTGTGGATGTGAAGCAGATAAGAAAATCGGCGAGGATGTGACATCCATGAATTGACCCAATTGGAAACAGAATGAACAAAATGAAGTGTAACTAAACTTTTCACTCAATGAAAATCCCTGATTTCCATACCAAACTTTCACACAACACTGTTAAAGTAAAAGGCAAAAGAGGGTAAGTGGGAAAAACAGCAGCAGCAGAAACAGACCAGAGACACAAACACAGAAACAGAGAGAGAGAGTAGCTAACGTAGGACCCACAAAAATACTCATTCAATTTTTCTAAAATAACAATATAATCAAATTAAAATGTTTTTGTACTATACCTACTCTTATTTATCTTAATTATAAATATATATTATTTAAATTTAAATTTTATCCAATGAAGTCATCTTGGAACCTTTCCTCTTACACTCTTTGTCTGCAAATGGCGCAGGTCGCATCTATGCATGTGCAGAAATCTCATGCCTCACTTTCACCAATAATTCCAACTTCAAAAACCTCCTTTCACCTTCATTTCTTTTTCTAACCTTTCATTCTTTACCTTTTCTTATTTCTACCGTCGGATCAAACCACCTCTTTCTTTTTTTTTTTTTTTAAATTCACCATGAAATATTTATGGAAAGTGTGATATTATTTTACTAAATTATTTTAAGAAGATTTTATATTTATTCCCAACAACATAAACTTTGTAGTAGTTGTGAAAAAGGATGTAATATATTTACCAATTTAATTGTTTGAAAATCATTTTCTTTAGTGCATCCTATTCGCAGAATGAGATTAGGAGTTTTTCGCACAGTGACACATCTCGTCATGCGAATTAACTCGCAGAAGTATCAGACCTCAACTCCACGTATAACGTCTCCAAGTCGTTATTACCAAACAAATACCAAACACTCGATGTGTGAACCAATTCACCATTCAAATTAAATTGGCAGTGATCCTAGACCACCACCAGTCGCTCAGCGTCCAAATTCGCTATGCAAATCACCATACAAAGAGCAACTCTCTCCAACCACTCGCATAACGCACCAAATCGTTGTGCAAGTGCCTAGGCAGAGAGAAAATATCTACAGTCATTTGCACAATGCACCAGTTCGCTGTGCGAATGCCCTGGCAGAGAGCATCTCGCCAGAGTGACTCGCTGTGCAAATTCATTCGCTCAATGAGTTTGCATAATCTGTAGAACGAAATTCTGCAAAATTATGCAACTCAACCACCGATTACCAATTCTAACTATTTTTCCAGACTTCTAACACTCTTAGATTGTGTTATATACCTAATTAGATTTGTCTAAGTGATTCTAAACCTTTCTACTATCAAATTAAAGTGTTTATGAACCACTTTCCACTCTAAAACATCAAATTCATCAACTTAAGGACCCAAATTCAAATCTACCACCCTACACATTTTTTGACCATTTGAATGACTCAAACAAGTCATATTTGACTTACCCAAACTGTCCCAATAGCCTAATTGAGTCCTTGACCTCAAATTCTCATTTTCACTACCTCACTTCCTCTAGAATGTCTCAAAACATGCATAACTCACTTCCTTTTCTATCTAATCACTATTATAATAGATTACACACATCAAACAGGTCCAATTACAATTGCACACACTATCCAATTCAGTTTACAATCATCATAGTACAATTTCATCATTTGGCATTCAAAGAACAAATTATTTAATCTACTAAAAACCCAATTTTAACTCAAACAGTACCAAAACACAAAATTCATCACCCACACATATCAGACTACTAACTTAAACAGAAATCTAGCTCCCCTTACCTCAATATCAATAGCACAGATGAAATCAAACCCCGACTGCTTACTTGTATCACAAGGAAACTCAACAAAACCTACAACTCACTAATTGGTGATAGGAAAATAGCCTTAGAACCTAATTTGAGTTGAGAATTAAAGGGAGATAACACAAGACGCATGCAACAGAAGATTTGTATGATCACGACTCAAGAACATGCGGTGAAAAGGGGAAAACAACTTACCAGCTAGAATAAAGAAATTGATCGGTCAACTGTGTAGCCCTCTACGCCGTGAACGTCTGGGCACCTCCTGATCGTCAATCAGACAATTCAATTGAGAGAAATTCTAGAGAGAAGCTAGAGAAACTCTAGGTGAATAGTGTTCTAGAGAGATAAAAGTGTTTTAGATAATGAACCGAGCTTTAGAAAGTTCTATTTATATTATAAGATTATTTTTAAAGAAAATGCTTGTCTCATTATTTTAATACGCCTATCTACCATAATACTCTATTTTCTAGATTCTTACATATATTACTTTTATTTCAAAATTAATGAATTTATAGACTTTTTTATATGAAACTTAAAAAAGAGAATACATTTATTGTATTTCTTTGAATTACTAACCAAGAATTAGTTTTGATATCACTAATGAATTCTTTATATATGATATTTATCAATAAGATATAAACACAAGCTCAAATTTATATAAGAGATTGATGATACCTTTATTATAAAACCTTAAAACAATAAGTGTATGAATTATTTATATATTGTTAAAATTTTTCATTTTTACTTAATGTTGGACTTAACTTCACACTTAAATTTTCAAATGCTAAACTCGCTTAAATTTCCAAAAATGTTTGAGAATTTTAGTATAAATTAAGTTTCACGTTAAACAGTGATTTGTCATTCAATTTTAATTTGGCGACCATGTTGTAAGCTCTGCAAAATACAAACTAGATGAACGTTAAGGAAGATGAGTAAGTGAAGTGAAATGTTTGACCAAAAGTGGGAAAAATGAATGAAGGAGAAAGATGTAATATAGGTAATGACATTAATGGTACGTTTAAGATGAGTTGATCTTATCTACTTATTCGGTGATACATGGCTTCTAAATTCTTATAAACATGATGTGTGTGTGATGTAGTATAGAGGAAACTTCCATAAACAAGTTATATTATTTATGGAGTCTTAACTTAGGGATGATTAACAAAATGGGTGAGACAATTTTGGACCACTTTCACACACACTAATTTCAACTCATACATGTTGGAATATTTTGAGAAAAGGAGAATTTGCTTTACAAAAAGTAGATAAAGATATGGTAATCTTATTTAAAAGAGAAACATTACAATATATAAAACTTAGGAATAACTTCTCACTAACGACATGGTTCTATAAATAAGCTTTGAAAATAAGGATAACAAATCAACTAAAATTGACTCCTTAAAACTAGGAAAGCAATAACAACTAAAAGTAACAAATTTTAAATGTAAACATGTTTTAATCCTGAAGCATTTTCTAAAACTCCTCCTTGTTTTAGAAAGAGCAAACACCAATCTATTATCTCAGAAGCTTAAACCTACTTATTAGAAATGGCTCTGTAAACCAAACAATAAGTTGATTTTCAAACTTACACTAAACCAAAGTTATTAATCCCTTTTAATCCATTTTTCTATACTTCTCTTAGGAAAATTAACTTGATGTTGAAATGCTTAGTTTTGCCATGAAACACAGGGTTATGAGAAATAACAATAACAACTTAATTGCTAGCAAAAATCTTGGTACTTTCTTTCTGCTTTAGATTTAGATCCATTAAAATCTTTCTCGACCATAAAGCTTGATTAATAGCAGTTAGTACTGCAATAAATTTTACTTCAACAGTGGATTGAGCCACAATTTCTTGCTTCTTTGATCTCCATGAGAAAACACTGAATCTAAGAGTAAAACAATAGCCTAAATTTAAAATCTTTGATCTCCCAAATGACTGTTAGAGAAACCACCAAATTTAAAATCTTTGCTCCAAGTGAACTTAACACCAAAATCATTTGTACCTTTGACATATTGCATTATTCTCTTGGTAGCTCTAAGATGTAATTCACTTGCATAGTGCATAAACCTAGACAAAATTCTTACAACATTTAAAATATTAGGATGTTTTGTGGTAAGATACATCAATCAACCAATAAAACTTTTGAAGTACCCCTCATAAACTTTATCAGCTCCACCTTCCTTACTCAGATTCTCCTTTTTGATTCATAGAAGTGTTGGCTTCTTTGCATTCTTCAAATCTAAACTTCTTTAAAATCTCCTTGGCATACTTCTTCTGGCAGATAAAAATTTGATGTTCAACTTGGTTAATTTCCATTCCAAGGAAGAAAATCATTAACCCGAGATGTGTCATCTCAAAAACCTTCATCATTTCTTGTTTTCTCAAAAACTTTTATCATTTCTTATTTTCTTAAAAACCTTCATCATTTCTTGTTTGAATTCCTTGATCACCCTTACATCATTTCTTGTCAACAAAATGACTTCAACAAAAAGTGAAACTATCAAAACATCATTGGTTTGATGTTTAACATAAAAGGTTGTTTCATACTAGTTTTTCTTAAAATTGATGCTTAACAAATGTTCATCTATCCTGTTGTACCAAGCTCGTAGAGCTTGATTTAATCCATAAATCCTTTTTGAGAAGATACACCTTGTCCTGTTCTATATTCTTAACAAAACCTTCAGGTTGTTCATCATAAATTTCTTCATGTGAAACACCATTTGAAAAATGTTGGTTTTACAATCAAGTTGGTGTACTTTCCAATTCATTTGAGCAACAAGAAAAGTCCTTATAGTGTTCAATCGAGCAACTAACGCAAAGGTTTTCGAGTAATCCACACCAAAGATTTGAACATAACCTTTCACAACAAGCATTGTCTTGTGTTTGTTGATGGAACCATCAAAATTTAACTTGGTTCTTTACACCCATTTGACATTGATCACCTTCCTATCTTTGGGTTAATCAACTAACTCCCATTTTATGTTTTTTTAATCATAAAAATTTTCTCCTTCATTGTAGCCGCCGAAATTTGATCTTTCTCTACTGCTCCAAAGTCTGCAAGTTCACAAACAACAATGTTGCACCTTTCATAAATATTGGAGAGTGACCTAGTATCATCTACTCATTCATTTTTCTGCTAGTTCGGCTATTCATCTTCTCCAATCATTCTTTAACATCTTTATCTTGTTGGCAATAGTCAACAATTTGTTTGAATATTCGTTGAAGGTGTTAAATTCTTTCATCCTTTGAAGCTCAAATTCTCTTTTTAAATTAAACACTTGTATGCTTGAAATCTTTCATCTCCGTCATATTCCATTTTTATATATTTTAGAGTCAATATCCTAGTAAGGATGGTTGTAGAGACACCAACAAAAAGACATGGCTTCTCAAATATCCAACGTCTCTAGGTAAACTTTCATTTTAACAATTCAAAAATTATAAATTTTCTTATTAAAAATTGGAAGAGCGGTTTGAGAAAAAAACTTCTTTCAGTTCATTATAAAAGTCTCAATATTAAAGAAATCTAATCCAATTGTTGAAATATTTTAGGAAAAACTAAATTTCTTTAATAGGAACATATGAAGATAGAATAATATTATTTAAAATAAAACATTACAGTTTATAGAATTTAAAAATAAATTTAAAAAAAACTTCCCACTGACAACATGTTTATAAAAAAAAGACATGAAAATAAGGTTAATAAATAAACTAAAATGTATTCCTTAAAACTAGGAAAGCAATAACTAAAATAACAAATTTCTTAAATGTAGACATCTCCTAACAATACTTAAGAAAAAAAAAAACATATAACACTTGATTTATTCAACTTTCCTTTTCCAATATTCAACCTTTATGTAGCATAATAACAACCATTTTACTTTTCAAACTTTAATTTTATTTTTCTTCGCCTTATATTTTTTACAAACTCCTTCTTTTCATAATTTATCATAATAAGGCTTAAACTCCAACTTAGATAGTTACTTAACAAAATAACTTTATGTTCAATTGCCACTATGAAAATAACCATGAAAGAGATTTAACACTAATAAATTAAGTTCTAATCAAGATATAATTTCTAAATAGAAACCTTATCACAATATATTTTAGTTTTTTTTTAATGTTCATCTTATTTACGCATTTGATAATTGGATAATTTAAGAATATATATATATATATATATATATATATATATATTTATTTATTTATTTATTTATTTGTATTTGAAATCATGTAAACAGTATTCATAAATTATTGAGACTAATCTTTCTCTCTATCTATACAACTGTACAAAAGAAATATACTTTTTTTATAACTATTTGGATAATATTTTATATTGAGACCATTTTGAGTTTCAATGAATTAAAGTATTTTTTATTTAATATACTTTTTCTTTATGCAATCAAAATAGATTTCCTATGTTCATACATATAATTTCACTTTGGTAGTGTCGAAGAAATGCAGAAAAGGTAGAAGGGTGGAAGAATGATAAAATATTAGGAAGCATACGTAATTTGATGAAAAAAATGAAAGAGAAAAATATGTAAAATTTCAGACTTTGCATTCTTTTACAAAATTGAATAAGTCCTCAACTAAAATTCACATTCAATTATATATTACAATGTAATTTATTAGTATTATTATATTTCATGTTATATAAGTGATTATATGTTTTTGTAATTTACAAAATGATTATTATTATTTTCTTATTTAAAGCTTTTTTCTACTTTCATTTATTTTACAATAGAATATTTCACTTATTTAAAATATAGTATATATTATTTTGTTTCATTAAGATGTGATGCATGAATAATGAAGCATTGATGATTAATGATTAATCGCACTGAAATACAAAAAGTTTAGCGAACCTAAAAATAGAATCTCTAATGAAAAATGAAAAAGAAAGAATGATATAATGTAAACCAAACTCTAAGGACCCACTCCAACACCTTCCATCCATTCCTCACTCATATCATAATTAATCATGCAATAACATTACCATCTACATGCTGCTTTCATTAACCAATAAAATAAATAAATTATTACTTATATTATATATATATATATATATATATATATATATATATATATATATATATTATTAATTTTAATGTCGAAAGTTTTTTTCAAACCTCCCCACGTGCAACGAAGATTTTAACACATTAATGGAAGACAATAGGAATAATTATATATAGTAGTTAGTTTTTGTGTTTAAAATAATAAATTATTAATTATAGATAAAGCTGAAAATTACAACTCATATGAAATAACATGGTAACTTTAAATAACAAATTTCAAACTTTACATAGACCACTTTAAAAGAAATCTAATTAAATTTTAATAATATTCTAAAACGTGTGTGTATAAATATAAACAAAATACAAAATGATACGTGGCGTATATATTATTTAAGTTCTTGACTTCCATGAACGGATTGGATGCAATTTAGTCGAGCATAAGAAAGAAAAAAAAAGAGACTAAAAGTGTAAAAGAGCTTTCTTATTTGCATATACGACAATAACGTTATAATTTTTATTCTATTATTAGGAAAAATAAAAAATTAATTCTATATAAAAGACCAATAAAGTAATGATAGAGAACAATTATTTATTGGTGTGGGAAGCATGGCATAGTTAAGTTAATTAATAAATAAATTGATTTATACATTTTTCATGTAGTTCTTAAAATTTTTATTTTCAATTCGTATACAATTTTTTTTTTAACTGTAAATAAGAAAAAGTGGAGAAATTATTTCGTATTGAGGGTGATAATTAGGTAAGAAGCAAGGAAATTGACATATAGCACTAGTTGGCACCAATAACAAACAAGTATTTGTCATGTCTTTAACTTATTAGCTATTATTATTGAAAATATAACCTCTCTAGTGTATGTGGTATAGTTAGAAGGTGATTTTTAGGTTACATCCAATATTTCAATTCCTTTAATAAATAATATGTTACTAAAAAATTTATAAATTTATTGTTTTAAGATTTTATGATTGAAAATGATGTGAATTTTGAAAGTATTTCTCATTGATATATTGTATTTCTCAATTATCTTCTTGAATCCCTTCTTCACTTGATATTATGAAGTTTTGAACTTTAAAGTTCCAATTGTGCTAATTTCATGTCAGTTTGAAGAGATTGTTTCTTAAAGAAGATGCTTTTGGTGAGAAACATTGTATTTATGTTAGATGTCAACATTCACACTTTTTTTAGTTCTTCTACTTACAGTATTTTATTATTAAAAGAAAGTGGTCAAATCATTCTTTATAAAAATTTACTTTTCAAAATATCTGTGTTTTCCTTACTTTATATACACTGTATTTGTAAAATTTTCTTTTTAACGTTGAAGGGCGATGAATCTCTTCCACCTTTCTGGTTTTGCATCTCTTTGTGCCCTTTAAGCAAGTAAAAGTTGATGACTTTTGTATCATTTTTTTGTGTTATAATATTTTATTTAGGGTTGAAGAATAATTAGTTTTGGTTGTAAGATTTTATTGACCTTTGATATTGAAAAGATTTTAAGTGATTTGTAAGTGCATATCATAGATAATGGAGGACTACAATCTAAACATGCATTTAAGATGGTGTTCATTTGGGGTGAGACAATGTATTATAAGGAATGAAGGAATGATTTGCAGGTGATGTAAGGAGAGAATAAGAGGATTAGCACACACTTCAAGGAATTTCAGGATGATAAAGGTGAAAATACAATTATACCTTAGTTACGTTAATACTTTATTCACGTGAATGGATTGTGAATGCATTTTTCGTATTTTTTAATAGCTTTAGGTAGTGTAGATTCATGAAGACACAACGAAGAGTGACTTTGAGAGGAGTTATTGTCATAGGTGTATGTGGTGAATGGATCATGATTAACAATATTGAATGATATATGGTGAGGTTACATCTTCATGTAACCATGACTTCTAGTTTTGGTTGGAAATTAAATAAGGAGGAAAATTTCAGAAAAGGGAATCGATTTTCATACAAGCTGGAATCGATTCCATGGTGAATGCAAAGAAGTTGGATTCGATTTTATATATACAAAGAAAGAGTTGGAATCGGTTCCAACATGTTTGGAATTGGATAAGTTACGCATGTAACTGGTTTTGACATTGTATTTCTGTATTGCAGATTGTAACAAAATTATATTAAAGTTTAAGTGTTAATATAAAAGAAAAGAAGAAAACAAAAGGAGGGAGAAGTTGGTCACAACGTTTTCAAGCTATTTTGTTTAACGTGACATGAATGTCGATAAGCTTGACTAAACATCATTGAATTCGACAAAAGAATTTATAATGCTCAGCTACACCTGATTATGGAGACTTGATAGTTGTGGTGATGAAGCGTTGATGACTATGAAAACTCCTCTTATGGACACTATGAAAAAATAAAATTTTCCTTGGTTGTTGGATTACTAAGACTTTGGTATTCATGATTTTGGTTTTAATTAGCCCAATGAAATTGAATCAAATGCATTGCAAATATTAGGAATAGACGGAAAAAACTTTAGAATGCATACACAAGTTAAGTAAAAATAATTAATTTAATTATTTAATTTATGGGTTAAAGTTTGTATATAAAATTTATGTAAAAATATATAGTAATTTGTAGTATTCTAATTAAAAACATATATTTATTTAATTTAGTAGTTTAATTATCTTTTAATACAAATAATAATTTAATTATAATCTCATCGAATATTACATTCACATTTAATACTTATAATTAATAACAATATATTATTTTTTATTATAAGGATAAAATTATATTAAAATATTTTTTAATCTATCTTTTGAGACAATTACTTGGAAACTTTATTTTCAAACCTATTTACTTTCACCTTTAAATTTATTAAAAAATAAATACAAATTATATTCTTAAATCTATCTAAATCTATTCACTCACTCCCTCTCAAATTCCTCTTTAAAAATAAAAACATCCTAAATCTTATGTAAAACTAAAGAAATTAAATACATTTAAAAATGAAAAATTATAAAATTCATTAAATTAAAATAATATAAATTTGTTGAAATCATATCTCGTTAATGTTATTTTTTAATAATAATTTTTTAAAACCACATTGATTGTGATAATCTAAAACTTGTCTCTAGTATTGACGAAGAAGATTTAAAAAAAAAAAACATATTATAGTGAATTGTGAAAAATTCAATAGTTACAATTACAATTAATTTTAAAGTATATTATAAATGCATCTTAAATTTATTATTAATTATTGTTTTTTAATCAAAGTCTAAAATTACATTTTACCTTCTAAATTAATAGTGTTTAACAGCCAACATTTTGGTCATTGCACAACACTATATCAATACAAAAAAAAAACAATATTATCAGGGAAATCACAAAAAAAATAAAAAATTTAATACTGCACTTGCACTGGTTCAATTAACTATTGGACTTTCATATTTAAAACTCAATAAAATTAAATGAAAATAAAAACATACCTCACTTACAAGGAAAGGTGTTCGTATCCCATGTTTGATTGCACTTATATATTGGTTTCTTATTTCCATTCTCAAATACATTTTAAACAAAAGTTGGAGATGTAATTATAACAGTAATAGTTAAGAAACAAAAAAAGAATATGAAATGACGTGAATTCCAGCTTGCTAAGAAGCAGGAGAAAAACAAGGGCTAATTAGACTTTTAAAACGGTGAAATCAGTCGTGCTTCCTTTTCTGATGGATCTTCTTCAACGACTCAGAAAAGGAAACCTCAAAATAAACACCTTAAATTACTTTTTTAAGCCTCACATTGTTTTAATAGAATGCGAAAATGAAAAGAGAATCAACATGGGCACTCTATTTTCTTGTACTCTTACTTACATCAATATTCTTTTTCAATTTCGTATACCCTTTTGATCGACAATTTCTTTCTCGTCTTGCTTTTTTGTCATCATTATCATCATCATCATCATATTTCGCTACAAAGAAATCGCCGTTCGTCGGAGCCTGTGATTACTCCAGAGGGCACTGGGTTTGGGATGAAACCTACCCACATCGGTTATACGATGAAAACTGTCCCTTTCTTGATCCAGGATTCCGGTGCCACCAAAACGGACGCAAAAATGAAAGCTTTCGCAAATGGCGATGGCAACCTGATGACTGTGAGATTCCCCGGTATGTCATATATGTTAGCATTATGTCATGCACATTGAGTGCTACTTGTTGCATGCATCCATGCAGGGCTATCTATGTGTTATCATTCTTTATCAGTTTTCCAGAGACTCTTCTTTGTATGTGTTTTTGGACTTTTTTGTTTGAATTTGTGTGGTAAAAGTGAGGAGTGGCTGAAAGAAATTTGTATGGTGATGAAGCTCAGATTCAATGCGAGTGTGGTGCTAGAGAGAAATCGCAATGGACGGATTGTGTTTGCTGGTGATTCTGTGGGAAGAAACCAGTGGGAGTCTTTCCTGTGCATGCTGACAAAAGGGGTTTCTAACCTCTCAAGAATACATGAAGTGAATGGAAATCCCATAAGCAAGCACAAAGGGTATCTGGCCATGAGATTTCAGGAATACAACATCACAGTAGAATACTACAGAACACCCTTCTTGTGTGTTATAGGTCGTCCTCCCATCAACTCATCCAATCATATAAGAAGAACTATCAGGCTTGACGAGTTGCACTGGTATTCCAAACAATGGGTTGGAGCTGATATTCTTATTTTCAATTCCGGACACTGGTGGAACCCAGACAAAACTATCAAGTCGTAGGTCAACCACAACTATTTCTTTAATAAAGTTAGTCTTGCCAAATTTCTTATCAACTTTTGGACTTATTTCAAAGAACCTTTTTCTTTCTGAAAAAAAAAACTATTAAATTTTTCTAAAATTATTTTAATTATGTTACTTGCTAAATAATATAAAAATTAAGATATTTTAGAATCGAAAATAACAGTCTTACAAGCTCCTTAACATTTTACAGGGGCAACTACTTCCAGGAAGGAGGGAAGGTAAGGATGATGAACGTGAAAGAAGCATTTTTGAGATCCTTACAGACATGGAAATCATGGGCATTAAACAATCTACATCCTGGGAGTTTCGTGTTCTTTCGTAGCTTCTCCCCCGTCCACTTCAGGCAAGTGCATTGACTTGTTTTTTCTGGGCCTGACACTCAAATAAACACCCTTCAAGACAATCTTTGATACGAAATTCACCCTGCAAAAGTTAGTTTTCAAGGGTATAGAGTCGATTTAATTTACCAATGTCTGTTGTCAATAATTTTTCATATGAACCAAAAAGATAGATTCGAACTAGTAAGTCAAGTTTGATAGATCAGCAGAGTCAAACATTTTGTTGAGAAAAGATTAATCGTTAAGAGCATGTTTCATGTAACATAACATTCAGAATTTTGGCCAAACAGTTAATTAACTCACTTCAAAATTATTCCTCATGTTTACTCATTCAATAATTTTTGGTAAAATAATAGGAAAGAGAGTAAAATTAGAGATGATAAATGTGTTTGTTTTCTGAACGAACGTTCAATTCAAAACAAAATTGTAACAAAGCTTCGGAACTTGTGCACCTTGATTACAACGTGTATCCAAACATGCACAATTTAACTATATAACTAGAAGTAAGAAATCAGTTTTCCCCCTTTTTTCCTTTAACAACTAATGTTCAGAAATTTGTTATTGTAAATCTAAAATATATGTATTTGGGGGAGGGAGTTTGGTATGACATGGGCACTGATACAAAAATTGCAGGAATGGCACATGGAATGATGGAGGACAGTGTGACAAACAAACAGAGCCAGAAAATGACCCTACAAAACTTGAAACAGAACCATATCATAACATATTTATATCTGGTGTTGTCAAACAGATGCAGTATGAGAGCCGGAAAGCCCAATTTTTGAACATCACATATCTTTCAGAGTTGAGGAAAGATGGTCACCCTTCCAAGTTTCGGGAACCAGGCACTCCAACTAATGCTCCACAGGATTGTAGCCACTGGTGCTTACCAGGAGTGCCAGACACGTGGAATGAACTTCTCTATGCCCAACTCCTGTCTGAGAAATTTGGCATGAACAAAAAATTTCCAGAAAGAGGATAACAAAGCAGTCCGATTTTAATCAGATCACAAAGAATAGTTTTGCTAGCTATACACAAATCGGCCTTGCTTCTAATCATTTATCTTCATCCACTTCCTCATCTGAGCCTATATCATCGACTGCCATTTGCTTTACTTTCTCAAGCTGCCTCAAGAGATCTAACCTTTCTGGTGCATAAGTGGATGGAATCTGCAAGAAAGAACGCATAGTAAATTCTCTCAGCGTGATTATTATTGGAGAAATGATGTCTGAATAGGAGATTGAAAAAAATGCAGCCGTAAGTCATAGTATGCATACTAGAGCGGGTACATATCTCTGAATAGCAGCCAACATTGCAGCATGCCCCACGGCAGTAACCTGTGCAAAATAAGCATTTCTTCTTAGTAGGTTACACTGGACCATTACACAGAGGAAGGGACCAGATCTAATGTTGGAAAATGATAATTTACCACTCACATAAAATAGCAATAGGTTTTTAATCTTCCATCTTTTCTGCATCTTCTATATGCATTCGTTCTTCATCTTATTTTTCCAATTCAATATTTATAGAAGGAAGAGTTAAAGGAGTAAAACGAAGACCATGCCAAGTTTGGCAGGCTCAGTCTCGGGAAAAAGAAAATGGTAGAATCTGTCGCTTAGACAGGATCAATAATTAAGTTTATACAAAGATTAATAGGACATGTACAAGGAGAAAAGTTATTCTACCCCAAATTGGAGCTATTTACTATTTCAATACTCCTAAAGTTGATGAGCTGATGACAGTTCTTACCAGCGCAGGTTGCTGAAATCACTCTATAGGTAAGCTATTAGTTATAAAGAAAATGTCAAGCAATGGTTTGCCGTAAGGAGGTTAAAAGAATATACAGAACCACCGCAAAAAGTTTCCTCCATTAAGGGAGTACATTTGGTTAAGAATTGGAAGAATATTAGGGTTCAAAGGTGCTGACGAAGAGATTATATGGAGGCCCGAAGGTACCAACCAATTGGTGGCAGATTGCACTCGGTGAAGCAATAAAAAAAGGGGTACATTGAAGGTGCCAAATACTGGTATGACAGCAGCAGATAGAGAGCATAACCCAGGTGGAAAAAGTAGTCATGGAGGCAACAACGAAGGCATCTTTCTTTTTTGGCGAAAGCAAACCCTCCTCCAAAACAAATAAATATTGGGAACTATGATATCATGAAGTATGAAGATAACGCAATACATTCTAATAATTATAGATACTATCGGGATATATGCAGGAAAGAGAAGATATTTTATGCTAAATTAGACCTATTTTTGTTTACAAACAGCAATGTCATTCATACACAAAAGAAACCTGGCAGTCTGAATGGAAAAACGAAAAATTCTAGCAATACAGTGTTTTGAACACATTATTATTAGCTGAAATTTATTGGAACTATAAATTTTGGTTGACCTCACTTCTCATTTAACGAGCCTCTCTGTTAATTTTGTAGTTTTCAATAAATTTTAACCAATAATAGACAGTGTTAGAAAGAGTGTGTTACTAACAATCCTCTCGAAAAAAAAAACTAAGGGAATTCTCCCTTGAATACAATGCCTAACTTGCAGACTATGAGGTTCTACAACTTCTACGACTTGAATATTGATGTAACTAGCTAACTAAATAATGGATATTTATCAAAGCTTTCATCAAATAGCATAGCTTTTTGTAGTTACTCCTTGACATTAAAAATTTTAGCCTCTTTAATCCAGTGTTCTAGGGTTTAATCTTTGTTACTCACATTGATCTTAAAAAGAAACGGAGTTTTAGTATTAGTATGGTACAGATGGGCTTGTGCATTCTCCATTTTCACTTACGTCAAGGGGTGCATCGAAGGTGTAAAACAGACTTGACTAATTAAGAGTTCTACGTTCTTTGTTGCACATTATAAAAATAGGCTGAACAATATCCATATGCTAAAACACTTGCATGAGGAGAACAATATGCTTCTCCTTGCTGAACAAGAAACGATTGAGATTAGAAAATGAGACTAATAGTGTGTTCAACTCACTGGAATAAGCATTAAAACACCAATAGGAATAACCGAAGCCATGTCAGTCAAGGTTCTTTTAAGTGTTTTCTTCTCTTTCTCCGTCAATTCGTCCCCTATAAGTGCCCTTCTAAGTAAACCCGTGGCAGCAGCAACATCAATAGCAAGAAGCTGAGTTCCTTGCCAGACATCCTGCTTATTCAATAATACAGAAAAAACAGGGTACAAAGAAGTTGGTTTCATATAATCAGTGCAGCGATGCAAATGAATTCATAAACCAAATAAAAGCAAGATAATCCTTCCAAGATAAAATCATACCGTTCCTGTTTCTTTTAGTCTGCCAATAGATTTTTCCAGGATGTTTTCTTTCTTCTCAACCCTGGCCATCTTAACAACCCCAGCCTCATCAGTATAACGAGCACCATCATCAATAGCTAGTAAATCCTGTAAAAGTAACATTCAATGCGCAATCTAACAGAACAGTCAAGGTAAAAATCTTAGTGGAAAGAACATACAGACAGTAGTATTGATCAATGATATCACGAACCTTCAAAATCCGTGAATATGGAACAAAGTTAGGCCAAAATCAGCTTTAGACAATTATAGTTGTATATTAAGGATTTATTAGTGTGAAAGATGATGATGATGCATATGGTTGAGAATATGAAGATAGTGATGTAATGTTAATGAATCAGAGTAAGGAAAGACTTGATGTTTGTTTTGTTAATGTATTTTATTATGTCTTTATTAGTCTTCTCCATACATAACACACAAGGTTTGTGGGTTGGTGCTGTCTACCCAGCTGGCCGAGCTCCTACCCGACACACCGAAGCTTCTACCCAACAGAACGAGCTCTTACTCTACAAGCCGAGCTTCTACCCGGTTGGCTAAGCTTCAATCATGACCTGAATTCTTAGCTTAGTTAAGCCTCCATTTATTCTTAATCTTAGGCCTTACAATAGTGCTAAGGACACGTGAGATTATTTGAAAAAGGTTTATAATCAAACCAATGCCACTCGAAGGTTTCAATTGGAGCATGAGATGACCAAGCTCGAAGGTTTCAATTGGAGCATGACATGACCAATTTCATGCAAGGGAATCTATTGATTGAGGAATAGTTTTCTGGTTTTAAGAATCTTTGGGCTGAATATTCAAATATTATTTATGCGCGTATTTCTAGTGAAGCCCTAGCTATTGTTCAAACCGTGCACGGGACTAGCAAGTGAGATAAATTTTTGATGAAGCTACTATCTGACTTTGAAGCTACTCATTCCAATACGATGAACCGTGAACCAGTGCCTCATTTGGATGCTTGCTTGAGCGAGCTTCTCCAAGAGGAACAACGAATCACAACGCATGCAGTGATGTAACACATCAATTCTACTGCTTCTGTTATTGTGGCCTATGCCACCCAAGGAAAGAATAAGACTAGAGGTATGTTCTGTCCAATGATACAGTTGTAAAGGATTTAGTCATCTTGTGAAGGATTGTCCACAAAAATTTTAAAACTATTACAAGCAACAAGGGCATATTATCACAGCTTGTCCTACACCTTCTGCAAACACTTTTACTCCAGAAATATGATTATGTAAGTTTTTTTTGTCTTTGGTCTTCAGGTAATATTCCCATTTCTTTTCAACCTTGGTACCTTGATTATGAGCCTCTAATCATATGCCAAATTCCCTTGTGTCTCTATCGAATGTGAAAACTTATGATGGAAATCATCTAATTCAAACAGTTGGTGGCACCTCCTTACATATTAGTGCTATTGATATTTCCCCTTATGTTTTTGTGTCTCAAGTCTTTCCACAAACCTTATATTTGTTGGCCAATTAGTTGATCATGATTATAATGTCCATGTTTTGGTTGTGTTGTACTAGATCAAGTATCCGAGAAGATCATTATGAAGGAACCTAAAGTGGGACGACTCTTTCCGCATGCTTATCTCCTTCCCTATACTGCCCTGTTTTTTCTCTAGTTGGTATAGATGATCAACAGCTGAATAAAATGTGGCATAATCATAATGCAAACTTGGTAAAAGTAAAACTTTACCGTTTTCTCATAATGCATCTTGCTTAAATCATGGTTTTGACATTATTCATAGTGATGTTTGAGGGATTTCTTGTATAGTGTATCATGCAGGTTATAAATACTTTTACATTCATAGATTACTATATTTTCTTTGCTCTAAAGGAGACGTTTTATCTGTTTTTCAATGTTTTGTCTCATTTCTTAAGACTCAGTTTATCTACTCATAAAAATCTAGATTTGATTTTGGAGGAGAATATATGTGTAATGCATTTCACAGTTTTTTTCAACATGAGAGGATTATATCTCACCGTTCTTGTCCTTCCACACCACAAGAAAATGGTAATGCTGAAAGAAAGAACTATCATCTTCTTGATGTTGTACGCACTCTTTTGCTTGAATCCTTTGGTCCTCCTAGGTTTTGGTGTGAAACTCTTTCTACTAATGTTCATTTAATAAATAGATTACCTTCTCCTAATATACATCATGTTTTTCCTTTCTATAAGTTGTTTAGGCATTCTCCTTCATACTCTGATCTTTGTACTTTTGGTTGTGCTTGTTTTGTGCTTCTTCCTACTTATGAACGTCACAAACTCACTAATCAATTTGTTATGTGTGTTTTTCTAGGTTATTCTCTTAATCAAAAGGGTTATGTTTGCTATGATCCTTAGCTCTGTCACATTTGAGTGTCCAAGAATGTGATTTTCTTTGAAAATCAGTATTTTATTCCCTATATGTTGCACCTTCATCTTCATCTTTATCTCTTAAGCCACATTATTTAGAATCTTCACAAACTGTGGAACAGTTCAAGCCTGGTTTCTTGTATGAGAGACATTGTCCTCATCATGGAACCCTTCATGATGATGCTCTAACACTCGATCCTAACCCACCTCCTGGATCTTGTTCTGTCTGTTCTACCTCTTCGCCAATCCACTCGATCATCAAAACCCCCTTATTGGTATGGTTTTTTCACTTGTTTCTTTATTAGCTACCTTGTCTTCTATTTATATTCTTTCCAGGCTATGGAACATGAATGTTGGAAAAAGGCAATTCAAGAAGAACTCTAGGCAATATAAGAAAATCACACATGGGACATTGTGTCTTGTCCTTCCATCGTCAAACATATTGGAAGTAAATGGGTTTTCTCTGTCAAGCTCCGATTTGATGGCTCTTTAGGTCGCTATAAAGCTCGTTTAGTAGCTCTTGGTAATCAATCCCATTTATGGAATTGATTATGAGGATAAATTTGCTCCTGTTGCCAAAATGACTACCATTCAAACAATCATTGCTCTTGCTACTTCTCAATCTTGGCCATTGCATCAAATGGATGTGAAGAATGTTTTTCTTCATGGTGATCTCAAAGAAGAAATTTGCATGAAACTTCCTTTTGGTATGGTTACTTCTTCATATGTTTGTAAACTGCAACGTTCCTTGTATGGGCTTAAACAAGCTCCTTGGGCTTGGTTTAAGAAGTTTCACACTACTCTACTTCAGTTCTCCTTCAGTCAGAGTCAATATGACTAAGTCTTCTTTCACAAGTTTCCCACTAGTATAGCTCTCCTTTGGTTTATGTGGATGATCTCATCATTACAGGAACTAATCATTACTTAATTAAGAAGTTGCATATCGAGCTACATGCAACATTTCGAATGAAAGATCTTGGACAGCTCACCTATTTCCCACTCTCTATCAATGTTTGCTAGGAAGTCTTATATACCTAACCATTACTCTACCTAAAATTTTCCCAAGCCTACTTCTCGTCATCTTCATTTTGTTGTTGTTCACCACATTATTTGATACCTTAAAGAATCACCCACACGTGAGTTATTCTTTCCCAAAGACTCATCTTTACAGCTTAGGACACAGTGATGTTGGGTAGACTGTCTAGATACTCGTCGGTCTACTACAGGTTGGTGTATGTTTCTTGATGGTGCCTTAATTTCTTGGAAATGTAAGAAGCAAGATCGTGTTTCTAAATCTTCTACTGAGGCTAAATATTGTTCAATGTCATTTGCTTGTGTTGAAGTTATGGTTACGTGGTCTTTTGGAGCAGCTTGGGTTTTCTCAACCTACATCTACACCTATTCATGTTTGATAATACAAGTGTTATTCAGATTGTTGCAAATCTATTGTTTCATGAACGTACCAAGTATATTGAAATAGATTGTCATTATATTCAGGAAGCCTTAACCGACACAGTCATCTCTCTACCTTACATCACTAATCTTCAAGTTGCTAATATATTTATCAAAGCCTTGTCTCGACAATGCCATCAGTTTCTTGTTGGCAAATTGTTGCTGGTTGACTTACCAACATCAATTTGAAGGGGATGTTAATGTATTTTATTATGTCTTTATTAGATTAGTTTCTACCTTTAATAGATTGATGTTAAGATTTATCAGGAATTACTCCCTGTAGATAGGAAATCTCCTATAATCCCTCATTTTATTGCATATCTCTTGCAATCTCCCATAGTAATGTAAAAATATTTTATGCTGCCTATTTAAGTAAAGAGGGTTGCAGAATACTGGCAAGCTTTTCTAAGCAAAGAAATCATGTCATATACTATGGCATCAATAGCTAGTAAATCCTGTAAAAGTGACATTCAATGTGCAATCTAACAGAACAGTCAAGGTAAATTCAACTTCTGCTGCACAGTTCCTTGCCACCACATATACCTTGGAGAAACAAGAAGTAGTATGTGTGACAAGGAGCAATACAAAAGCTGAATTTAGAGCTATGGTTCAAGGTATATGTGAAGAAATTCAATTTAAGAGGATTCTGTCCATCACACTATGAGGATGTTATGAGACAACAAAGCTACTATAGCATTGCAAAGAACTCAATAAACCAAGATAGGACAAAACATGTGGAGATTGACCTACTCTTCGTTAAGACAAAATTGACCATGGTATTATAAGTACTTGTCAGAAAGCGTGATTGGTGTGATAGAGATTGGCATGATGTATTTTAGGAAGGTTTATATTTGATATGCTGTAATTTTGTAACAGTTTTGTGCTGTCTTTATTAGGTTCATTTATAGTTGATTAATCCCGTAATCATAGGGATTTATTCCTGATAATATGCAGTCCATATTTCCTAAAATATACTGCAGACTTATGTATTTATATAGAGGTTAATAACCTCTTGGAATAATAAGAAAGTATTCTATTCCTTCTAAATCTGAGATGGTATCAGAGCTCCCGATCCTTGGGAGTCTCTGACCGTGCCTTTAAACCAAAACTGCAGCCTTCATTGCTGCTCAACAGTTAACCTAAAAAGCAGCCTTTATTGCTGCACCACCTTTAGGCCTTGTTACAAGCCTTCATTGCATCGCATCTGGGTATGGCTGACCTCGCGAATTTGGAGACAGGAGACAGATTCCAGACTGCTGGAGAGCTACAAAATGTTCATTCCGCTTATCGATTAAATGGGAAAAACTACCTCAAATGGTCTCAAATCATTAAGACTGTTAGAAGTGGACTTTAAGCCTAACTCAACCCCACAAAACCGGCTTGTAGGGTGAGGTTTGCACCCACTTATATACACTTAAATGGCCTCATCTCTAGTCGATGTGGGACTTCCAACAAAGACCATCTTGAAAGGGAAAGGGAAGATCAGCCACCTGACGGGTGATGCACCTGGTGCGACTGATCCCAAATTCAAATCATGGGATGAAGAAGACTCCATGATCATGGCGTGGCTGTGGAATTCAATGGTCCCAGAAATCAGTGATACCTGCANGTTTCTGAAATCANCAAAGGAAATTTGGGAGGCANTCGAACAAACATACTCTAAGGCCAAGGATGCTGCCCAAATCTATGATGTAAAAGTGAAAACNNTGGCTGCCAAACAGGGAAACAAATCCATTACAGAATATGCCAATCAACTCAAGTCTCTATGGATGGAATTGGATCACTATCGAGTTATAAAAGCAAAGTGTTCAGAAGACTCAGCAATTCTAAAAGAGTATATTGAACAAGATAGGGTCTATGATTTTTTGGTAGGCCTAAATCCTGAGTATGACCAGGTCCGAATTCAAATCCTGGGGAAAAGAGAAAGTCCCAGGGCTTAATGAAGTGGTGGCCATTATCCGAAGTGAAGAAAGCAGAAGAGGGTTGATGCTGGAGACCTCAACCACCGAAAACTCTGCAATGATAGCTGAAGGAGGAACAATCATGGTTGCCAATCAGAGGAAAAACTGGATTCCCAGTATGGAGAAAAAACATGAGGAGATTTGGTGTACNCATTGTAAAAAGCCTCGTCACACAAGGGAAAAGTGCTGGAAATTACATGGAAAGCCCCCAAGCCGAGAATGGGGACTGCAAGATGGAAAGACCACAAGTAGAGAATGGGGCTCAAGAGGAGAAGATGGGAAAACCCCAAGTCAAGAATGGGGGCCAAAAAACCCAAGTCGAGAATGGGGACCGAAAGGAGGACCACAGAAAAAAGCATACATTGCTAATGGACAAGGTGAAAAAATTGTCTAGTTGAATCATGAAGAGATAGAACGGGTAAGATCCATCCTTAGTAAATTGGAGAAGCCCACAGGTACGTGCTCTTTGACATATTCGGGTAAGTTTCCACTTTTGTTTNGGCTTAATGTTTCAGATACACCATNTACACATTACTGGATATTAGACTCTGGAGCCACTGACCATATGACCCCCCTATCCAAATACTTCTCCACATATTCCCCATGTCCTAGCAACAAGAAAATTTCCACAGCAGATGGAACCCTCATAACTGCAGCTGGACAAGATGTCCAAATAAGCCCATCCATGACTTTAAAAAATGTTCTTCATGTCCCTAAACTATCTACCAACCTGATTTCCATACAAAAACTCACCAAAGATCTTTCATGTAATGTTGTTTTTGACAGCAACACATGTATATTGCAGGACAANAACTCGGGGAGGACGATTGGACATGCTAGAGAATGGAATGGCCTATATTACATGGAGGACCCTAATCTGCCTAACAAGAGTCTCATTTCTAAATCCACCATGACCAATAAAGAGAAAGCTCAACTTCATCATTATCGGCTAGGACATCCATCATTTCAAGTTATAAAATTACTTTTCCCTTCCTTGTTTAAAAATTTAAATGTGGAGAGTCTCCATTGTGAGGTGTGCGAATTTGCGAAACACAAACGTGTACCTTTTCCCATTAGCAACAAAATGAGTCCTTTTCCATTTTTCCTTGTTCACACTGATGTATGGGGTCCTGCATATGTTCCTAATATTTCAGGTGCAAAATGGTTTTTAACATTCATTGAAGATTGTACTCGGGTGACTTGGGTCTTTTTGTTGAAACAAAAATCTAAAGTTAGCTCTGTATTTGTCTAGTTTGTCTCAATGATTAAAAATCAATTTAGGGTCAATATCAAAAGAATTAGGTCCGACAATGCCAAGGACTACTTTAATTTTGTTCTAAACTCTTTTTGCCAAAAGGAAGGGATAATCCATGAGTCCTCATGTATGAACACACCCCAACAGAATGGGATTGCAGAAAGGAAAAATGGTCACCTTTTAGATCAAACTAGAGCTCTACTTTTTCAAAATCATGTTCCTAAGAGATTTTGGGGGGAAGCCCTTCTTACTGCCACCTATCTAATCAATAGGTTACCTACTAAAGTTTTAAATTCAAAAAGTCCCATGGAAGTTTTATCCTCATTCTACCCACACTTAGACCCTACAAATAACCTCCAACCTAAAATATTTGGGTGATTCCTTTGTACATGTTCATAGTAATGAAAGGGGAAAATTGGATCCTAGGGCTGTCAAATGTGTTTTCTTAGGGTACTCTACCACACAAAAGGGATACAAATGTTATCAACCTCTTTCCAAGAAATTCTATGTGTCAAGAGATGTCACCTTCAACGAAAAAGAGAGTTACTTCAAACAACCTCATCTTCAGGGGGAGAATGTAAGAGAGGAAGATGAGACGCTCATGTTCCCAAACATAACGTTTGGACCTGAAATTGGTGGGACAAATGGCATTGTTGTTCCTGAAATTGAGGGAGGAATTGAACCTGCACCTGAACCAGAAACTGCACCTGAACCAGTGAGACCTGCACCTGATGGCGGCGGAAAATTTGGGAAAAATATGGTATATTCAAGGAGAGAAAAGGCCATTCTAGAACCTAGCAATGTCCAAGAATCCAATCCGCCGTCACTACATGAGGTAACACCTTCAAAACCTATAAATTCCAATGATTCTAATGAACTTGTTTATGAAAATTCAGAAGTGTAGGTAGACCAAACTCTTAACCTACCCATTGCCCTTAGAAAGGGAACTAGAACATGCACCCAACAACCACTTTACCCACTATCAAATTTCTTATCCTTTGAAAAATTCTCACCTACCCATAAAACTTTTCTCATTAACCTCAACTCCACACACACACCTTCCTCTGTATCTGAAGCATTGTCTGACAGGAAATGGAAACAGGCCATGGATGTGGAAATGGAGACGTTAAACAAAAATGGGACCTGGGAACTTGTCACCCTACCTCCTGGAAAAAAACCAGTAGGGTGTAAGTGGGTATATGCAATAAAGTATAGGGCGGATGGAACAATCGAACGTTACAAAGCAAGGTTGGTAGCCAAAGGCTTCACTCAAACTTATGGAGTTGATTACTTGGAGACATTTGCCCCGGTTGCTAAAATGAACACGGTCAGAGTAATATTGTCACTAGCAGCAAATAATGATTGGGATCTGCAGCANTTTGATGTGAAGAATGCTTTTCTACATGGAGACCTTGAAGAAGAAATATACATGGAGTTGCCCCCTGGTTACAATGGACAGGCTACTGCTGGAACTGTTTGCAAGTTAAGAAAGGCTCTATATGGGTTGAAACAATCCCCAAGAGCATGGTTTNGGAGATTTACCAAAGTTATGATAGGTTTGGGCTANAAACAAAGCCAAGGGGATCACACTTTATTTATCAAACATTCAGTTTCAGGGGGAGTAACAATTCTATTAGTATATGTAGATGACATTATAGTAAGTGGAGATGACAAAAAGGAACAGCAAGTGTTATGCGAATGCCTTGCAACCGAGTTTGAGATCAAGACCCTAGGGAGGCTTAAATATTTCTTAGGAATTGAAGTAGCTCATTCCAAGAAAGGAATCTTTATATCTCAACAAAAGTATATTACTGACTTGCTTAAAGAAACAGGAAAGACAGACTTGCTTAAAGAAACTAGGAAAGACAGGCTGCAGACCAGCAAGCACCCCAGTTGATCCAAATATAAAATTGGGAAGTATGGAAGAGGATGTTGTTGTGGACAAGGAAATGTATCAAAGACTTGTGGGCAGGCTTATTTACTTATCTCACACTAGACCAGACATTGCGTTTGCTGTGAGTCTTGTCAGCCAGTTTATGCACCAACCAAAGGAAGCACATTTACAAGCTNCTCTTAGAATTGTNCAGTACTTGAAAGGGACTCCCGGAAGAGGAATTTTGTTCAAACGGAACAAGAGTGTAAGTCTTGAGGCATACACAGATGCAGACTATGCGGGGTCAGTGGTAGATAGGAGATCAACCACGGGATACTGCACCGTCCTTGGTGGAAACTTAGTTACTTGGAAGAGTAAAAAACAGAATATAGTGGCTAGATCAAGTGCTGAAGCAGAATTTCGAGCAATGGCCCACGGAATATGTGAACTTCTATGGCTGAAGATTATATTAGAAGACTTGAGGATAAAGTGGGATGAACCAATGAGGTTATACTGTGACAACAAATCTGCAATTAGCATAGCCCACAACCCGGTACAACATGATAGAACTAAACATATTGAGGTTGATAGACACTTTATCAAGGAAAAACTAGACAGTGGCATGATTTGCACACCATATGTATCCACCCAGAACCAAATTGCAGACATACTCACCAAGGGGCTGAACTACATTAACTTTGAAAGAATCATATCCAAGCTGGGAATGGAAAACACCTATTCACCAGCTTGAGGGGGAGTGTCAGAAAGCGTGATTGGTGTGATAGAGATTGGCATGATGTATTTTAGGAAGGTTTATATTTGATATGCTGTAATTTTGTAACAGTTTTGTGCTGTCTTTATTAGGTTCATTTATAGTTGATTAATCCCGTAATCATAGGNATTTATTCCTGATAATATGCAGTCCATATTTCTTAAAATATACTGCAGACTTATGTATTTATATAGAGGTTAATAACCTCTTGGAATAATAAGAAAGTATTCTATTCCTTCTAAATCTGAGAGTACTGACATGTTCCATTATGCAAACAAATAGCAGACATCCTGACAAAGGCTCTTCCAAGGAACACATGAAAACATTAAATCTAATCTGGGTATGATAGACATCTACCACCCAGATTGAGGGGGAGTGTTGGAGATCAGCACATATCAATCAGAATCTGCTTGAGATCAGCACATATCAATCAGAATCTGCTTGAGATCAGGACATATCAATCAGAACCAGTCATTTCTGATTTGTACAGCCCATAATAGGATTTAATGTAAATAAGATAAGTTTTTATTTCCTTATTTGTGCAGAACATTTATAGGGAGAATTATGTCCCTGATTTTTAGGGATAGATTAGTGAACAGATTTATTCCCTTGTTTTCTATTTATACCTTCTTTTGTATTTTCCCCAATTTAGAAAATATACATAATATTTTCCGCAATTATAAACCATGAAAGGACAACTCTGTTGATGCCTTCTATTGATGTTTCTCTTTTGGAGCATTATCAGTGGTGCAAACTGAAGAGTGGCATGTTTGCAAGGAGGAAGTTTAGAAAAATCCTCATCTTTACAAAATCTTTCAAGAGGTTTTGTAAAAGCAGGTTAGTACTCCCAAGAAATTTTGTCAGGATCCTTACTCTTCTAAAGAATTATTTACCAATGCACTTAGTAAGAAAAACTTTTGTAAGCAATATAAAATCATAAACTTGTAACTTATTGAGTATTTCAGACATACTTCATTATTTTCTGACTGATAGGCACTTCTTTGAACCCGTTTCTCAAGTTCTATAAGCTCATTTCGCAGAAGCTCAAAGCGGCGGATTTCATTGGATTCTTGTTCCACAACCCCAACGTTTGGTGCAGGCTGTTCGATATTATTTTCCTTCAATCAAGATAGGAAGAAGTCCATGTTACTAAAGTTCCACAAAGTATCCACTCACTAATTGTAACAGACAATTTTTTACAAGTAGACTAAATGAAGTACAAGCAAATTCAAGATAAGAATTAATAGGCAATAAAACTCATGCAAAAGAAGTAATGTTTTAAACTTAGCATTTTGACATTGTAAACTTTGAAGCTAACAATAGTCAACCACTTTTGCAAGGTCTAAGGAAAAGGTATAAAAAGACAGGTTTATAAATTCTTAAGATAGGCCTTTTGAGGTCAACTTTCACTTCTCCATATGTGACCTGCAGCAGTTCCTTTTTCTGTTTCACTAATCTAACACAATTACAATGAAAATATGGTAATACATTATTTATTACTTATGACAATAAAAGAAAAAGCATCATAGAACAAATGCCACTAAAGATACGGAGAGGATATTAACAACATCAAATTATAAATACACCAATACATACATAAGGATCCACGTCAGATTCTAAGCCGGGCTTTTTGGTGACAGGACCTTCAAAGATGCTCCAAAATCCACGCGACTTTCCAACATTTCTGGAGAAAAACCATGTTCTTCTCAAATAAATATAAAAGCAGGACAATAAAACACTGCCAAGAAAACGAAGTAATAGATGCCAGTTGTGCTCTCAGAAATAGGCAACTAGATATTCATACCTTTTGTTCCTGTCTACCCTTACATTAGCATTCTTTCTGCTTTTCCCTTTCACATACTCGTCTTCTTCAACTGGTGTGTAGTTCCGGCCACTGTTAACCCCCTGAATGAGTATAATAGAAATATTATAACAGTAAAAAAGAAACTCAAAGGAAAAAGTATTTGACTAGTGTACCAGGGAGTCAAGCAACACAATGAATTATTGTACAAAGAAATTGTTACAAGTATAGAAATATGGATCGTATCAGTGTAAGAACAGATATGAAGATCGTATCTTTATAATTAGAAATATCAAGATCATATCTTTATAATTAGAAGTATCAAGATCATATCTCTATAATTAGAAATATCAAGATCGTATTTGCATCATTAGTGACGTTAGTTTGAATTGTGCGAAATGCAAGTTAGGTAAACACATTTGACTGTCATGTTATAGCATCTTTTGTTATAGCATCAATAAATGCAGGATGCATTCAATTTCCAAACTTCTATTAATCTCAACTTCTAAATGTCCATTTTTATCATATTGGTTCTCTATTTATAAGTAAAATGGAAAAACGACCCTTCAATGTCAATCAAAGCCATCAAAGCAGTCGTTTAGTTCTATCATTCTAATCTTTCAATGGACCAAAAAACAATATAACTGCACTTTAGGAACCAAATTAATGAGTCTTATATGCAACAAATGTAACAAGTGCCAATTACATATTTATAATCCTAACTTCTATAATTGGACCACTCACTAGTTAGTTTATGGATTTGTTCATAACTATAAACAAATACCAACAAACAATGCATATACAATATTATAACAACATATATAACAATATTAAAGGCAAAATATTATTTGGTACTAGAAACTAGAAAAGGTTTCCTCTTTCAGGGAAAGAGGCAAAAGAAATTCTTAAATAATAAACATTAAATGTAACTCAACCTCACAAAATAAGCTTAGTAAGGTGAGGTTTATATACACTCATTGTAATTTGATTATATCTCTAGTCGATGTGGGATCTTCTATACACCTCACTGATGACTGGTCTAGATATTTGTAGGTGGTTTGATAGTGATCTAATAGCGAGTGATACAATAAGCCCAACAAGCTTCACTAGGATAAGCTATGATACCATCTTCAAAAGTGGACTTAAATACTCATCCTCACAAAATCGGCTTAGTAAGATAAGATTTGCACCCACTTATATACTATAATTCGATCTTATCTCCAATCTATGTGTGACTTCTAATGACATTGTCAGGGGCTAGAAAGTGTATGAGAGGAGAAGGTATAGGAGGGAGAGAGAAGAGGACCGAACCGTAGAAGACGGGGTATGAGTTGGCCAAATGGTGGAAGAAAGGGGGCGAGCTGACCGAACGGTTGGAAGCAACAAGGAAACATCCTAGTTGTCTCAACGGTTAGGAGGAGCGGGAAACTAATTAGAGTAATAAGAGAGATATCTTGAGAGGATATTCAGCCAGAGTTAATTAGAGTAAACAAGGCCATATCTTAGGATATTATTTAGTATAAGTTAAATATAGTAAATAAGACTAAATATATATGAATAAGTTAATTATAGCTAATAAGGATATTTTCTAATATTCAGTACAGGTTTGGGGCGGGAAATATGTAGTATAAATAAAGGGGAAGCCTAGGGTAAAAGGTATGCTTTTGATTTGCAAGTTTTGTAAGAGAGGTTATGCTCTCAAATAACTGAGAGAGGTCATGCTTTCAGTTATTGTTTGCTTTCTTTGTTTTAGTATTTTCCATTCAATAAAGAGGTTTATTCAATTATTTCCATTGTTCCTAATCTGAAAGTGTGTGGAGGAAACCTTCTAGTTACGTTCCATACTCGGATACGTAACAGACGTCAACATAAGAAAAAGGAAAGTGTTGCAGATTGTGTATTTCCATCATTTACCTCATACATCATATCATTATCAAAATTTACTTTTATCATTCTTTTACAAAATTTAAGTAGACATCTTTCCACATTATATGTAATTAGGACACATTTTCATTTTTGTAGCAATTTGGTTTGTTGGCCAGAATTCTATGATAGTTTTTATCATCGAAGGCTTTCTATATAGTAACCAGCATTGTACAGTTTGGATTTAGTGTCTGAATGAAGCTAGTTAAAGGTTAGTTTAACAGTTTTCCCCAGCCTAAGCAGTTAGTTGTATTATAATATCTTATTACATCATTCACATATTAGATATTGATATTCAGTTCTTAATCTTTTTTATCTAGTGAAAGTTATGGAAATTAAACTTCAAGGTAGATATCCATTATGTATAGTTTCAAAGAATTGATCAAGGAGGTTAGTGAGGAGTGGACCGTGTACCTCATGAAGAGAATCAGCTTTTGCTCTAAAAGACGCCACCAGGAATTCAGCTTCTTTCCAAAGTTTTCGTATTTTCTCCAAGTCAGAACAGGCTGCTTTCAAATGATCTTTTCCAGAACTAGAGCTTGATACATGCAACTCTTCAAGCAACTTTTCAAGTCTTATCACAGCTTCTTCAACACTTTTCAGTGCCTAAAATTATATGCCAAATAGAACACACAAACAAGAATGAGATACATGAAAACAATAGGTTTGAGAACCATCTAAAGTATGAAGCAAGAATATTGATAAAGATATCCCTTTGTATATATTAGTCTGTTTTATAGACAGGACATTGTTGTATACTATTTCCTTTAATAGACAAGAATCAAATTTCATTACTAGGAGACTTGATTACGAGTATGTTCTGTACTTATGCCTAGGAATCATTGACCCTTAATTACACAAATTGAGAGAGGATACAATCATGAAAAATAATTTAGTTTTCCTTTTTAGATTATCTTGTATTATACTATATAAGAGAACATTTCTATGATATAATTATAGAAAAAGCCTCACATCTTTTATAATAAAAAATATAATTTATATGTATTATTATTAGGAAATATTTGATTTATTATTGTATCACCGTATCTTTATAACTAGAGGACACTAAATATCCTCTATTTATTGTAATGAATCAACTTTTCCAATATAAACGAAGCACCTGTTTTGTTTCAGAAACACAGTTTCATCTTACTGTCTCTATTTTCTACAGTTCAACATGGTATGTAGAGTCTCCTGCCATGTTGGCCCAATGGTCATCGCCTCCTACGAAAAGCTTCATTTTGTAAACCATTTTTCCAGTCACTCATTTTGCCAAGGCTTTGCCGCACTCTGCTGTAACACTTCTCCTTTAGCCGGAACTGTGCAACCCAAAGGTAATAATGCTTTCCCTTTCCCTTTCAAAAGGGATATATGTTATGATTTTCTTGCATTATAAAGGAGTGTTTGTTTTCAGGCTTTATTGTGGAGTCATTGTATCTGTGAATGATATTTGCTTTAGCTAAAAAATTATGCTTATATTGGAATGTTTGTGCTAATAAATCTTGTTTGTGGCCTAAATGCCAAGAAACCTCCAAGTTCCATTGCTTTCATTAACTGGTAAAGTGAAGCACTTTGGAAAGCGATGCACTTTGGTGTGAGTAATAATTTGCTGTGAGATGCAATTTGGTTCATTGTAAAGGAAGAGCAGAGTGGTATGCTACAGTTCAGTGGTAATAAACAAAGAGGGAGAAAGATAGAATGGAATGGGAGTGAGTAGAAGTGATATTAAATAGCCAAAGGGAGAGCAAAATTATTTGTTTTTTGGTAAAGGGAGAGTAGCATTGGCATCATATTTTGGTCAATGGAGAGCAGTATACACAACATTTTTTATTTATAGAAGAGAGGCAGTCATGACGCAGCAGTTTTTAGGCATTGATTTGTATGGGGTTACTTGATGGTTTTTAGGCAATGGAGTGAGCTAGGTTAAGTAATTGGACTTTGAAGGAAACAATGGGCTTAAATTCAGGGATTATATTGTGACTGCCAAGCTTTTAAATTGGTATAAAAAAAAGTTCATATAAATCTTATAGGATAAAAGTTTCTTAACTTTAACTGTTGCATTGACTTTGTTTAAAAACAATAAAGTTACATTAGTACTTCAATGCTTTTTTCTCTGTTTTTCTTATATTTGCAGACATTTTCATTTATGTATAATTAACTGAAAATAGTAGAAGCACTGAGATTTGAATGTGCATTTGGTTTGGGTTTTGTTGAAAGTTGAATTGAATAATGAAGGTAGGAGAGTTTGCTGAGAGTTATCTCATATATAATAGAGTAGATTATAATTAGTGCAGTTCTATGCAGAATTAAATGAAGTCAAAGGGGAGTAATGAGATGAAACAATGATAATATGAAAAGTTCTGGCTTTGTTCTTTCTTCAGTCAAAAAATAAAGGATGGGAGGTTGTCACGTTTTCATATGTTTTACTAGTCTTAACAATGATCTATAATATGCTTCTTTTATATTTTATTCGAACCAATTTCAGTTTGCAGTTCAATCAGTGGAATGAACGAAAGATGGGTTCTTTCCTTTTTACTATATTATTATTAGAAATAGAATTACTACATAATTTAAAACAGCTTTTTGTTCTCCTGAATTTTCCTTCTTTGCCTTGAACGTGATATATGGCCTTAGAGGGCTTACAAGACTTAGCAGTGAACCTAAATATTTTGCTTCTTCACCCAACTACTCCATTACCATCTTAATTGCAGAACAACCATTTTATCTGTCTTTGCTTTGTTTACAGGGAGAGAAACTTTTGGAAAGCATTGGTGGCATATTCTCCAGAATTTGAAAACCAATAATAATGGTACAATAGCTTTTGGAATCTCTGGTGCTGCATTCTTTTGGTATTGGATGAAGTTGATGAATTCTTTGTCTTTCAATTTCCGAGGAAGACATGCACAGGATATTGGAACATGTAGGGAGGAGATCAAGTGCAGACCCAAGCTCAAATTCATTATGCACATTCTTATTTTAGATTTAGCTTTGGCACGGTTTAGAGTGCTTTTAATAACTCATAATTCTGATTGTAGTTAGTAGTACATAGTTTGTATTTTAGAAGTGTCCAATACTTTAACAGCAGTGCCAAAACATTCCATTAGTTTGAGTTAAAATAGTTCACTGAACTAAACTATAATTAACAAAAAAAGAGTTAACTGAACTGCACTGCACTATAAGTGACTAAAAAATAGTTCAGTTCAGTTACTCAATTCAGTTACTCTGAACTATTTTTTAGTTCAGTACAGTTTTCTTAAAGTAGTTCATAGTTAACTATAATATTTTATAGTGTAGTACACTATAAGGCAGTTTGCCCAACCCTAGTAACCAGCGATTTTTCTGAGTTGTCCTTCTCAGACTCGTTGCCTTCTATTACCCTCACAAATGACTCTTACATAAAAGTTCACATCATTGATCGATACCACCTACTTCATAAACTCCTTTTACAATCTGTTTTGTCTGTCCCTAGTTGTCCATTTAATTTAATTTTTATTAGCAAACTCAGCTGTTCTCTTCACTTTTTTGTGTTGTTTGTTAATAATTGTTAAACTCTAGAGAAGAAAGAAACATTGAGTTGAAACTGTGTTTCTAACACAGCACAGGTGCTCTATTTATATTGGAAAAAAAGAAGTCAATACAATAAATAGAAGAGATTTGATATCCTCTAATAACAAATATATGATTCAAGAATATATAAAAAAAATTCTAACAATACGGATGTAATCTAGATATTTCTGATTATATAGGATTAGTTCTTTATTTCTATAATTATATCAATATTCTTGATTATATACGTTCAGCTACTTATATCTATAATTATAATAATATTCCTGATTACATAGGATCACTACAGTATTTGTATATTTATAACAACTATTTTGTTCTAGAATAGGATGGATGGACAAACGATAGGACAGAGTACTGGGGATTGTATTGGCTATCACCATCTGTTGGTTGTCTTCGTTGCTCTGCTGAACTTTCCCCATCAATGCCTTGGTCACCCTATCCTAGAAAATTTGTATTTTTAGTTCTTAGTGTTTCTACCTTTAAGTCATTAGTTGTGCTTTATGTCAATTAGGAAAACATATCTGTCACTCTATACTCCTCAAGTCAATAAGACTTAGTTTCTTATCCTATCCGGCCATGTCCAACCTCATAATAGGGAAGATGAAGTTTCAATTTATACAATGAAGTTTTGAAAATACAAATGATACTGTGAGGAAGAGAGAAAGAGTACAATTTCTTTAGTGAAACTGATTGATTGTACAGTACTTAGGCTCTACAGAATAACTTAACAGACTAAGTGGTTCCAGAACATCTATATTATATATAGACTCTTCATAGACTAAGTGACGCCTATTATTAACTTGGAAGCGTCACTTAGATCAAATTCAAATTATGAAAGTGAGAATCGAACCTCGTCAAAAGAACCTGACTCTTTTATAGTTGACTGAACTGTAGATCTATGTCCATGAACTATTTTAGTGGCTTCAGCCTCCAGGGCGTTTTCCCTGCATTACAATTTACAAAAGTATAAGTGTACGATCTTTGGAATAAAAATCTCTACAAAAGTTCAGTTTCACAATTCCTGGAATTCTAGTAACGCTATAAAATATAAAATACATTGTATAAACTATCTTCAGAAAACTGTTTCCCCATACAATCAAATTAACTATTTACTAGATTTGACAAATCTAGTGGTGATGTCTCCAAAATGACAATCATCCTCAATATGTTTCATCCTAACGAAAGACAAAATTAAAGGAAATGTATAATGTTGACTGGATGTCACAAATAAGGTAGGAGTTATTTTAGCCATATGAACTCACAAGTGACTAATGTCATCACTATGTATTCTACTTCTATACTCAATCTTGCCACAAAAGTTTGCTTCTTGCTTTTCCACATTATTAAATTACCTCAACAAGAACACAATTCCCTAAATGGAGAGTTTATAGCTAGATGACTCTTCCTAGTCAGCATGAGGATACCTAACAACTTGAGTGTGTAGAAATATAAGATAAATTTGAAGATCTTACATCAATTACAATTATCACCTTACAAGCCAATTTTCTGATATTATGTTAATATGATACCAGATCCTATCCAAGCCAATTTCGAAGATTGTTATTCTAGCCTATAGATTCAACTCTTGACCTTTTCCATTTCATCTTCACTTATTGCAAAGATTCTACTCCGAAATGGAAAACTAATAAAAAGACTATATTTAGTACAAGTGGTGTGTTTATGTTGGAGGAAATGTACTCAACACCTTTGGGGATGAATGTGCTTGAAGAAAGAGGGAATGATATAATCTAGACTGGTCAATATAATTTTGCGTATTTTTTGCAAATTTTGTTGTCTTTCTTAAAGTTTGGGAGAGAAACTTAAACTTTTTATTATTACTGAACTAACTTTTCTATTACACATACTATCCTATTTAAGGGATAGTGGATCAACATAAAACAAAAAGAAAGAAAAGGAAGTTACTAAAAAGCCCACACACAAAAGCCTATTAGACAATACAATATATTTCAACAGGCTTTAATTAAGAGTTCACTTGCTAGAATATCAAGAATAAAGAAGATGGACTGACTTTCCTGATAGACCCACAAAAATATATCATCTAATGCTATTTTCTACATGTTGATGAAGACTTGGAGCCCAATTGGAAGAAAACATGACAAGTCGAAATTCACATCATCTAGAAGAAGCATTGAGGGGCTGAAGTTTAAGTAGTTGGGCTAAGTAATTGCTTAGGCCAATTTTTCATCATTGTTAATTTAATCTTCGCATTTGTTTTTATTTAAATATTTCATATCTTTTAGGATGGTCTAGGTCAGTTTTTTAGTGTACTTAGGTGAATTATAGTGGAAGATAAGTGCTAGTGGGAATTTATTTCTAATGGAGTCTTAAGGGGTATGTACCACTTGTTGCCATCTAAGCTTTCTTGATATGAACATTATGTAAAAAGTTGGGACATATATATGAATTCTGAAAGAAAATTAAGTTCTCTTTGTAAGAACTTTATGGATTCTGAGTTATAAAAACCCATATTTGATCTTATTAGAGTACATGTGGCAATCAACCCTATAAGTTATCACTAACCTCAACTTTCTTGAGTATAGCATCAATATTCTTCCCCAAACTGAATATAAGAGCAGTCATTCTTCCATTTTCTCATCACATATTCAACTACTTTTATGTGATTATGGTTATCCAATTTAAATATAAGTAAATTCTTTTCTAAAAGAAGAGGTCTTTCCGGATAAAATTTAGCAATGCGATTAGAGATATTTTATTGAAAAAATGAAGTGTTTACTATGAAAGCTATGGGTGATGAAAGCTACAACAAAGCACCTTTGACAACCCTTCAAACATTCTTGGTGAATATTTTGACAAGACTATAAAACAAAAGCATATGCAATTGTAACATGCAGTCACTACACTGGTTTCATTCAGTTGTTCTTATCCAGCTTTGAGCTATCGATTAATATCCTGGTCTTTATTTTACCCCAAAAAATAAATGTATGGTTTTTGATGCCTAAATATCAGTGTTGACGAATGTGAATGCAACAATTTGAGTGAAAATACATAGTAAATGCCAAATTTCATTCATAGCTAACCTAATCATCCCAAGTTCTTCCATACATTCCATCAGCTTCTTGTGCCTAAAATAAAAGAAAAAACCATATAAGAATTTATTAAATTGGTAGTGTTTTGTCAAACCATAAACAAGCATGGTTCAAGTTACCCCGTTGACAGAAACTCAGCTGCTTTCACATTTGAAGGACTCTCTGGCCATGTACTGTATTTAATAAAGCTCTGAATCCAATGAGAGCAAGCATCAAAAGCTTGGGGCACTGCATCAGGATTTGGAGGACCTTCTTGTTTATTCCTATGCATATGAGACTGTTTTGAAACACTGGTGATTCCAGGATAAAAAGGAAGCCAATCCAACTCTTCACAAACTACCTACGCAGTCAACGGGCTTTTACCAGTTAAAATAACTAAATGATTAAGCATGTCTGCCAACTTTAATGACCATAAATACTAACCTCCACATACAATTGATATGAACTAATTGATGAGAGCTGAGGGTAGTATAAAATACTACCTCCAATAAGATACCTGCACCAAACAGTCAGAAGAATAAAGAAATGCATAAATATTCATAGAAAGCATAAACAGAGTTAATAATAAATATTTGAGTTTGAATTTGATGGGAAAAGAGAGAACACATACTCTTGCAGTGATATGGTGCATAAAGTCACTAACCAAAAACAATTACTGATTCTAATTATCTAAGCCAAGCACTACTTTAGTACTCTAAAAGACGCTACAGAAAAAAACACATACAAACCCACAAAACCCTAAACCCTAAAATCACTAATATGATAAGACTCCTAAAACAATAAGAAACATAGTGTTTTAACAACAGGGAAAACATATAAACAAGTTGTACCTGATGAAATCTTCAATTGGATCATCCAGAGTTTCAAAACCATTTGTCAAAAGAAATGACCTTGTACTTCTGCCTAAAGCAATAAAGAACCCAAAAACAGCCAAATCCTTCTCCAAGACCTGCACTAAGCCAACTTTCAATTGAAGCTTTTTGTAACAACAAAGCACTAATATGAACGGAAGAGAACTAGTTACATTCAACTAAACTCATCTCTTCAGTCCTTTTTTATTCCATTCACTGATTTTTTTTTCTTTTGAAACATTTTGATGATTATGAGATAGATTTTTATTGATATTTGTAGACTCCTTCCATGTTTCCTAGTTTACTTTATTCACGAGATTACTGTATCATATCTTCGATGTAAGGATTACTTTCCTTTTCTATATATGATGTATTATTGAGGAGATTGTTGTATCATATCTTATATCGAGATATTATGACGCAGAAAAATATTGTTGATGCGGTTTTGCTACAGCTGGAACAGTGATAGTTTCACACAAGGGAGGCAATTTCAAAATGAGAACAGAGGGTTTAACCGCTAACATTCTCTAGCAATAACACAGTGAATTCTTGTTCTGATCAAGGCCAAGAAAAGTATAGATCACATATATATATGGTATTGATTATTTAATGTAAATTAAGTATAGGCTTCAATGTGGTTTTAGTCATTCAAGTTTGGGTTATTTTTTCTTTTAGTGCTCCAAATTAAAAATTGCACCTTTTAGTCCATGAATTTCAAAAAATGTTCGTTTTAGTCCCTCACCATTAACGGTATTATTCTTGTTGCTGACATGGCTTGCGATGTCTACATCAACAATAACAAGTAAACTAAAATACTGATGTGGAAATTCAATTTTCAAATTTTCGACTAAAATAATTTTTAATCTCTCAAATTTAGGTCAAATTTTATTATAGTTCCCAGAATTTAAAAACAACATTTTTAGTCCTTCAAATTAAAAAATTGAATTAATATCTCTAATTCAAGACTAAATGTGAAAATTTTGTTTCATTCAACTCCTTTATGTAAAATATTAAGGGATGGAAAATTTAAAAAAAAAAAATTGACTCATAATCTGTGTCAACCTTTTTGTGTTATATGAATAGGTTTAAGTGACCAAGAATATGTTTTCGAACAACGTTGAATCAGTTCATGTACATCCCTTTTATTGATCATTGGATGTTTATATCCGTATCCTAAGATAGCTTCAAAACACTCCAAAACAAGGTGTACTATATGAAGATAAAAGGAATACCCAACTATTTGGGTATTACGATGTTGATTGAGCTGCATCTCCTATGGAGAGACATTATACTTAAGGATATTATGTTGCATCTCCTATGGAGAGACATTATACTTAAGGATATTATGTTTTCATTGAAGGAGATATTATTACTTGGAAAGGCAAGAAACAAAATGGAGTTGAATCTGAATATTATTTCTTGTTCAATCAATTGTTGAAGTTGGATATAAGGCAATGGCATCTTCCACTTGTGAGCTAAGTGGGTAAACAGTTCCCCTAAGAATTAAATTTTGTGAGATTCAACAAATGAAGATGATAATCAAGCAGCTTTTCACATTGCTTCTAATCTTCTGTTCTATGATAGGATCAAACACATATAGATGGATTGTTATCAAAGGAGATTGGTACCAAATTTGACAGATCCAATAATCATCTTGTTGATGTATTAACCAAATTGTTGAGTAGGTCTCAAATTGAATTTATTTGTTTCAAGCTTAGTACATACAATTTGTATGCTCTAACTTGAGAGACAATGTTAGAATAGGTTCAAAATAGCCTAAGTAAGCTTTATTATAAGTTGTTTTCGTTTGTACCTATCTCTACCTAGGGTCCTAGATTTCCCTTTACTTGTTTTTTACTCTTTCCTTCCTTTTATTGTATCAGATCAGTTTCTAAATAACTACGAAAACCTAAGGGAGGCTCGTCAAGCTCTTTAATATGTATGTGTGCGTATTCCCTTTTTATTTTTCTCAAGTAGAGACTTAAAATGTCGATTTTTCATTTGAAATACTAAAAAAATACTTTCAAATTTCGGGAACTAAAATAAAATTTGACCTAAAATTTTAGGAATAAAATATATTTTATCGAGAACTAAAAAACTAACTTTCAAAGATATGTAATATCCTCTAATAACAAAGATATTATACAGTAATAAATAAAAATGAACTTAGTAGTACATATATAATCTAGATATTCTTGATAATATGGGATCAGCTCCTTATTTCTATAACTGTCCAGTTGACATGGATGTTGTTAGCCACATCAGCAGAGAGTGTAATACCGTGAGTGACAAGGGACCAAAAAGATCATTTTCTGAAATTTGGAGACTAACAAAAGCAATTTTTAGTATAACTAAAATTGACCTATATTTGAGGGACTGAACATATTTAAGCCAAAAATATATTAGAAAAGCAGTCATACCCCTATCTTCTATCCCATTTTTGGAGTTGGCCACTCTGTGCCACAATCCGGGATTGATAACTAAGATGAGGCAGTTATTTGTGTATTAATTTCAGAATAAGAAATTATAGGTCATGATATGACAGTTTTAGTTTCACACAAGTTGAATTTCGCATTTGTAGAAGGTAATTAAGACGTGAGATTGTAACTTTTAGCGTTCTGAATGAAGGAGGAAAATCCACATAAGGTGAAACTTCCTGTTTGTTCGTGTTTGTACTCAACCGAGCCTCAAACACACAATGTTTCCATAATTTTTTTCTAAATTCAGTATTCCTGGACATTTAATCCAGCATGACCTCTCTAGAGTGGACTAAAGCAAGCACTCTCCGAAATTGAAGATAACTAACCTCAATACTTTCAGATGTTGTCAATCTTGACCATATTTTCTCCTTATCAATAGCTTGTTGCAGCTGCCTCTGAGCAAGATTTACCCAGAAAACAACCTCTTCTGAACCCCACTTCTCTTTAGCTCTACATGATGAAGCCCGAGGACCAAAATGTACAAGAAATTCTCTATGCAGACCAATATTCTTTATGGAATTATAAGCTTGACTTACAGGAATCAAACCAACTAGCATGTCCATCAAACTACCAGTTATTTCTGTGATCATTGAAAAGAATTGTGAACAAGAAACTTTTGATGGACCAAGTTTAGCAATTGCAGAAATACACGTTAGTGCTAGCAGAAGAAGTGATATGTCACTTGCACTGCTTACACCCACATTTTTTCCAGACCTGTAAATTCAGTTAAAAGATCAATATTGCATTTCAAAAAGAATAATAATGATAATGATATCAAAAAACAAGAACTGATCAGTAACAGTTAATATCTCAATATATAGATAAGTTAAGAGAAAACATACAAAGCAGTGGCAGCAGTAAAGCGTCCATCCCCTTGTAACTTGTCAACAAAGGATGTCACTACAGCTGGAACTTGCTCAGACCAAAACCATTCATATGCTTCAGGGTGTTTGGCTGATAATTTTTCTCTAATTAAACTCTCCAGGGGAGAAGATAGCCTTAGCAAACTGAATCAATGCAACATTTGCAAAAGTTTTAGGCTCAAATATCTAGGGAGTAGTATAAAATATTAAAATTAAACAAACATAAAAAAAGAAAAAAATATTCATGAATGCTTTTGGTGAATCAAGCACAATAAGGCAATCAAAATGGTTTAGAAAATTACAAGTATACAAACATTTTGTGTAGTTAAAATTAGTATGTTTGATTTGAAACTTCCACATGAAAGTTAAAGCAGAAGTTACTTACTACTACCTTAAACTTTCATTCCAAAATTCAAACCAGATGGTTCTGACATGAATTGGCTAAAAAGCAAAACACTTACAGACACTAATTCAGTTAATGTCAAAAGTTTTAGAGACCTGAACGATAGAGAGAGTCTGATGAAATAAAATATCAGTGACAAAATATATACTCCGTTTTAAACCAACTTTCTAAATTTTACATACGTTAATAAGTCTCATAAAAATAAGAGGCATTATCTTTTAATATTTATATTATACTTTTAGCTGACTTTTCTTAAAGTTTAAAAAGTAATACAATTTAAACAATATTAGTGTGTCCATAAATTTAGTGGTGTTGGCTCAAGTGCCCAAGTTGTGTAGAAGTGTCAGCTTAAGTGTCCAAATTCACACAAATATTTTTTCAATTTGACACCAAACAAGAAGTCTCAAGTTCAGAAAGAATAATATATTTCTTCTGTATTTCAATATTGAGTCCATTGGTCCTAGTTTTTATGGGATTGTTTTTAAATACATAATCCTAGTTTTCATAGCAAGATACAACTGCAATAAAGAATAAAACTACATCAAGGATAAAATTAAAAACCTTCCTAAATTACATAATGAGGAGCACAGTTTTGATAATAAGTGTTTGACACATGGTGGACAAGTATTGAGGACATGTTAGTGTCAAACATTTCCGACAGGAACAATTTAAACAAGAGAGTTATCCATGCTTCATACGGAACTGGATCCCGGAATCACTTTTGAACAGCACGGGATACAGTTATAAATCCAACAGCAAGTAGTCTTTAAACAATTTTTCCATCTTTTGCTCCAACATGAAAAATAAGGGGAAAAGTACCCATCACTAAAAATTAAAATCAAAGGATCTTGATCCCCTCATAAATTCATTAAAAACTTCGATTTCATAAGAAAGACAAAATTAATACTTTTAAACTTTAGAATTTGATAATAAGATGTAAAATAGCTGTAGAAAACACACTCTGATATAAGATATAAAATGACCGAACCACTTATGTTATGATTTATGAAATAATTCTGATACATCTATCACAAGTTTACACAACACAACACACAAATTCAAGCTTAGAATTTTAATTCCTTCTGATGAATAAGTCTGACGTATTATTGTTTGCAAAGTTCAACGGAAGCAGGTAAGAATGAAACGAAATACAAAGAAACATGCTACCTCCTTTGAACAAATATATTGACATTTCTGTCTCTACCATCGCTTTGAGATGAAATTTCACTTGCAGCATGCAGTAAGGAGTACACAGCAGCCTGAGAGAATTTATGCAACCTGTTTCTCAGTTGTTCTAGAATTTTGAAATTTTAAAAACAATGAGCTCAAGTGACTTGTGAGTTATGACTAATGAGGTCACAGCATTATTTTAGCAAAGGCAATAGAAGAAACATGACTCAGATTAATTTATAATGAAGCATACATATTACAGCAATATATAATTAGTTTCCATCAGTGCAAATGTTGTTCATCAGGAAGATAATTTTAAAAAAGAAAAATAATGAGGATGAAGCCAAATTCTCTAGTCCTATCCTTTAAGAAGACAGTGTGATAAATTATATAAAGACTCGACTACCTATACAAAATATTGAAAAATAAAAAACAGAAGTATGTTTAACATACAAACAAAGAAACACTGTCTTTTGAAATGAAAAGTGTTCTCTTTATAAATGATATCAAGAAAGGACTGAAATTGATAGGACTGTTCACATATGTAAATAATAGAAAGTAACAGATGATGACAATAACTAATATGTTTTGTTGTTTTTAGTAATATCCAAGAAGCATGTTTTAATTGAATTTTCATAATTGCAATTATAATTATCACAGGTGCATGCCTAATAATGGAAAGTTTCTTCTAGAAACCACAATTGTTCTTATTTGTTGACAAATGTTGGTGCATATTTTAGTCAGAATATCAACAAAGGCATGCAAAATAAAACCTATTGTCCACACTTCTTACTTATACAATTAATCTAGCTTGTGTTTGTCTATGTTCACATGAATTAGACAACGGCATGCTTTCAAAAGGCTGTCAGTCAAATTTTAGTATTCACAGATGCGTGATTAACTTACACGTGATATACGGCCCAAGTTATACAACCTAACAAAAGTCATGGTAATATCTGACACGGTAAATGCAATACCTGACAAGACAGTGCCTTCACCCATGCATTTTGGTCAACCCCAAGCCAGGCTGTTGAAAACCAGGACATTCGTGAGAATGATTTATGCTCTTTAATTGCCAGTTCATAAACCCTGGTTGCATCATATAAAGCTTGGACAAGTCCTTCACAAAACTCTTCATCTTCCAGTGACCTATTCAGTTTCACCCTCATCTTTTCTAGGCCAGTACCGGTGCTAGTTTGAAGACTCCCATTGGTAGTGACACCGTCATCAGAGGAGGCAAACGGTAGCAGATGCACCCTCCTTCTAGGGTTAGAAAACACCAAATAACACTTTCTACAACCTAAACCAGGATTACCGCTCAATAAAAAATCATATCGTATGAGGCATCCCTTTCTTGAACTCCCCCATTTACTCAATAGTAGGCAATCTAACTTGGACACTTTTTTCCCTGCGTAAGGGGAGCCATTTGAAAGCCAACAATTCGAAGAGCTGCCAGTAGATTTACAATTAATACCAGCACATAAACGATGAATCATATACAAAAACTCAGCTCAAAGAGAATGCAGTAAATACGAAAACCAAATACACTATGTCTTGAAGAGGTGGTGCAACGGATATGGTAATTACGAATTACATCCTGCTATCATTCAACTATCTCAAACTCGATAACAAAACATAGCCGTATCATTATTACCTAAAGAAATTGCAAGAAAACCATCATCGCAAGCCATAAATAGTCTCAACTATTTCATTCTTCACCGATTGAAAACGCTCATTTGCATGCTGCAACAGGCAAAGTGATAAATACGGAAGTGAAGAAACACTTCCCGAACTACAATTACCGTCACAGATTCGGTCAAGCAACTTCAGTGAAAAACTATATACGCAACAAGCAAAAGATTCAATTATGAACATTAAACTACATGGAAAACCTAGGCGCCTCCACACTCAGCAAAGAACCGTAATCCGTAACCAGCAAGAGAAAGAAGGAATGAAAGAAAGATAGGATGGAAGAAAGAAAGAGTGAAGGAGAAATCGATCATCACCTTAACGAGAGAAAGTTATTGCTGCCGCGCAATGTTACTGCCATGTAGTGTGGATGCAGAACCCGAGAGAAGATTGAGTTGTAGTTAGCGCAGAGAAAGAGAGGGAAAAAACAGAAACAGTGAAATAAAATGGTGGAAGAGGTTATTTGGGCAAACGGACACGGAAAAGAAAAGGAGGGGAAGGATGACGTGGCGAGACGGGTGCTTTATCCGTATACGTGGAGAGTCCGCAAATCACACACCACTGGGTTCCATTACTTGCCACCGGGCACGAACCTCTCGGTCCATATAAACATGGAAAATGATAAGTTAAAAAAGGGCATATTTGTAATTAGGTTTATCATATGAAATTTGAAGTTTTTGAATAAAAGTGGAAGAACGAAGGAGAGTGTAAATTAGCTATAATATTGTTAAATAAATTACTCGTCTATTAATCAAATAGAAACTTATAATATATATATATATATATATATATATATATATATATAAATAATTTAGGATGGTGACAGAGATAGAGAAGTAAATGTGTATATACTTCATAAGGTGGTATTAAAATAGTTATATCATTATATTGATTCTAATTATAATCGATATAGAAAGTAGTTTCTTTTTTTATTTATAAACACACAAACAAAGAGTTCTCAAAACGTTTTCTCTCAGTTAGGATTTCTTCTTTCTCATCCTTCATTCATGCATGACCCACTCAATAAAAGTGTTCATGTATATTGTTGTTGTTCGTCTTCTCCAAGTCAAGGTTATCTCATTACTCTAAGACCCATGATTGAGACATTTAGGTTAACGTAGAAGACTTTTACTAGGTCAGGGTATCAGTCGTCTGACATTTCCACAAACTTGGCTAGCCCTTGGTATTCCAACCAGTCCTAGAAAAGGAATCCTTCTCTTCGAAAGAAATTTATGCCCAAATACTTTTGAGAAACAATCTTCCTGATGTGCCAGAAGAACTTAAACCTTGTTAGCGCATCTTCATCGCTAATTCACCTCGTGGGACTCGCAGACCTGACTTTGTGAGCAGCTCTCTTAAAATGCTTGGAAGAAGAGGAGGCCGTGAGGATCAAAGGAATGAGAGTAGAGATGAGGATTTAGGGTTTTTAGATAAAGGATTATGCTTTTAGGTTTCTGAGAACGAGGAGTGAAATAACATTTCAATTGATTGGGTTCAAGACCTAATTGATTAAAAGAAAAGGGAAGCTCATTTGAAACTGCAAAATCCACTCTGGAGCATATTTAATCGATTAGCATTTTAATGTAACAGATTAAATCAATTATAGAACACAATTTCAACAAACAGAAAGAAAATCATAATCGATTAAATTACTTATATAATCGATTAAAACTCGCAGAAATAGTCATTTGACAAATTTTCATACAATCATTTCATGTCAAGCAACAAACACACATTATACACATCAAAATGATTATACAGACTAAGAATTATCCATGTTTTAACGATACCACAACCTTTACAGAGTTTGTTGTTCTCAAAGGATTATGAGCACCTAAAGTGAGACTTATGTTTTAACTTTGTGTTTTTCCTTGAGCCAGTACTTTTCCAAATCATCTTAGTTACCTGCAAAACAGTCAAATGGTTTGAATGCAGGTAGGTATTAGTTGGTTTTTGTGATTCTTTGGGAATCCACTTGAATTTACCCTTAGGAACTCCAACATTCTTATAATAACATGCCTTTGACAAATTTCCAATACTATTGCAGTAAAAACAAGTTATAGGTGATGGTTTGCTAATATCAGTGAATTTCTAGCATTTATTTTACTGCTTTTACCTATATAGCTTATTCTATGCTTATTAAGTACACTCCTTTGTGATCCTAACAAGGCTTCAAGGTTAGAGCTACCTAAAGTGAATTTTGACAAGGTGTTCATTAGGTATCAGGTATTCAATTCTCTCTAACTTTGTTAGACAGTTTGTATATTCTTGAATTTTCACCTTCTCTCTTTTATGGTTTGCCAAGGTGAATTCTTCAAATTTTCCAATTCAAATTTTAGGCTTTTATTCTCTTTGTGCAGATTTTCCTATCTATCATCTAAGCACCTCTTTTCACTTTTAAGCCTGATGGCATATCCCTAAAAATTAATTCTTGTGTTGGAATGAATAGTCTTTCAAACATATACATCCAACACAAGACAAATAAAAGCTTCAAAGATGTTCTTACTCTCCAAGACCTTGATCATTCATTTGATTTAAGGTGTATCATTTTTGGGAGCTATATTCTTCATTTACTCACTATTATAACATTTGTTCTAACTTGTGTTATAAAATGGGTATTTGACCTGGTAGATAAGCACACAAAACTCCAAAGAAGATAAGGAAGTTTGCCTTGTTCTATATTGAAGATTTGAGGGCAAATATTTTTAAGAGGGAGGGAATGATGGCAACCTCCTTATCTAGGTTGGGCCAAAGCTAGAAGATGTGCATGGAAGGGTGTTTCCTTGGATGAATGGAGCAAAAATGTGGTGGTAAATGGTCCAAGGATGATGAGCTAATGTATGGATAGGGTAGAAGCTCAAAACCTCTAGGAGATATGGTGGTGGTGGTGTACTGTTTGGTGGCTCTAAGAGAATTTAGGCCAACTTAAGAAGGAAGGTGACTAGAAGGGCCTTTAGGGTTGTTCTAGTCTAAATCAAGGAAGAGTATGGCCATATTTTTGATAATGCTAATTCTTACCATAATATAAGCATCATTTTAGTAGCAAAATCAACTTTTTTCTAGCTTGAAACTTGTTTAATCCTCTTCTTTATCATGTTTATATAAATAAATGTGTTTTAGGCTACATTGATGTAATATCATCACTAATCCATGTTTTTATGTGCTTAAATTAGTAGGAAGAAGTTTCTACATCAGATCAGGGCATTGAAACCCAAAGAAAACAGGAAGAGCAGAAAAAATGAAGAATCAGAATTATGTTGATCTACACCTGGGCGCCGTTTTTCCATAGGCGCTTAAGAGTGCACCACGATTGACGCGCGCCCGGGCGCCCACTCCTTAGGGGCGCTTGAGTGCCATTTTTGCTGACATGACAAATTTGTCTTATTTAACTCGGGAAAGCGAAGCATTTAGGGTCTTTGGATCTTTGGAGGCGCAATTTCATTGCTGGAGCTCATGGAGGACGTGAGGAGCTTGTGGGAACATCTCCTCTTCCTTTGGGTCTCTTTCTTCTTCCATCTTCCATTTTGTAAGCTTTAGGGTTTTCCATGGAAGTGGAGAACCAGATTCATCTTGTTAGGGATTGTTGTAGCCTATGAATTTTTGTGTAATGAATGATTGATTCATATTTATATCTGTCTTTTCTATCAATTGCTAATATTCTTGTTTCTGCTGGTTGAACAATCGGTATCGTTCAGAGAGTATAACGCAGCGGAATAAAAATAAGTTTAGCGGAAAGCGTGTTCGGTCACAAAAAATAGTTCCTTTATCAGTTTTAAATTTCTTGTAAAACTTTTATTGAACAGTTGGAGTGCTAAAAGATTAAAGAGTGTAGAGAAGAGAAAAATCACAAAATGATTTTTATACTGGTTCGAATTAAAAGATTCTACGTCCAGTTGTTAATCACTATAAAAAGTGATTAACGATTTTCACTAAAAATATAGTTGTACAGTATTACAAGATAATGAAATGAGTAAGGGATAGAAAACACCTTCCTTTGACAAACGAACCGGAAGAGTGCAGTGAGTAACTTCCTTCGACAAATGAACTGGAAGTGGACACTCTGCCAACTCGAAGAGAACCGCTCCGACTTTCGACACACGAAACGTGAGCTTCTCCTATTCACGAGACAAGGCAGAGCACCTTGCCAACTCGAAGGAAACCGCTCTGACTATCGACACACGAAACACGAGCTTCTCCTATTCACGAGACCAGACAAAGGAACTAAACTAGCTTTTGAGAACTTCCTCAGACAAACTGTATTCTACAAAGGCTCTCTGTTCAAAAGTTATTTTCTAAAGTTCTTAAAGCACTTATTTATAAGCCCAGGGTCAGAAGCTGAAAAGTCATCTCCCAACTGCCACAAATAATCTATTATCATAAGTGATAATCGATTATTTGAGTTCGTTATGGGGTTTTCAAAAATGTGATAATCGATTTTCATGAGGAATAATCGATTATTCCAGAAACTTGGGCAATATTGAAACAGACAGAGATAATCGATTATTCTATGCAAAATGTGTTTAATAAAGATGCACTTAGAGACTTTAATTCTTCAACTTTTATCATCATCAAAACTTCACAGTAGCTTCAAGACACCAATGCTCCTCATTGGTAACAATCTCCCCCTTTTTGATGATGATAAAAAATATCTTCGTGTTAAAAGCATTTCTATTTTCCTGCACAGATTCCATACTTACAAACATATAAAAATGTTAGTAATAACTGCACTAATTAAATTAGAAGTTTTCTCCCCCGTTTTTATCATAAGCAAAAAGTAAAAAAGTGGAAAAACTCCCCCTAAAATTTTTCTCCCCCTCAACAAAACAATTGATGCATTTCAAAACAGAAATAATATTGAAATTTCATAACATGAATGAACAAAATACTTCATGGAATATAAGAAAAACAAAAATTCAACTCTGATTAAGAAATACAAACAGACTTTAAAAAAGGAGGAGTTGGAGGATAATCAGAGAGTTGAAGGTTTTGTGATATGCGATGTTCTTAATTTGACAACTAAGGGGATAAGAGTAATTAATCCATAATAGAGATAAAAATAAGATATCTAACAAACTCATATATCTTCCCCTCAAATAAATTCCAGTTATCACAAAAGATTTCAATCAAAGATTTTACCCCCTCTTTACAAAAAATCATTTAAACTTTATGATCCCCCTAAAATAGGTAATTTAAAAAGAATTTAAGGTCTTTTAATTTATTAAAATTACTCTCCCTAAATGTAATAATCCCTTTTGGTAAAACAGACCAAAAAAAAATTTTAATTTTTTTTTTTTACGCTGGGACGTAAGATAAACGATTATTACTTTAAATAATCGATTATTTGTGACGCAAATTGTCAAAATTCAAATTTTGAGGCCGAGATAATCGATTATCATCCCTTGGTAATCGATTATTTATGTTAATTTTCGGAAAACACAAATTTGGGCCAAATTTTCAACCTAAGATACATATAGCATTCATAAATTATTTCAAAGCTCTTAAAAAGTACCAGGATACCATAGAGCTTTCTTTTCCTTTAGAAAATTTCACCTGCCAAACAAAACAATAGAGTTTTGGTCCCCATAATCTCATTTGGGTCCTTTGATGTTAGAGGAAGATTACTTAATAATGGGAATCCAAGCATATTTTTCATTAGGAATATCAAAATGTTTGATTCTATATTTGTTAGAAGTGTACCCCTTTTTCATACAATAAAAACATGTGACAACATTTGGGTTCCTATAACAAACAGTTCCTTTTTCAACCCATACCCTACGAGTTCTTTTAATTTTTTTCTTACTTTTAAAAACCCTTTTGTTTTTAAAAATCCTTTTTATAGGTATAGGCATTTCAGCATTATTATTTCTAGTTGCAACTTTAACCAGATTTTCCAGAATATCAATATCAAGCATATGACTCTTACACGAAAGACATTCAACGGGATGTTCAACATTTGAAGACTCTTTCATTTCTAAATTACAAATTTTATTTCATAAAATAACTTCCTCATCTAATGCTTTCTCATATTTAATTTGCAATTCTTTAAACTCCTTTTTCAAATTTTTATGAGCAGCATTTAATTTTTCAGATTCATCAAGCAATTCAAGAAAAGCATTTTGTACATCAAATTCACTAGTGTCAAGACTAGAGCAACTTACTTGGCTTGCAGTGTCATCAACATTAGCTGTCAAACATAAGTTTGCTTCTTTAACAGAATCACTTGAACTA
>NC_028358.1:10455915-10458616 GCF_000741045.1 Vigna radiata var. radiata
GTCGCTTATCTCAAACCGAGATAAACAGTCCACTATCACAAAACAATTACAAATAATAATCACAAAGAAAAATAATTTGTAAAAGTTTAGAAACCACCTCTCTTGATACCATAAGAGATGAACCTGCACCTCCTTTGAATCTTCACAAAGGATGAGACACCTCCTCTGAATACTTCACGGAGGATGAAACACCTCCTCTGAATACTTCACGAAGGATGATCCTCTTCCAAACACCTCCTCAGACGCATCAAGGATGAACCAGCTATTCCTCCGTCATCGTAGTTGCAATGTACCAGCACCACAGACAAGAGTTTCCTTAGCTGAGCAAGAGCACACACTTCTCAAAGAGTTCTGAGTGTTTTTGTGCAAGGGAAGAGTTGTTGTTGATGGATAAAGAGAGCCTATAAATAGACTTAAGCAAAAACTCTTCCATTCTACGAAACTGGCCATTTAACGCATTTAATCGATTAATATTAGTGTTAATCGATTAAAATAAGTACAACGGCTAGTTTTTCAAATCAAAAACCTCCAACGGCTAGTATTAATCGATTATTCTCAGGATTAATCGATTAATTAATCGATTAAAACTTGTTTTAATCGATTATTCCAAAGCTTATTGGGTTTTGGCTTCTGTAGCGATTTTAATCGATTATATCAGGGATTGATCGATTAAAACGAAGAAGTTTTGATTCTAAACAGCAAATACAAAGTAAAAAGGTACAAGAATCAAAACCTACTACAAATCTAAGTCCTAAACAATTAAACTACAATTATTACAAAAGCTTTTCATAACAAAAATAAGTCTTCAAAGGATCTTCATGAATCTTGATAAATCTTGGCTTGATTTGGGCATCATCAAAACTTCATCTTCATCATTTTGCTAACAAGTAAGGGATAGAAAACACCTTCCTTCGACAAACGAACCGGAAGAGTGCAGTGAGTAACTTCCTTCGACAAACGAACTGGAAGTGAACACTTTGTCAACTCGAAGAGAACCGCTCCGACTTTCGACACACGAAACGTGAGCTTCTCCTATTCACGAGACAAGGCAGAGCACCTTGCCAACTCGAAGAGAACCGCTCTGACTATCGACACATGAAACACGAGCTTCTCCTATTCACGAGACCAGGCAAGGGAACTAAACTAGCTTTTGAGAACTTCCTCAGACAAACTGTATTCTACAAAGGCTATATGTTCAAAAGTTATTTTCTAAAGTTCTCAAAGCACCTATTTATAAGCCCAGGGTCAGAAGCTGAAAAGTCATCTCCCAACTGCCACAAATAATCTATTATCATAAGTGATAATCTATTATTTGAGTTCGTTATGGGGTTTTCAAAAATGTGATAATCGATTATCATGAGGAATAATCGATTATTCCAGAAACTTGGGCAATACTGAAATAGATAGAGATAATCGATTATTCTATGCAATAATCGATTATTTACGCGATGACTCAATAAATACGAAAACTTCTAAGAGTTTTTACATCATTACAATTTATCCTATACATTTGTTTCTACAAAATGTGTTTAATAAAGATGCACTTAGAGACTTTAATTGTTCAACTTTTATCATCATCAAAACTTCACAGTAGCTTCAAGACACCAATGCTCCTCATTGGTAACAGTTTCCAATCTTAAAGCTTGCATGTAATAGAAATGTTCATGACTTGATTTTGGGGTTTCATGGATTATGGGGACGTAAGATGAAATCTTGAACTGAAATAAGGGTCCTTATGGTCATTGATTCTAGGGATGGAAGATGATTCACATGCTGTCTTAAGATCCTAGCTCTTTAATACGGGTTTGCTTGTTAGATTTTCCAAGGGATTTGAGTTTAATAGGGAAAACCTATGCTCTTTCACCTAAGGGATTAGGGCTAAAGTGTTTTTGTAGATTGACTCTAGTAAATTGATAGAGAGGAGATGAAATTGGGTAAGCACAAAAAAGAAATAGGTGAAAACTAACCTTAACAATGTCATTTCATATCATTTCTAGTCTATACCATATCTATGTGCCTTCAATACCAAAGTCCATATGTATATTCGTAATTATATCTTGTTCCACATGTTTGTAAATGAATGTTGTTCTATTGAGTTTAAATGAGTTGTTCATCGCATAATTCTCTAGTATAGCGAGTCTCTTGGGAAAACGATACATGGTCATACCATGGTTTATTACTTGAAACGATTCGGTGCACTTGCCTAACCACCCACCAATTTTGGCAACATAACATTACTTCATTCCAAGATGAAATACAAGGGTGGAGACACCTCCATTTATAGGCCAAGGGTGGACAGTACAATCAATGACTCAAGGAAGTCCTAATACACTACATCTAACTGCAGAGAATCATCTAGAAGAAATTTTAAGTACCTAAGACACAGGCAATGAAGTTAGCATGGCCAAAAGCTCAAACTGAAACAATGAACAGAAACATGCTATTGTATGTAGGCAACTGAACCAAGCTTTTTGAAATTTTGTGGTTAATACAAGTTTCCACTACTTGGAACAGAAACAGATTGCATATCATTAGACCATAAATAACACATTATGCAGAATTTGAAAACTGAGAACATTCTAGAGTCACTTTCATCAAACACTTTTGGCAAGATAGTGCTGCTGATGGCAACCCCTAAAGGGACTTCCCATCCAAAGAAGTATCAACTACACTAAGACTATGAAAGGGAAGTTGATTGAGA
>NC_028358.1:10459096-10464174 GCF_000741045.1 Vigna radiata var. radiata
ATAGCTCTTTTTCTTCTTATAAAAGAGGAGCACCTCCACTTGTAATCTTCAACTTGAATGAAATTAGTGTTTTGCTGTCAAAATTCAGCCACTTCTCTCAAGTTCAAACTCTTTGCTAGCTTTATCTTTGCATCCTCTAGCTTCTTTCCCCTTAGGAAAGCTGTTTGAGCTAGACTTCCTCACCACAATCCATCCAAAACACGTTCAGTCATTCTATCAAACACCTTGCGCGCGTTCCATCCATTGCAACCTTTCTCCATTTCCGCTGCCACACCTCACCGAGGAGTCTCTTCCATCTCAACGTGGAGGATGTTCCTATCATTTGGTAGTCAGAGCCAGCACGTCCACGCGGTTCTACATGAGCTAAGTCACTATTGCAATTCATTTTTTTTCACTTCTTCGTGTTGTTCTGTTCTTGAATATCACTGTTTCATTCAATTTTTTTTTTCTGATTCGTTTCTGTTTGAAGTGAATGCTTGCATCGTTCACAGTTCAATAGCTTTTAGTGTCATCATTTTAATCGGTGCTTTGTCTTTTTTGAAGTCTCATCCTATCGTTTAATCATTTTCTAGTTGTGTTAAGTCATGTGCAACACTGTTGCTGTGTTTGAATCTGTCATATCAGTTTTTTGATTCTGTTCCGCAACATTTTTTTTTAATTTTACTTGAAAAGCACTAGCTAACTCTATGTTGATCGAGAAAGCAATGGAAACTCATCCAGCTTTGATCATTTAAGTAGAAAGTAGTGCTAAACATTTTTTTTCCAGCAGCAAGTCTCTGTTGCAGCGTTAGTTTTTGAAAATTCTATGTGCAAAATTTTTCGTGTCATCTGCAGTGGTTTGATCCATTTTATTTGATTGCATATCTTGTGTCAATCTGTGTTATGATGATATAACCATATTTAAACCAGTTAGTCATCATAGATTTGCAAAAGTTAAAAGAAAAGCAATCTCAAATATGGATACGCTGTCATGGTTCTGTTCTTGGCTTGGCATCGTGCTATACTTCATTGCACATAAATTAGGACCTATAAAAATCCACTAGCCTAATTTCCTCAAGCTAGATCTTGATTTAGGATTCCTTGATTTCTCAATTGTTGGTCTGAAAAGCTTTTATATCCACCAAAACTTGCTTGACCGTGTTGCATCTTAAGGATTTCTGCATTATTTGGCAACTCAAGTGGTGAATTTGAGTATCTGCAGTATTTTGTGCATTGAACACATTTGTACAACTTTGTTTGGTCATTTAAAGTGTGTCTAAACTGATTTTATGATCATTCTTCCAATAATGCACAAAATCATCATGTCACTTCCTAATTTTGCTTGAATTTCTTAACTAGTGCAGTCATCATATTAATACAATTGTTTCTTACTGATTTTGTTGAGCTAACACCTGTATTAATTGAATCAAAATTAGTATTCACTGTTCATATGGTCAGATTTGCAATTATGCATGGTTTCACTACCTAAAACACCTCATTTGACCATTTTCTTGGAAGTGTCATAGTGAAATTCTGTTGTAAACTGTTTTGTGGTTGTGTTACTGGTTAGACATCAATCTTACTATCATTCAAACTTGCTGGAATTCACAAACCTAGAACCAAACCGTAGCATTGTTATTTTTCCAAAATTTCCAGCCAGCACAATATTGCATTCAGCTTAATATATAATTAACGTAATATATTGCATTCACTTATATACATTCTTTTACTGCCATTGTATCTTGCAAGTCAAAATTAAAAAGCTAATCATCCCTGCAATCCCGATTGAACCCGTGACAGCAAAGGCAGAAAACTCAAATTTTGTATTCTTTGAGTCATTTTATCGAACAGTTTGCCAAATTTTGTGAAATCATCATCAATTCGTTAAATTGTAGCATGTTTTTATTTTCTTGCTTTCTAAATCCAATCTAGAGCATGTCTTATGTTCCTTTTGAGTGCTACCTTTGTTTACAGTCCCTTAATTACTTGTTTTTCATTGCTTGGAATTCTTGCACTTAAACTGTTTGATAAAAAGCCAAAGTGAAGTCTGGTTGACTGAAAAAAAAATCTTGTGCAGTGGAAATTTCATGTTGCTCACAAATTTCCTCTTTTGTTTGGATTATGGTGCTGCTATGATGGAGTTCTAGCATCTAGTTTGCTTCTCCAAAAGGGGTAGCATCTTAAGGAGTGGAAGCATTGTTAAAGTAAGCAAAAGTTGGGACTTTGAGAGCATCTTCCTTGGTTGTATAAAACTGTTCCAACAATAATTTTTCAGCAGCAACATATCAAAGTTTGGCATTCCAGCACCCTGAAACAACAGCCACACTTGGCTTTCTCATTTGCACACACTTTTCATTGTATTTGTGACTTGATATCACGGAACATTTGAGTGCAATTTTCTTTCAATTTTGCAACTTGAGTGGCTTGGGAAAATGTTTTGCTAGCAATTCCAAGATCACCACTAAACATTATAATAGCTTAGTTTCCACATCTTAGTGTGAAAGTGTGTCAAGGGGCTCAAAGTGTCACTTGCACTTTCACTTAGGGCCGAGTCTCATTTTCATTGTTTCTTTAACTTTTGCTTGTTGTTATTTTTTTTTTTGTTTTACGTCTCCGTGATATCTAGGTGAGTAATCATATAGATAAACCTTCGTTTGGTTTATAGGTGCATCTCATAGTGCATTCAAAACATTTTGAAAGACTTCTCCAGTGAAACTTAGGTAAGAAACGACAGAAGAAACTCTGGCTAAGGAAGGACAAGGTTTCTAAGCTTGTCCATTGTGACTCACCTCTCCTTCCTGGGAGCTATTCGGTTTCTTCACTTCTAGAATCTCTTTAGAAGTCATTCACCAAAAACACACAAAACAGGTCTTTGAAAAGTTTTGACTCAATACTTGTGAAAGTCTTTCAAACTCTTGAGAAAACATTTCCTCACTTTCATAGGCATGAGTCACTCTAGTGTACAAGGCACCATGCATCATGATCAAGAAAACAATGAGTTGAGAGAGGAACTTAATAGAACTAAGGCTGAGTTAAATGAACTTAGGCAAATGGTAGCCAACCTCACTCAAAGAGGGCACAACCAAGTGGATCACTCTCATAGACAGAACCATGATCAAGATGATCATTCACAACATAGTGATCACCATAGTTATCATCCTCATGATCACTATCAGCGACCACCTAGGCAACACCACCATCATAGAGACCAATATGTGGAACTCAAACTTGATCTGCCCCCCTTCTATGGTAGAGACAATGTAGAAGAATACTTTGAGTGGGAGATGAAGGTTGAGCAGATTTTTGAATGCTACCACATAGATGACAGAAGGAGAGTGACTCTGTCCACCTTGACCTTTCAAGGTGCAGCCCTCTATTGGTGGACCTCACTAATTAGAGATCAAAAGATGCATGGCGATTACACTATTCAATATTGGAATGAATTAAAAGCAGCCTTGCATCGCCGGCACGTTCCACCCTACTATGCCTGGGAAGTCATGGACAAACTCCATCGACTTCAACAAAGAAACATGAGTGTTGAGGAGTATCGACAAAAATTAGAATTACTCATGTTAAGAGCTAGAATCAAAGAGGAAGAGAGATTCACCATAGCTAGATTCCAGAGTGGATTAAACTATGAGATTAAAGATAAGGTAGAACTCTTACCTTACTTAGATCTCAATGATTTTGTTCAGCTATGTGTGAGAGTGGAAGAACAACTTCGTAGAAAAGCTTCCACTAAAAGGAATTACCCTACCACCTTCGAGTATAGGAAAGATTCTAAGAGGGAGGGTAATCCATTGAGGTATGAAAAACCTCAAGAAAAAGAAAAAGAGAAAGAGAAAGTGAGAGGTAAAGAAAAAGAGAGAGAGCGAGAAAGACAGCCCTCACAAAGAGTCTTCAAAAGAAACAAGGGGTAGAGAGACTAGATGCTTTAAGTGTGGAGAGAGAGGACATTATTCTTCTGAGTGTCCTCACAAAAGGTCTACTTATCTCTTGGACCACCAAAGTGAAAATGAAGATTCTTCTAGTGACTCGGATACTTCCATATCTGTGGAAGAAGCCTTACCTTGTGAAGGTGAGTTATTGTTGGTTAAACGACTTCTTGGAAGTCAAACCAAAGAACTAGAACAATCCCAAAGAGAGAACCTATTCAGAACAAGATGCAAAATCTTTAAAAATACTTGTTCATTAATTGTGGATAGTGGTTCCTCTTCCAATTGTTGTAGTTCTAGAGTGGTACACAAATTGGCCTTACCTACTATTCCTCATCCAAACCCTTATAAACTTAAGTGGATCACAGAGGATGAAGATATAGTAGTCAACACACAAGTAATCATACCAATATCCATTGGCAAGTATGAAGAAAATGTTTTATGTGATGTTGTTCCAATGGATGTTGGGCATGTATTACTTGGTAGGCCATGGCAATATGATCATAGTTCAACTCATGATGGTTATACCAACAAAATAGCTTTCCTCCATAAAGGCAATAAAATCACATTGATTCCTCTTACACCTGAACAAGTGAAAGAGGATGAGATAAAAATCAAAGAAAAAATTGAAAAAGAAAGAAAAACTGGAAATAAATTGGACAAGCAACCTTCTCATGAAAAGAAAAAGGAGTCAAAGGTATGCATGATGTTAACTCCTTCCTTAGCAGGTAAATACCTTGACTATTCTTCTTTTCAAAAACATCACTTTGTTTCTCCATTTCATCATGGGGAATGTTTCAAACAAAGTGAACCAAAAAATAAATTCAAGGCCAAAACGTCTTCTAAAATTTTTGTCAAACAACCTTCATTTCATATTCTTCTCTTTGCATATATCTCATTCATTATACTAATTTTTGCTATTTTTTGTAGATATATCTTTGACCCAAGTGGAAATTAAACACCAAAGTTTTACTTCTTCTTCCTTCCCGATTTGAGGACAAATCGTTTTTAAAGAGGGAGGGAATGATGGTAACCCCTAAAGGGACTTCCCATCCAAAGAAGTATCAATTACACTAAGACTATGAAAGGGAAGTTGATTGAGAACCTAATCTTTTCTTTCTAAAGTCTTAGCATGATTCTCTTTCACTAAATGCATTTTACTTT
>NC_028358.1:10464614-10477495 GCF_000741045.1 Vigna radiata var. radiata
ATAGCTCTTTTTCTTCTTATAAAAGAGGAGCACCTCCACTTGTAATCTTCAACTTGAATGAAATTAGTGTTTTGCTGTCAAAATTCAGCCACTTCGTTCAAGTTCAAACTCTTTGCTAGCTTTAGCTTTGCATCCTCTAGCTTCTTTCCCCTTAGGAAAGCTGTCTGAGCTAGACTTCCTCACCACAATCCATCCAAAACACGTTCATCCATTCTATCAAACACCTTGAGCGCGTTCCATCCATTACAACCTTTCTCCATTTTCGCTGCCACACCTGACCGAGGAGTCTCTTCCATCTCAACATGGAGGATGTTCCTATCAGTTGCACTTGTTATTGGTTGAATCTAGTTCAATTTTGAGACACAAGCCAAATAGTTGAGGGGTTGTAAGAATTAGTGTCTATCCTCTAAAAGAAGCTTGCTAGAGCACCCTAAGACAGTTTAGAAGTGAGTTTTGAATACCTTTGGCCGAGAGGAACTGTTTTTTAGTTTGAGATTATATAGTCCACTTGATTTTGGGGTTTGAATAAGCAAAATTCATAGAGGAAAACCTTGCAGCAGAGTGCAAGTGCTCGTGATTTAAGTTCAACCTGTGTAACACTATTTTGGAGAGCTTTGTGAAGATCATTAAAAGTGAGATGAATGTGCTCTAATTGAAGTTTCACGGTTGCATCACAAGGTAAACAACAAAATGAATATTCTACAGTAGCCAATACTGTGGTATTTGGTAGTTTAAACAAGTCTTAAATGTTGATTTAAACTTGTTAGAATCTTCAAATTGAAGATAAATTCTCTCTATGTGCAAAATAGCATGTTCACACCTTATTTTTTAGTGAAATGGGGAAGTAGAAGGGTGAATTTCTTATTCAGTTTCATATTGAACCAAATTAGTGTTCAAAGAAGTTTAATTTGGTGAATTAAAGTTGTTGAAAGTATTATCAAAGATTAAGAATCACTTGTGCACGAATTAACATTTAAAAACACCATTCTTGGGTCAATTTGGTGATGCACAAGCATAATAATACTACTAATCCAACCACGCTATTTCATGGGCTCCAAAAAATAATGTGGAAAAAAACGCTCCTAAAGATGTTTATAGGAAAAGAAAAAGTTCTATTGTCTCCCTTTACATTGTCTTCATAGTATCCATTATCTATCCACATAAAGAAGCATAGTAAATTATTAATCATGCATTTTGGTTCAAACTTAATCCAATTCTTTTCCAAAATCAAAACTAATACACCAAAACAGATTTTAAACGATTTAAGCACTGAATGGAAAGGTCAATTAACATTCCACTTCGAATTTCTACCAGACACAATCTTTTATTAATGAATTACATATGATATAGTGTTCCTACCATCAAACAAATTTAATGAACTATAATCTCATCCAATCATCAAAGTTCAAGTTCAGACATACATAGGTATAAAGCTACCGTGTTCAGCCAAAGCATAATAGAACCGAAGTGCTAACTTGTTTTTTTCCCATTTATACCAGAGCTATCATAATTCCAATAGATACATACAAAGTTAACTCACACATGCATCACAAAGAGGGCAGCCACCAAAACCTACATAATTTGAAGCAATTGATTGAAACAATAACTTACCTCTACGGCGACGACAACCCTAGGTGTATTAGCACCTCCAATAGCCTGTCTCGCGAAGCCCTTCTCAGCGGCAGCCCCTAGATTAGCCTCCCTCGCCAACTCAAAGCTCTGCTCAAAACCACTTTAGGACGATAATATTATTGTATTTTTGCACTAATATTGTTTCTCCCCACCAGAAATTCCATAAAAAACATTGGATGTTTTGGTCCAATAAAAAACACGAAGAATGCTATATAAATAAAGTTCCAACCGCCAAAACCTTTCACATGTCTTCTAAAGAAGTAAAAAAACAAATTTAGAGAACCTTTTCCCAAATGGAATTGTCTTCCATTGACCTAAATGTTCTTAAGTCATATCAAGTTTTTTCTAAAGTTTTAAATGTGTAAGTAGTTTATCCCCTTTTATTAACAAAAAACGTCTATGCAAATTATTTTTTCACTCCTCTAGACAAACAACATAAACTTTATATAAGGAAAATGTAATTAGGACAAAGGAATACCAAAAACATTATTAAGAACATGAGCAAATGCACGTTTTTGTGCCCATATTGTCAACACCCAATTTCGTCCGGGTGACCAAATAATAGGACTTGATTTTTATTGTTGTCTTATTTCTTTTTTTATTATTTTGTTATTCTTAATTTTATTTTGCTATTTTGTTTAGTCTTGTAGAAAAAAAGAAAAAAAGAAGAAAAGAAAAATAATTGCAAAAAAAAAGAAAAAAAAAGAATAAAAGAGAAAAAAAGGAAAAAAAAACGAGAAAACAAAAAAAAAAAGAGAAAAAAAAGCAAAAATAAAAGTAAAAGAAAAGAAAAACAAAAAAAAAGGAAGAAAAAAAGAAAAAAAAAAGGGGTGCACGTGAATAAAATGGGAGAGGTGCTACACGAGAAGTGTTGTATGTGGTTTCCTTGGAAAGTGCCCATAAGCAATTAATGCATGATTGATCACTGTTTTTGAAATTTTGTTTTATTTGGTAATAATTCGAATCAAAATTATGACAATCATTGCAAGGAATAATTAAAAATAATATATTGATTGTTGTATTCAATTTCTTCCTAAAGAGGAAAATATGATTTTTAATTTGATTCAATCAAGACCTTTTATTTCCCTATTTTGCTAATTGACAATTAATTCGCCATTAAGGCAAAATCATAATAATATTATAAATGTGTGTATATAAATATGCACCTTGCAAATAATAAAAAGTGAGAGAAATTGAATTTCGGGGAGAGAACATTAGGGAACAGAAAAAAGGAGGAGAAAAATCCAATTTCGAAAGGAGAACGTAAAGGAACAGAAAGAAAAGGGCTTCGTGTTGCGCTCATCCTTGGTTTTTATATCATTCCGTTCCTTACTAATTGTTTTGTTTTATTTATTGTTATTGTATTTTGTTTTTTTTGGTCTTTATTATCTTGTAGTTTTATTTTTTGCTGCATTCTCAATTTTTGAAAGAAACAATAAATGTTCAATAAAAAGTATTTTTTTTTAAAAAAGGTTAAAATTAAAAAAAAAAAAATGGTGCTAGAGCTTGTGACGCTATCTCTCTTTTAATGACTAAATTTCGGTTTCAATTTGTTCTTGTTTTATTCTATTTCTTTTAAATATTGTTTTTCTTTCTTAGGCAAAAAAAAATGGGTAAATTTAAAAATTATAAAAAGTGATTTTTTAGTGTTTCTTTTAACACTTAATTATTTTTTTTATAAGCTGTAATTTATTTTCTACCTTCTAGACTTTCCTTAAAAAATACTTACGTTATTTTAAATATTTACATGAAACATTATTTTCATATTATAAATAAAGATTAATAAAAATGAAAGATAAAAGAATATAAAAAAAATAATAAAAAATTTCATTTTAAAGGTTTAAGCACAGGTGCGACCATTCTGTCGGCCTTGTGCTGAAAACTTTTTCTTCTTCTTTTAAAAGTCAACAAGATTTCATTTTAAAAGTTTAAGCACAGGTGTGACCATTCTGTCGGCCTTGCGCTGAAAACTTTTTCTTCTTCTTTTAAAAATCAACAAAATTTCAGTTTAAAGGTTTAAGCACAGGTGCGACCATTCTGTCGGTCTTGCGCTGAAAACTTTTTCTTCTTCTTTTAAAAGTCAACAAAATTTCCTTTTAAAAGTTTAAGCCCAGGTGCGACCATTCTGTCGGCCTTGCACTGAAAACTTTTTCTTCTTCTTTTAAAAATCAACAAAATTTCATTTTAAAGGTTTGAGCACAGGTGCGACCATTCTGTCGGCCTTGCGCTGAAAACTTTTTCTTCTTCTTTTAAAAGTTAACAAAATTTCCTTTTAAAAGTTTAAGCACAGGTGCGACCATTCTGTCGGCCTTGCGCTGAAAACTTTTTCTTCTTCTTTTAAAAACCAGCAAAATTTCATTTTAAAAGTTTAAGCACAGGTGCGACCATTCTGTCGGCCTTGCGCTAAAAACTTTTTTCTTCTTCTTTTAAAAATCGACAAAAATTTTGTTTTAAAGGTTTAAGCACAGGTGCGACCATTCTGTTGGCCTTGCGCTGGAAACTTTTCCCCTTTTTACAAAGGCATCGAAACACCAAAACATCCTTTGTTAAACAAATAAACAGATTTTCAGCTAAAACTACGTAACCCTGATTTCTCACTTTGAGAATACGTAGGAGCGAGGTCAATCCTTGTCGGGCACAAAAAATAAAAAAATATATTTTGTTTCTTTAGAGTTTTATTTTTTGGGATAGTTAAACATTTTGCAAACCACATCTTTATTCGCGTATTTTAATTAAAGGTACTGCCTTCGGGCAGGCGTTGTAGGGTTGCTAATACCTTCCCTACACGTAACCGACTCCCGAACCCAATCTTTGGTTTTCGTAGACCGTGCTTTATCATTTTATGGTTTTTCCGTAGTTTTCCAAAGTAAACTATGGTGGCGACTCCAAAACTCTTTTTCAAAATCTAAAATTGTTTCTTTTTTGGATCGTTGTTCCGTCGCGATTCCGGTTGCGACACATATATGTAGAAAAAGGTAATTTTTCATGATCTTGATCTTTTAGGAAACCTTGAAAAATATGAAACCCCGGAAAAAAAAATCCATACCTATGCCTTACCAATCAATAATCCTCCTTCCAACCAGTCATCCACATTAAAGGTGCCAAATTTATACACCCATTTTAGCAATATAAGTGAACTTGCTCAAGCCACATGTGCAGACTTAACTGCCTTTAACACAATCACAAATGAAACGCTGAGTAACATTGTAATTACACTTGTGTTTGACATTCCTCATCATGCTAAGTCATATAACTTGAGATAAAACCATATTTTAAAAATGTATGAAGATTGACATGTTTAAATGTCTATAAGTTAGGGGTGTGAAAAATTAACCGAACTACAATGAATTATCAATTAACTACACTATATTGAACCAAAAAAACTAAATTGTTTACAATAAAAACTGAATTGTTCCATTTTATAGTTTAGTTTTAAAAAACTAAACTTCTAAAGTTATAGTTCAATTAATTGTTCGTTAATTTAAAATTATTTCCTTTTATATTTTTTACTTATTTGAAAAGTTACAATTCAGTTTGACTACTACTAGCTCGACCAAACTTTGATCGGGGTGACTCGACCAAATTTGGTCAATTTTTGGTAGGGGTCGACTTAGTCAATTTTTGGTTAGGATTGATTCGACCAAGTTTTGACCATGCTAGACTAAGCTAAATTTTGTCAATTTTGGTCTGGGACTGACTTGGCCGAATTCGATCGATTTCGATTAGAACCATCTCGAGCATTCATGGTTGACCCAATTGAATTCCACTAATTTTTAACAAGGATTGAATAGGTCAAATTCAGCCAATTTCGATGGGTCCAAATCAACTAAGTTTTGGTCGTGGCTTTTCTATCCAAATTTGGATAATCTTTTACTACAGCCATATTTAGCTCATTTTCAATCAGGTCTAACTCGATCGAGTTTTGAGCATGGTCGTTCCAACTAAATTCAACTTAATAAAAAAATCAATGAATTTAAATTAATTTTAAATTCAGTTTGTCTAAATTAATTTTCAATATAATTTGATTCGAATAAATTAATTTTTATTCCATGCAGTATTTAACAGTGTAATAAAGTAGAATTTATTTTACGTACAAAATGTTTATATATATATATATATATATATATATATATGTATATATATATATATATATATATATATATATATATATATATATATATATATATATACTATTTGGGTAAAACATTTTATACTGTAAAATAAATTCTATTTTTATAATAATTTTTATGAATATAAAAAAATTAATTATCATGTATTTTTTCTTAATCCGTTTTTAATTGTGATTGGATTATCATAAATTTTCTTTTAGTAATTATATCTAAATAAGTATGTTTTTAATAATGAAAAAATTAAAAAAATATAAAAGGAAAAATATATGTGAAAATAAAAATAACATAAATTTAATTTCTTCAATTATTTGAAATCATGATTTTAGTCATTCAATTCTTTATTTTTTTTTATTTGTAATAATAATTAAATATAAATTTTAAGTGTATTATTATGAAAAACACTTATATATTATATTTTTATTAAGATATAATAGGATGAAATCTAAAGTGATATTGTAAGTTATCCATATATGAACCACTAATTATACTCCATTAATACAATAATTGAACAATAAATGTTAAAAGAATTATTTTATTTTTGTTAGTTTGTATAATATAATAGGTTTTGACAAACATGATATCTCTAAAACCAACTTTTGAGTCTCAAGAGACTCAACTAAGTGTTTTACTTGATTTAAAGCTCTTTCTAAGCTTCAAATGGTGTATTTTGCTATCAAATTTAAGTATGAAAATAACGGTTTTTAGACCGTTATCAATCATGGCTTGAGTAATTAATGAAGAAGTGCTGATTGGCTAAATGGAAAAACACAACACACGCATAAAGAGGTCACGGCCAACAAGAAGATTGTACTCAATTGGTGATTTAATTATTTGGAGAAAGAAAGTGGTGTTGCATTTGCTGGCGCACTGTGATGTCCTGAAGGGAGAAGCATTTTGGCTTTTCTTTGAGAAAGCTCACGACCCAATAATTGAAGAAGAGGTGTGGCAGGAGCAAAAAAAAAACTTATGGCCTAAGCACACAACTCACATTGAAATGCAACCTTCACACGGTCTGCATATAAAAAATGACACCCAGCTGCTGCAACCCGAGGAGTGCTGAAGCAAGCTGCAGCCCATGGAATTTTCTCCACCAAGCATCCACGCTATCCAGCAGAAAAGCAGGTCCAACTTTGCAATTAACTTGAGAGGTGCTGCACGTGATTTGGAGAGGCCTTGGTGGTGTCACGGCCCATGCGCTTGGGAGGTGCATCCAGTAGCTTCTTGTCCAGGGCATCCACGGTCCAGCTGGTCATAGGTCATTGACCCTTTTGTTTTAAGACAAGCCGCCACACACAAGGATGGGGGATCCTTTCACTTTCTCTTGGGAAAAGCACCCTGTCACGATTTGGAAAAATGTAGAGCATATGTCTGTAACAGCTTGAGGTGTCACGGCTTCATGATGCGGTGCATTTAGTTGGAGGAAAAAAATGCCGGTGCAATTCATTTTTGGAGTTGTGACACACACGGAAGCAATTGCTCATTTATTTCACTGTTAGTGTTTTTATATTATGTGTTGAATCCTTGGTGAATATTATTCTCTTTATTATTACTAGTTCATGGTTACAATTTTACTCACGTCAATGATGATTTTTCTTTGCAATGAAGTTATTTACGAAGGTTTGAATGGAATTTTATTTCGGTTGTTTGTGTTTAAATTATATTCGTCATTGCATTTTAATAACATAAGATGTATTTTCGGGTTTAACAATTTCAATTCAAGTGAGTCACACAAATTTTCTTTAATTTAGTTTTGATGTTAGCTTAGGTTAGTCGGGTTGGTCATTAATAAAATTGCTTTGTTTCCTTGAGATTTCTTGGACTGTCTTTATGTTTATTCTGCTCTGCCTGATACTCTATGAAATTTGATTGTGTTCTTGCAATGGGTATACGCTTAGTTGCCCAATTGGTGATTGCATCTTCACTTAGTTGATCGATCTGTATAGAACACATAGGATGGAATAGATGTATTGAGTTCGCTTAGTTCGTAATTATGATAGCATGATTAACTTTCTCTTAGTCCGTTAGTTGTGCTGGATTAGAGGCTAGAGCAGATTATTCATGAGACTCTTGCACTTTAATTGCCATGCTGCTGCTCTGATTTGGCTCAATATTTAATCTGTTGTGTGCTTACGATTCGGTATATGCTTAGTTGCCTAATCGGTGTTTAATCTTCGCTTAGTTGATTAGACTGTATGGTATATGATTGATTAAATTTGAGCATTGCATTCGCTTAGTTTGCAATTTTGAAGACCGAATTAGCCTTCGCTTAGTTGGGTGATTCGTGTCGGATTTGGATTAGAGTAGTGTGTACTTGTCGATAATCTGTGATTGGAAGCATAGTAATTGAGTTAATGACCAACTATTTTTATTCTGTATTTGATTTTGTTTTTACATCTGTGTTTGCTTTTCTGTTTGCATTCGCGTTTTGATTTAATTCATCTGCAGTCACAAACCTTTGACAACTCCCCCCACTTCGTGTTTGACCTGATTCTCGAACCATTGTTTGGTCCTTGAGAGACGACCTATTAAATTTTGCATGGGGTGCGATACCAATCAATCATTTTCTCATCATTTTTTTTCTTTTCTTGTTATTTTCGGAAAACAAGAGTTTGACGATTTACAAGAAAGACAAGTGACTCAAGAGTGCCTTTATTTTTTTGTTTTTTCGATTTTGTTATTTGCGGCTTTCGTTTCCTCCACGACACCTTATTAGAACATGATTTCCAGTAAACCTTGGAGAAATCGCGTAATGAAAGTTCACATTAAAAGTCATGGATGAAGGTACAATATCAATGAGCATGGTCTTTACAACGAAACAATTCAAAACATGAGCAAAGCAACATCAGTTTCACTTTTTACATGCTTTCCTATATAGTCCTAGGGTCCTCTTCATTTGTCCATGGCTTTTGCAGAGGCGAACTCACGCCTTGCCATAGTGCTGGACTGACTTTCTTCAAACCTTAAACATCTTGAATCGATCAAAGATTGCACTTTAAGCTTTAAAGCCCTGCATGTTTCTGTTGAATGTCCACGTGCTCCTTCATGATAATCACAACTGATATTTATGTCATACTTCTTTGGGTAAGGAGGTCGTACAGGCCTTGTGGGACAAACTTCTATGAGGTTATTGCGGAGAATATCTAACAACAACTCTGTATAGGTCATGGGGATAAGAGTGAAATTGACGACCTTCTCATTCAGATTGTAACTTCTCCGCTTCATGGCTCGATTCGACCCATAAGAATGCGACATTTGGGAATAGGCAGTGAAATGTGAATCAAAGTCAACAGGACAGTTCAGAACGTCCACAACATTTAAGTTCACCACATAGGAGGTATGCAAAATCATGATCAACTATCACGAGTTTCAGCCATCACATTTTTATTTCTCTCATCAGTTTCTTGCAATAATTGAGGAAAGTTTCAACCTCCTTAAGCTGGTTAAAGATGGCATTGCAGACTCAGCATCAGCTAATAGTTTAGGAATGCCTTCAATGGCTTTATGAGCAAGGGAAACTAGTTGTGAGAGGCTTCTTTTTTTTCAATTTCCCCTTGTTTACCAGCATTCTGTTTCATCTGAATCACCAATTCTTGATCTCTACAATTTAACTAGATGCCAACATTCCTTCTTTAGTTTTGCCTTTTACACGCTACTTAGCATCGTGAAATTGCTTTTGGGTTAGGGGAAATTAGCTTGAATGATAACTTGATTGTCTTGACCCTTTTTGTGATTCTTAGGCGAAGATAATTCTTTCATTAATAGTCCATGATCTTGGGCCTCTCTCCAAGCGAATAGCGTTGCCCCGAGTGTCCCTAACATGTAACATTTCACTAAAGGTTACTTCCTCAAAAGATCTGCAATGTGGCAAGAGATGCTGATGTTGACGACCCTCTCACAGGATACCCAAATTGTTTTTTTTCTTTTTTCCTTTTTTTTTGTTTTTTGTTTTTTTATTTTTTGTTTTGTTTTTGCTGACACACACACAACAGGGGGACATTAGAGTAATTCCCGCAACGGTGTGCGATACATGATATTTGCTGCCAAGAGACATGCCATTTAAACTTTTCCTTTTTTGAGCCTGCACAGAGTTGTGCTCATTCATTTGCCCCTTTCATACATGCACCACCAGGTGAGCAACACAACATTTTCCCGCCCTTAGCTCATAACAATAATTAAGGGTCCCACAAACTTCAGCTAAGACAATAGTGGTTGGATTCTCAGAGCAAACTTTGTATCCCATAAATGCATTCATTGTGATGTAGTCAACAAAATCCCTGGTATTAGGAAGGAGCATGACACCATAGAGGATTGATGGGTGTCGCAGCCCATACAAATTTGATTGCATACGAGAAATGTAGTATAGACTAGGAAGTGACTCCTAGGTCGTCTCTCAAGGACCAAATGCGGTTCGAGTCTTAGGTCTAACACGTGGTGGGGGTGGGGTTGAAAGTGTTCTTGCAAGAAAAATAAAATTAAAGTAAAACTAGAAATGAAATACAACCAAACATAATTGAAAACATTAAAATAACTGAACAAAGCATGAAGACCGAGCGGTCCTACAAATGACCGAACGATTCTACATTGAAACTAAACGGTCTCTAAAACAAGATTAGTAAACTAATTAAAATGCAGCAGATAATAAAGAAACATTTGGCATGTTATCCTGACACAACACTTAAAAAGAAAACCCTAACAGTAAAGCAAGATAAATGAGCTAGGTGCTTCCATTAATGCATTAAAATTATCAGTGCAAGCTTAAAGTTAAATAAAGTAAAACACCATCAAACAAAAATAAAACAAACAACAAATTTAAAATAACACATGACATTGAAAATAAAATTTAGGACTAAACTACTTCATTCTAGAAGAAAAAGTAAGAAACTTCTCCAAAAAAATTCAGTTGTGTGCTTAACCAAATTAAATTAGCATTTTCGCTTAAGGGCCAAAAGTAAAATTCACTGCATGCACCAAGCTCTTGAATCAACGCTGCTAGCTACCTAAATGACAAGAAAAGATGTGCTTGAATCAACAAATTAATCCAAATAAAATGCTGGCCGTAAGCATCCAAGCCGTAAGCTTCCAAGCAAAGTGAATTGGCATTTATTTTCTTCTGCATCCTTGCTCTCCAAAATCATTCAAACTTGAATACTAAAATTAAAAGTAATAACCGTGCACATCACAAAAGCTAATCTGCATTGCTTAAAAATGAAAGGTACCGTGCAGCTTACACCTAATTCCATCCTATCAACTTCTTCATTTTTTTCAATTAAATAAAAGAGAAAGAAAGCTAACTACTCCTTCACTACCAACACCGTACCATCCTATTCTAGAAGCAATGAGCTTTATCAAAAGTAAAATAAATGTGCTTCTAGCTTAAATAAATGCACCAAAAAAAAGTGAAATCTGTGCCTCTCTATTCTAAAGCAATGTGCTAAAATAAATTAAATATGAAAACTGCAAGTTGAATCAAAATGATGGATCTAAAACAGCGTGAACAAGCAAAAGCTTCCCAATCTCTAATATGTTCCAGCCCCTTGCACCAATATTCCAAAGCCAACATCCGTAGAGAAAATAATAACTCACGGCTTCTCCATTGTTCCAGCAAAATCGTGCAAAGAAAAACTATTCCCCTCCTACATTTTAAAAACGTTGCAGCCAAAGAAAAGTGCCCTCCATTTCTCATTCATCACAAAAGAAAACGTTCAACAGCACAGGTCCTGTGAGTGTTTTTCTTCAGCTGAACAATTTCTATTCTATTAAAAGAGAATTAAATTGAAAGTAGCGTGTACAGGTGTTCAGCTTGAATCAAACAAAATAAACTTCAATGTGGAAAATAAAGTGTGTCGTGACAGCGTATTCCTCTTTCATTCAAATATGAAGTTCACAAACAAAAGAAAAATGCAAAGGAAAAATCTGTAGCATCAAGAAGAAGTCCAAGTGAGTGGTGGCTGGAAACTTCGATCATCCATACCCTTCCATTGCTTCCAAAATTAGTGTTCCAACTCTCAAAAAAATTCAGCCGAGAGTCCTTAGAATAAGTGACGGCTGGTGGTATTTTCTAAGGCCATGTGTCTCCAAAGTAGGGGTGGGGTCCACCCTAAAAGTAAACCCTAGGTGTTGTCATGTGTCCTACAAAATTGGGCTTTTCATATTTTTGTCAAAATGGCCCATGATGCAAAGAGATTGTCTAAAAAGTTTTAACAATTAAATTACAATATAACTAAAATTTAAAATGTCTAAATGGAGAGTCTTGAATTTATTTGGTGTCCTCCAAATGTCCCAAATTGTGTTTCCAAAATTTTCCCTAAAAATAATAATGCAAATAATTAGCTCAGAAAATTCAAATTAATTAAAATTAGAATTTCTGGTCAATTAAGTACAATTCCCTGATTAATTCTAGCACAATAAACTAAGTGAAATCAATAAAATATCGACTCATCAAGGATAACACCTAGTACATTTGTAAATGTTTCCCACTTTTCCTCTTCAGCCAAACGATGTCAGTACCCCTCTAGGTATGCTTGAGAAAGGTCGTTCATTTTACCCTTAAGTACGAATTCGCTTTCCAACTTCATAGAGCTAGCTGCAAGACAGGGGTATACTACCCAAGGTAGTTGTCGAAAGCGCTTGATAACGGTCTAAAAATCGTTATTTTCATGCTTAAATTTGATAGTAAAACACACCCTTTATGACTTAGAATGAGCTTTAAATCAAGTAAAACACTTAGTTGTGTCTTGTGAGAGTCAAAAGTTGGTTTTAGCGATATTATACTTGTTTTACATTGTTTTGCAGGGTTTTTAGATGAATTAAAGATGGAAGTGAAGTAAGGTGGACTTAGACCCATGAAAGAAGAAGAAAAATGATGAAAAGAAGGGTCAAGCAAGTCACTGAGCGCCAAAATGGTCCACTGAGCGCTCAGAGCGATTAAAGGGAAACCGCTCAGCAGCAAAATTGACCACTGAGCGGTCAAAGCGGCAAAAGGTGTTACCAATAAAGGAGTATTGGTAAAAACCTGAAGATATGTTTTGATGATGCTGCAACATATAGATTTTGGATGGAGTAGGAAAATATTTAAAAAGCAACTTGTAGATTTTGAATGTAGTAGGAAAATGTTAAACA
>NC_028358.1:10477720-10480631 GCF_000741045.1 Vigna radiata var. radiata
TATTCATGGCAGTTGGGAGCTGACCTTTGGCATTCAGTGTACTTGGCTATATATGAGGTTTTGGAGAACTCAGAACTTAACGTTTTTGAACTGAGAAAGCTTAGAACACTGTGTGTCAGAGGATTGTTCTTAGAGAGCTTTTTGTTCATTGTTCCCTTGCTTGGTCTTGTGAAAGGAGAAGCTCGCGTATCGTGTGTCGATAGTTGGAGCAGACTCTCTTCAAGTTAGCGAGGTACTCTGCCTAGTCTTGTGAAAGGAGAAGCTCGCGAATCGTTGGTCGATTTCCGGAGCGGTTCTCTTCATGTTGGTAGAGTGGTTCTTTTCGTTCTTTTCCTATTCATTTGATTGTAATCTGTTAAACCATTTTTAGTGGAACTGTTAATCACTATTTATAGTGATTAACGACTGAACGTAGATTCTGTTGAATCGAACCAGTATAAAAATATCTGTGTGATTTTTTCTATTCCCTACACTTATTTTACTTAACGCATATCAACTATTTGGTTAATTTTCCTAAAGAAAATTACTTTTGTAAAAAAGGCCAAAATTGTTTTAACTGTGACCTAATACGCTTTACGCTCTCTGTGTTTTAAATCCGCTGCGTTTTACTCTTCGAAAATTACCTCCTACGATACCAACAATTGGTATCAGAGCTTGCTTTGATAGTTTTTCAAAATATTTGCGAAAATGGCCGGTCACAATCAAAACCATGTATATGCTGAGGGTGCTTCCATTAACAGACCTCCATTGTTTACTGGTGATAACTATGCTTTTTGGAAAGTGAGAATGGAAATTTTTATGGGGTCTATTGATAGAGGGATCTGGGAAGCTGTACAAAATGGTCCTTATATTCCTATGAATACTGTTGATGGTGTAGAGACAGAAAAACCCTATTTTAATTGGACTGCTGAAGAAAATAGACGAGCTCAGTTTGATATTAAAGCTCGCAATATAATTTCATATGTTGTTGTACTTGATGAATTTTATAGAATTTCAGTGTGTAAGACAGCACAGGAAATGTGGGAAGTCCTCAGAGTCACTCATGAAGGAACAGAGGACGTGAAATGTGCTAGGAAGAACACTCTCATTCAGGAAAATGAGATGTTCAGAATGCAACCTGGAGAAACGATCTCTGACGTTCAAAAACGATTCACTCACATTGTGAATCACTTAACAGGGTTGGGTAAGACTTTTGATACTGATGAACTTAATGTGAAAATTCTGAAATCCTTGGACAGGTCTTGGCAACCAAAGGTGACTGCCATCTCGGAGTCTCAAAATCTTACTCAGATGTCAATGCCAATCTTGTTTGGAAATCTCTGTGAGCATGAACTTGAGTTGAGGAGATTGACTGCTGAAGAGGATCAAGGCAAGAGGAAAACTCTAGCTTTAAAGTCTGAAATATCTAAAGGAAAAAGCTCTAAGAGGATCGAAGAAGATAATTCTGATAATGTAGAAAACATGAGCTTGATGATAAAGAAATTTGCAAAGTTCATGAAAGCAAAAGGAAAGGACAAGCTGCACAAAGAAAGGAAAGAGAGTCAAGAATCTCCATCTAACGTAAAGTGCTTCGGTTGTGGAGAAAGAGGGCACGTAAAATCTGAGTGTCCAAAGAGTAAGAAAAGTGAAGACAAGAAGGAAAGAAAATTTCAAAGGAAAAAGAAAGCATACATAACTTGGGAGGATAATGCCTCTAGCTCAAAAAGCTCAAGTGACACAGAAGAAGAAGCCAATCTATGCCTTATGGCAGATTCTGAAGAAACAGGAAGCCAAGTAAGTGAGTCCAGTTTTGAATCCAGTGAATTAGATTTACAAAAGGCTTTCTTTGATTTAATGAATGAATCTGAAAAACTTGATGCTGCTCATAAAAAATTAAAAAAGGAACATAATGAATTGAAGTTAAAATATGATAAACTGCTTGATGATGAAGTTGCGTTAAGAAATAGAATTAATACCTTAGAAATTAAATTATCAGATGATAAAGCTACTGTTGAACCTGTTGAATGCTTGTCATGCAAAAGCTATACGTTTGATATTGATATACTTGAAAATTTACTTGCTAAGACAACTAAAACTAATTCACATGCTAAATCAAACCTTAATAAAAGCAACTTTAAAAATGGAAACATGCATCAAAATTATAAATCCAAGGTAAGAAGAACTCGAAAAATTTGGGTTGTTAAAGGAACTTTCATTAAAAATAAAGTTAGTGATGTATGTTGCTTTTACAGTATGAAGCATGGTCACACATCAAACAAGTGCAATATCAAACATGTTGTGATACATCAAGGGAGATGTATTTTGAAATGTTTGTGAGATTGGAGGTGATAGGCAGCTAGGAAGTCTACTGAATCCAATGGAACAGTACGCTACAGAGGAGGTGACAGATCTGGATGCTTCTCGACAGTTTGAAGTTGCTCGAGAGTTTGGATGATAAGCAGCGGATGTAGTGATGTTTATGGTGAGGGAAGATGGAGGTTAGCTTGGAGAAGTGAATCACAACTCAGAAGGCTTCCATGAGGTGGAAGAAAGTTGCAATGAAGAACAAGCTTAGGAAGGTGACTCTTGGAGAAGAACTTGCTAACATTTCAGCAGAGTTTCTTTACTATTAATCCAAAAGTGAAGATACAAGCTATGCCAAAGAGGTTTTATAGATGAACCTCTCGGCCTCTTCATGGAAAATGCCTAGATCCACAATTTACCAACTCATCAACATGTGCTAAATGTGTTTGGCTTCTAGAAAGCCTTATGGAACACGTGAAAAATAAGTTATGCACATATGGAGGGGAAAATCAATAATGCCGCCCCTATGATGATAAACACACCCCTCCTTATGTAGCAATGTCCACTTTACCCTTCACCATGTTCTTGGGTTGTTCTTTATTTGGTGGGCTTGGGCCCCGCGTATCAT
>NC_028358.1:10481131-10524836 GCF_000741045.1 Vigna radiata var. radiata
TTTTCTTCTTGTCATTTGAATCAATTTCTTTTGCATGTTCATATTTTATTCTCTTACCCAATTTATTAATTTTTATTTTCAAGTCTTATTATTTTAATTCACGCGAACGATAAAGTCTTTTGAGTCTTTTGGGAAAACGATACTTGGTCTTAGCATTTTTATTACTTGAACGATTTGGTACGCTTGCCAATCCGTTAATAGTTATGTTATAGTACTCTTTGGTTGTGCAGAGCTCCCAAGGTCAATTCACTCCAAAGGGTTGCCAAGATATTCTTACCACTACAATTGGACGACCTGAGCACCTTGGACGAGTGCGTGTTGCTGGTACTAGAGTAGGCACTAAAGATTATTTTCGGAGTTCCTCGCGTCACACTTCATACGCACACAACCAAGAGTATGAAGAAAGGTTGACGTAGGAGATCTCAAGAAAGCTTAAGGCATAATTGTATGCGCCAGTTTCAACAACAGTTTGAGAGTTATGCAATGCTCATGTAGCCTTCTCCTGTACAAGAACATGGTTGTGCGTCCCACAGGTAAAATGAATAAACATGTTTGTTCAATAATTTATTATTTGTATAATTTAACATTTACTCTGACAGGTAGAAGCTGAAAAGGAAGTTGTTTAGCACTAGCCATCTTAGGGGACGACATGGACGACACTTGTCCATGTTTGCTATATGTTTTAGATGGTACCAGGACAATGCTGGTGGCTCATGGAACAGTGTTTCAGGTAGTGACTATTGTTCATGGTATAGAGCTATCAGATAATGAGGTCAAGGTCTCAGGAGACGACATTATCATACTAGATGCCTCAGTTCCTCTGTTCACAAACGAGATTTTCACTATGGCACATGCATTCCAATCTTTTATCGTTTGGCTTAAATACTTGGTTGGTTATATTTCTGACCCTTCGGTACGAACTCCTACTTTACACTTATCAATTTTAAAGTTTACATGTTATTAATTTCGAAACTTATCCTATTTTTCTATGTAACAATAAACACATGGATAGTAGAAGATTCATTTATCTGATGACGATCCTCTTGGTGCATTACATCAACTTTGTGACATCATTGCAGATAAACCGATGATGGTTTAATATGATCCTAATATATTTAGGAGAGGCTCTGAGATGCCATTGTACTTGCATAGGCAAGATGTCACAAAGCTTGCGTCGGGAAGAGAAGAGTTGAATATTACATTAATTTAGTTATCGATGATATAAGTCTATGAGCAATTATTTATATAAAATTGATTTATATATCAAGTTACTTATATCAAATGTAATTTTTGATTCAGGTATATGTTTGGTGTAAGTAACAATTTGGGGTACAATGATGTGTTTAAGTTCAATGATCCTGAAGGCACTGACAAAGGAAATAAACTTGATGACATCCAAACATACCTCACCAACAACTTTGCAAGGGGGAAGGAGATATATTTTATCCCTTATATATCTGGGTAAGTGAAGTTTTTTAACTTCAAAGTTCCATATGTGATTTTAATATATAACAATTAAGTTATCCATATCGGAGAGCATTGTTGTGTGGTTATGCTCATTGCACAAGTATCCCCCCAAATATCTCAAACAAGTAGTACATTGGTAAGAACCACAATGTTTAGACTTTCTTTATTATATAAATGAATACTAAAGCCATTTTTTTTTAATACTTCCATTGCAACACATATGATGTTGTCTTGGAGATCAACTACTAACATTAAAAAACTTGCATGGTTGGCTCTCGAGGTTTGACATATTCTAAAACCATACTTTCTTATAGTTGTTTTGTTCTAATGTTTTTTACTAACTATTTATAACTATGATGATATATTGTAGTGTAATAGACAAAGTGGGTCATATGGTCTTGGTTCAACCACAACTAGTGCCACAGGATAGACGACATTTTTAAAATAAAAAAAAAAATGTAAAGGACTACGGCCTCAGTTCTAGCTTGAACCACTGGCATAAACCTATGTAATTACCTCGGTTGAACGGAGGCCAACCCCCAGCCCCCCGTTTTTTTCTTCGTTACTACTTCGGGCGCGAACTAAAGTAGAAACCTTCGTTATATTACTTCAGTTAGAACCAAGGTCAAAAATCTCAGTCTTTTTACCTCGTCAGTATATGTCTCGATTTGAAAACCGAAACATATTGTCAAAAATCACCGTTAATATTTCTCTTCACTGAAATAATATTTAAAACATTTATTATATATATATATATATATATATATATATATATATATATATTTAATGCAAAATAGAACTTATATTTTGATATATTATAATATATTATTATTAATATTATACATTATTTAAATTAATATTAGTCAATACAATTTAATAATGTCAAACTAGTTTGACTCATAATTTATTAATTTAGTACGTTTGTTGACAACCATATTTGAAATTATGGTAAAATCCAAAATATAATTGTCAAAATCCATAAAATGAAGTTAAAGAGAAGATAAACTAATGGCATTAATTCATTGTTTATAGAAATTCCATGAACTGATTGAATTATTGTTTTAATGAAATGTATAGTACCAATTAAAATCAAATTGTGGGGTCAAATATCATTAACTATAATTATAAATGTGTACAAGTATTTTATTCCACAAGCAACACTTTTCTTTTCAATTCTGATAAATAATATTCTTCAAAGTGTATATATGTTGTCACTGTTAGAAAGAAAGTTCATAAGTTGTTGACATATTTCTTTGTTGTAACAGCGGATTGAAAGTTGAAGAAAAAACTTAACAAGAATGGGTTTTGCAGTGAAGCATATGTTGGCAGCCATGGTTTTTGTTCTTCTATTCTCACTAGGTTCGTAGATCAAACACAATTTTCTTCACAGCCATGTATTTTTAATTTCAGAATGTTTCTAATTTGTAATGTTAAAATAATTATATTAACTAATTTTTAAAAGAAATAAAGTTAAATTAAAAAAATATTTAAAATATAGTAAAATAAAAAATGATGAAGCTTGGTTGTGTAAATAGTTAATTCATATATATTACGATTATCTGAGCAGGTATGAGCAGTCAACATTGTCTGGGGCCATGCGAACAATATCCAGACTGTGCTGGAACTTGCAAGAAGGCTTCGTATCAGATAGGACAGTGTGTTATGGTTGATCCAAAACATGGCTTCTGTTGTTGTGCTAAGCGCATTGTTAAACCTCCAAAAATGGAACAGTTTAACTAAGAGGGACAAAACAATGTATTACGGATTTTAAATAAATGAATCATTAAGATCTTTATTCTAGTGAATGAAAAATTGTGTTCTAAAAATTAAGCATATATAATTTCTCTTCAATCTCTTCTCTTTTTGTCAAAATTATTCATAATAGATAGAAATGACAAGAGATTTTCTTATACAAATTTTTAAAATAAAATCTACTTTTATATTTAACGAGTATAATTTTTTTTTTTCATTTCCATCTTTATTAAATAGAGGATATATTATCTTATTTGTACTTATACTTATTTTCTTAATATTTCAATATCAATTAATTGTTATATATAAAGAAAATAAAATTTACATTGGAAATATAATATTATCTAATATTTAATATTAAAAAGATATAGTTTTAAATTTTTATTTGTGAAATATGTAAAAAACAAATATTAAATAAAGTAATTATATAAAATATTTCACATTTAATAAAAATAAAATTTTATAACCAAAGCATCTATAAATTTTACAAATATTAACCATAGAAAATTGATAAAATTAAAAAGCGTTTTAAAAAAATTATAAAAAAACAAATATTTAAGTTTAAAAATATTGTAAATGTCTTTTAACTAATATCTTTTATTATACTAGATAAACATTTTACTGTGGAAATTGGAAAAAATATTAAACTATAATTAATTTAAATTTAGACATAAATATTTTATTTTAGATTTTAATCATAAATAAGATATGTGACAATAACATTAATTGTAATAGCCTAAAAATAGGACTAAAAGGGACTGAGGAGAATATTAAGTTAATGATCCAAATTTTATAGCTAAAACATATTAGCCACTTAAATTGAAGCAATTTTAAGTGGGTTCATTTCTTAAACTTTTCATCTCTAAAATTGTTGTTCTTCAACTTTCTTTCCATCTCTTTCTAGATTTCTTCTTCACTAAGTCATTTGTTTCAAAATCAGGAGAAGCTTAGGTAATTGTGGTGTTGTAGGCTTCGATTCCACTGATCAAATTGGTGTTTTTCGTCTGGTAAGTGTTCCCCTTTTCTCTCTTAGCGTTTCTAAAACCGGATCATGCAACAACTTTGCTACATGTGACTCATTTTGCTTTTATTTCAAAATTATAGCTTCATTAAGGTCCTAAAACCTGTTTTTTATCTCAAATTGTTGGTCTATAGGTAGTTCTTGCATTTTCTTTGAGGATCAAGAGAGCGGGCAAAGCTCTGTTATACAGTGCTGCTAAATAAAGGTAAGGGAAGTTGTGTTTTGTTTCTGTTCTGTGAATTAAAGTGTGCATGAGCGAGATTTATGTTTGAAATGGTGAACTAATGCATGTGTAAACTGTCTTGATGTGTTGGTGTTATTGGAGTTGAATTTGAATGATTTTGTATGTTAAATTGTATGCTCTTTGAATTTCAGAGTATAAACTGTGAAATTGAGGTGGTGAATTAGTAGGATGGTGGAAAAATAACGAAATTGGGTTGTTAGAACAATTGGAAATTGGTTATGTAGATTTTTGGATAAAAGTTACTTGAACATTTATGATTTAGGGTGGTTTAAAGGAAAGGAGAGGGTGAATTTGAAATTTAGGGGTTAGGGGCATGAGTTAGGCTGCTAGGATACTTTAGGGAAGTCTTTTGTAACTTGGTAGGAGTACTAGAATGGCTAAAAACAAGTCTGAAATGGTAGATTTAATCTTAAGGCTATAGGTTGATGGAATTGGAGTTTTTGATTGGAAATTTATGCACAAACACTCAAGGATGGGGTTAGGAATGTTTAAAACTAGTTAGACAAGTTTAATTCATCATATACTTCGAATTAAAAAGGTTAGAAATTCATCAAAAGGCCTAGAATGAATTTTGGGTAGTTGAGTTGTGCAAATCTGCAAAATTTCATTTCTGTAGATTATGCAGACTCGCTGTGCGAATTATTTCGCACAACGAGTTGCCCTGGCGAGTGCTCTTTGTCAAGGTATTCTCATAGTGCATGGTGTGCACTATGCGACTCATTTTTATGAGTTATTTTTTGTTTGGTGAGCTGCTCTGCGAATGGGTATGGAAATTGGCAAATTAATTAGAAGAGCATGAGAGATGCGCTCTGCGAAAATGTGAGGCCTGGAGCCTCTGTGACATAATTCCCAAGGCGATACAAATCGCTATGCGAATTAATTAGGAGCGGTAGCCTCTGTGTGGTGGTTCGCATAGCGCATGAGGGTGCGTTATGCGAAAGCTTTCTGGTCGTGCCTGGCGACCTTGTGCGTTATGCGACTTGACTCGTTTTAGTTTAACTCTTTTCTTATCTTGTTTTACTTGGTTGATGGTGTGTGATGTTTCTATGTATTGATATGAATTGGACGCACTTATATAATTATGAAATAGTATAGTAATGATATAAAGAAGAATATAAATAGATTTAAATGATAAGTTTGAGCATGATATTAAGATCTCTCGGTGAGATCATCTTAGTGTTTTAGAATGAATATATGAGGCTTCTTCATGGGGCTTATCCTAACACTCTAACAGTCTTTTATTCTCACTTAGATAAGATTGACGCGTGTGGTGAGAGTAGTAGGAGGTCCTAGTGTAGGTGCTTCTTGGAGGCCTATTGCGCGGTAACAGACTAACACTTGTGTGTGGTAGGGTGAAACCCGTTGGCAATGGCTTTGCAAAGTAGTCGAGGCCACCACAAGTGCACAACCCGCCCCAGATCAATATTCATTCTAAGTTTGGACGAGTCTAGCTTATGTCATAACATGATAGAATATTTTATTTAGTTACTTGTATGAGTACGATTCTTTATTTCATTTCTATATGATGACTTGCATGCTTTTGAAACCTAGTTTACCCTTACTCTTGTTTGTGTTGCATGTGTTATGTCTTTTCTCTTTGCGATGATCATCCACTTGGATGTGAGTAAAGGGGGATGAGGCTTCATTGAAGCAGGCTTTGGATGAGGCTGATACCTGTCTTCTGTGAAATGTTTCAGAATAAAGCTTTAGTATTGACATTACCTGCACAAATAATGAGAACAAAGCATGCAAGTAGAGAGACAATTTTTTGTACAACATTAAATGTTTTAAACGTTTATGATCATTAAGCACGTTGCGTGTTCAAAACATTTTGTCCCATGTTAGCACGTTTTGATAAATGCATTGTTCAAAGGCAAAGTGTCTGGTATGTTATGATATGATAATTTAAGTCTTTTGTTTCATAACTTCGTCTAGGCTCAAGTATATCGTTCAAGGAAGCTTAACATAGCTTGACTTTTAGATCTCTTATCGTTTGGTCAAGTGTTATGGTGATTAGACACTCTGTTAGGAGTATTATAATATTTGATGCTCTTTATGTCTTATGCCTTGGGTGTGCTTGAGATATCAAATAATTGTATATCTCTTGATGACGCTTAGCATATTCTGTCAAACGCTTGGTGGCTTTCCATGATTGTATGTAGAATTTTTAAGCATTAGCATTTAGCTCAATATTCGCATAGATTATGCAGACACTGCTTCCATTTGAACAAGTTTTACTTCAGATATTGTATTCTTCGCATTTATCTTGTTTGATATACTGGATATATTGTTATATCTGATAGAAATATGTTTCATTTAGTATTATCCTTTAGTACATATCATCATTAATCATTATATTTTATTATTATGATCAATATTTCGTTGAGTGTTGTTCGTTAAACTTCAAAACATGAATTGTTGGATATTTTCTCTAGACAATTTTGTCTTAAAAGATAAATAAAGGAAAAGTAGCATAAAAAAACTAGTAAAAAGATAAGAAAAGAGAAGAGAAAGACAATAACAACACTTAAACAATGCTCGAAAAAAGATGAATAGAAGAAAAAAGGAAAACGAGAAAGCAACAATACCTTATGAAAAATGAAAGAAGAAAGCATGAAAGCAAGAAAACTAAAAATCAAAAAAGTCTTTATAGTGTGAATAAAAACTATATCTAATAAATATTTTCATAAACAATATTCCCTCCTTCATTCATCCACAATACTCGCGCATGATGTATCTCTTCATTTAATGAAAAAAAAAAACACTAGTGTAAAAACGTTGTTTAACGTCACCCATCAAATGTCGGTTTCGTGAAAAACCGACGTCTATTATTGCATGGTGGCATTATCATAAATATATTGGTAAGTTAGACGTCAGTTTCGATGTTAGGCGATGTCTATGACATCATAGACGTCGCACCTGTCTCAAACCGACGTCAAATTGTCTGAGGTATGTGATAAGACAGACAATTCGACGTCGTCTAGAAAAGGGCACCGACGTTCCAGTCTCTGACAGGAAATCAAACGTCAAACGGTTCAACTTTAGACGTGGAATAGACGTCAGATCCCCTGAACAAGCGATGTCGACTGGGCTACAATTAATGTTGTTCACCAAATTCCCAGGCGCTTAAACGTCACGTAGTCAAATGACGACGTCTAAGGCCTATTTGGAAGGCGGGAAGACAAAAATCCTTGAATTTAGATGTCGGTTCTGAACGTCTACGTTCCTGTAATTGATTATTTTCACCAAATTCGAGGGTTTTAGACGTCGGCTAGGAGGGGCATCGACGTGAACTATCTTGACAGGAAATCAAGCGTCAATCTTTTCAGCTTCTTTAAGAAGAATAGACGTCGGATCCCGATCAAACACTAACGTCTATAGACGTCGGTTTCTGGCGCAACCGACGCCCAATTTCATTTTAAATAAACCGCAGACCCTTCTAACCACTCAGTTTCTGATCGCGTCTTCATCTCTTCTCCTTTTTCTCTGTTTCTCCTCTTCTTTTACTCCCTTGCGCACCTCTACTTTTGATCTCTTCCGGCATTGCATTGTATTTTCTCATAACGTCACTGTCTTCGTCCTCTCCTTTTTCTCTCTTCATCCCAGGTGCGTGGTTTTTCTTATGCTTACCGTTTAAACTTTCTTTAGTTTTTTATCTATTATCCTGTCGTTCAACTGATTAAAATTTTCCTTTTTTGTGTTGTGTTTTAGTGCAGTTTTGATCCATCCTTTGGGTAACATAGTGCAACATTCTCCCTTTGCTAGTTTCCTCACTAAAAGAGTGGCGATCTTTTGAGTTTTCTAGTTCTTCCGGCCCAAAATGGAACTTGGGTCCTTGTCTACTTCTCGACACCGTAATTTTTTTCTGTTGCTGTTGAATAATTGGAAGTAGCCATAGACCCAAGTTCGGTTTTGGGTTGAAAGCACTAGAAGATTCAAAAGACGCAAGCTTTTTTTGTGGAGAAACTAGCGAGAGGAGAGTGTTACACAATGCTACCGAAAGCTTGGATCAAAACTGCACTAAAACACAAAGTTGTTGTTAGACGTCGGTTAAAGCCATGTCCAACATCTATAACAACATAGACGTCGGTTAATGTCATTTTAAACCTCTTTATATATTCATGTTGACGTCGGTTTAATCATAGGTGGACGTCTATATAGAGTAATTAGACGTCGGTGTGAGTATAAGCAGACGTCTTTATAGATGTCGGTGGATATCGTTAACTGACGTTTATATGGACGTCGGTTCTGACGAATTTTGACGTTCTATAGACGTCACCCGTATAGACGTTGATTGTGAAAGTGACTTTAAAAGTCCAAATTAACTGACGTTAAACAGCATTTTTGCACTAGTGAAAATCACAAAACAAAATGAATAGCAGTAAACAAAATGACAACAAAACCTAATAAAACAACAACAGTCACATTTTCTGAAAGGACATTTTCAGAATTTCACTAAGAATTTATTTTCTCAAATATATACCGATTGGGGTGGTTTTTTAAAAAGCCTCTAAATACTTACCAAGGGTTTCTAAAACCCCTCTCATGTTAATGTCTTATTGGCTGTTAGTATAACATCTGATAATAAACCTCTCCTAAAATTACATATTTTTGTAGTGATTACCAAATAATACTTATTTGATTACGTATATCACACATTGGTTTTGCAAAATTTACAACAAGTTCTAAATACTATATCTAATTATTTGTTTGTAAGTACACAATTATGTTTTAATATTTAAATTTATTGTTTTAAAGGAAACTTAATTTATTATAATAATTTATTACATTAAAAATTAAAATATTAGTTTAAAATTTATATTATAAAAGATAGAGAAACTTTGGAGACATGCTAACTTTAAGAATTTATAAAAACAAATTAAAACATTTAATTTTTTTATCAATTAAACAAACTTATCTCAATATTTTATAATGTCCAAAAGTTTCACCTAACTTAAAAATAGCAAAGCAAAGTAATTTATAAAAATATGAGAAAAATCATCATGTTTTTAGAATAAAAAAGATTGCCCTAATACGAATGATATTAAGAGATTTGAGGTGAGACACCTATGTACTATAAGAGTCGATTTATGTCTCTATTTGACTTTAACTTTGAAGGCTTATGATATGTTAATTTTTTAATAATAGATTATATGTTGTTATTTTATTAATTTATATATTTAAAATAGATGAATCATAAATTATTATATAAGCTGTTATAAACAGTTATTATAAATTATTATATAAACTGTTATAAAGAAGTTATTAAAAAGAGCTTTTTCTAACTTTAATTAGGATTTGTTTTGTTGAAATGAGAAAGATTGGTTATAAATAAAGTAAGAGCATGAAGATCCTCTAAAATCTTGAAGTGCAGAAGAACGAAGGGTAGATTGGTCCAGAAATTTACAGCTCCCACATGCCATTAATTTACAGAGGATATTGTTGGAAACGCGGATCGGCGTAACCCTTTGCATATCTAACCGGAATAGTACGTTCCAAATTAACTTAACCAATTCAATTCCTCTCTTCATCCAATGTCTCCATCAACACCAAGCACTCACTCAACCAAATTCATATCAGATCTTCTAACACATTCTTTTATAATTTTTTTTTTAATTTATACAACTTTTTTTTTAAGGGGAGACATCATAAAGTTTTACATAAATAAAAAATAGAAATATTATCTTTAATAAAAATCCAAAAACAATAAATTAATAGATTTTTCTACTTATATATACTGCCTATCTTATTTAGTTTTATTTATAATGACATTTCTAATTCAGCTTGATTTTCTAATTATACATTTTTCATCTCACTTATATATTCAGATTATTATCATATATTCAATAAATTTCACTGTATTTGGGTCCATAATTCATATCCACAATTATTTATTTATTCATTATTCTCATTCTTTACTATCTAACTTACCCACATCAAGATTTAATTTAATCAGAACCATATAATTCTCTTTTTTTTCTTCCTTTTTTGACATTATTAATCGAAATTAGGGATATATACACACATAGAACTCCACACATGGTAAGACATTGTCCGCTTTGGGCCAAGCCCTCACGGGTTTGCTTTTGGTACCACTCCAAAAGGCCTTTTACCATTGGAGATATCTATTTGTATATAAACCCTTGACCAGTCCTTCTTTCACTCAATGTGGGACTTTGTTTGCTCTCCAACAATATATATATATATATATGTTTAATTTTATGTATAATTTTTTAATGAATTTTGATGTGTTTTGGTCGTATTATAATACAAGTCTAAATTATCATTACCAAATTCACTTATAAAATAAAAAGTGTACATATTTATATGTTTATTTAAATTTTATCTTTAATCCATCCATGTAAAATTTAGATACTTTTAGTGAATTAATTGAACTTCAGTAAGCTCATTAAATGATATCATATAACAATATAATAGTAGGTTCTTTAGAAAATATAAAGTCGTTGTATTGTATTTAACGATGTTATCAATTGTAGTATAGTTTTGTCTTTTTTTTTTTTAACTCTGAGGCTAAAAAGCCCAAAAAACAACAAAACAAGACAAGGGCCTTTACAGAAAATTACTGGATCACAATGTTGAATTTACAAAAGAATAGCACTGGGTGTTTTCTTTCCCAATTTTTACGTAATATTTAATTATATATTTGATTTGACTAATCTTAAATAAAATGTTTCTACTAAAAGTTATTCTCACAATCCAAGGGTAACAGCAAATGATATATATACTTTTACCCATACAAAATTCACTTTTTCTTTTTCCTTTTCTATCAATATTATTTTTTTGAGAATAATAAATTAAAAAGTTATATAATTTTTCAGAAAAACATAACCCTTTTAGTGTTAGACCACATGTATATCTAAAATATATTGTTTTTAAAATAATTAATTATTTTTGGAAGACGGCGATACCTTCTTGGAGGATTGATGATATAAACTTTTTATTATCTTAATAATATATTTTTACAACTTGTCTTTACTCCTTACAGATGGATTTATAATGCCACGTACCTTTTTCCTTAGGTTTTTTCTTTTATTATTTATTTGCAACATGTTAAGGTACACCTGTAAAAGGATAGAAACAAAATATTTTCATGTTTTTTTCTCAGAAAACAGATCCTTTTGGGTTTTTACTAATCTATAAACATTTCCTTTCTTAAAAAAATTGTACACATTTTAAATAAGTATTTTTCCTAATAGGAACAAAACCTTCATAAACCTTAAAAAGCTGGAATTTCAATTATTGTTTTTTTTAAAAATAACTTTTTCTATTTTTTTTATCATCATGAGCAATTTATATAAAAAGCTAGGTTTTCAAGTTGAATCTCTCGGCTTTTACTATTCCTTTTCAATCTTTACGTCGGATATTAAGATTCAAGAATTCAACATTACACAATAATATTAACTCAAAAAATAACTATTAATTTTAAGAAAATATGTATAATAAGTAATTTTAGTATCGAATCTTTTTTATTTTAAAAGTTTTACTTTAAATTAGACTTTAAACTCTATAAAAAGTCAAACTAAGTTATACTAAATATTAAAAATCATATTAAAATATTTAATGAAAGTAATATTTTAATTAAGAAAACTAGTTGACGAAATGTTATAAAGTAGATTTTAAACTTAATTTAATCCTTTAAAATTGGATTAAAAGATTAAATTTATATTAGTTTATATATATTATAAATTTATCTTATGTGAAATTTTAATATAATTTGAAATATATACATATTAAATATAAAACTAAATATTGACTATTTTCATTAATAAGTAATACCATAAACTTAAAATATAAAAATTGTTAAAATAAATAAATGATTCTAATAAAATATTAAGAATTAAATTTTAAATTTAACTAATTTTATAAAATTAATTTATATAATTTATATTTTATATATTTATTTTATATCTCGTTGTTAAAAATGAGTTTTGCAAGTAGATAGTTGATCTTATTTCAAAATTTTCTTGCTTGATTAAGTAAAAAGCTAAAAGCTATATAATTTAATGATACATACAAATTAAGAAAGTTGTTAAGGTACAGTTAAAACCACTTAATGAACACTTATTAACCATTGTTTTGTTTATATATAGTATTTATCAAAACTGGTTGCTGATCACAAAGTCATATAGTTTTAGCAACATCAATCTAAGCCCTGTCAATCCCAATTACAGTTCTAAAATTTCTAAATATAGAAAGTAGGAAAAAGCTTTTTTAACATTAATTGCATCCATAAATATTTGGGTAGTTTACTATGCATGGAATATACAGTTGGGTTAATTGCTAAAAAGTTGGTACCTTTGCTCCCTCGTCTAAGATAGGTCAAAAAGCAATCATACTAATTCAATTTTCTTAAGTGCATGCATTTAACCCTAATCTCAGCCACCATCATGTGGACCTATTGAATATGACTCCACTGCCTCAGACACAACCAAAATATAGTCTTTTTCATTTACCAGAATAATCAAAACATTGCTAGCTAATTCCAGAGATAAATGAGGGAAATAAATATTGTTAAAAATGGAGTTTAACCCTAATTTAACCTCATACAACTAATTTGTAAGATAAAGTTTGTATTTCATTTATATATTATAAATTTTATATATTATAAATTGATCTTGACGTGAAACTTTCATTATTAAATATGTTTACTTTCGTACATATAGTTTTAGTATAAAGTAAAGCATTTTTAGGCTCATATATGTGTTTGTATTGATTATCTGTGCGGATATTGTGTATGTAAATTTGATATTTTTATTATGGAAAACAATTCATGGATAATATTCAAAATCTGTTTGAAAATATATTTCCTGTTACAAATTTTTGTGTTTTGTTATTGAGAAAATTTAATATTTTTATCAAAAAATTTCATGGATAATATTCAAAATCTGTTTGGAAAACATTTCCTGGTAAAAATTTTTTACAACCAAAAATTTAATAATCCATGGAAAATAGGACGCTGTGGGTTTTTCATGAACCAGTTCGGAGAGATTTTCTACGAATTTAAATCCCTAAATTTTATGATGTTTTCCTACATAAAAATCGTAAAAGAAGATATTTTTATTTTATTGTAAAATTAAAAACAAGAAATACATCAATCACATTTAACTTTTTCTTTACATATTATCCAATAAATTTAATCACAGTTAAATAATATAATGTCAAATAGTCATGAAAAATTCAATTTAAACTATTTTAACAAAAAAAAAGCTAAAGACTAATACAATTATCCTATTATTCACCTAAGATTATAGTCGAGCAAAATACTTTCTATTGTCGTAGAAGATCAAAGGACACAATCGATACTTATTTTAAAACTATGTATGTTCATATATGCTCATTGATTTTTATTATATTTTTTTAGAATAAATTGAAGAGATTGAACACTTCTTACATATGAGTTGCTTATATAAAAGATTTTACAGCGTTTTTAACTAAAATATTTGGGAGTTATTTTTTTTTATATATCACTCAATAGGATTTTCAATTTATACTTAGATTTAACAGAATGAACTTTATTGTCTAAAATATCCATGTTCATACTTTTCTCTCTTTTCCTTTTAATTTTTTACTAAAGAAATATCTTTTCCTTTGTAATTTTTGACCAAAGCAAATTGAATGTGTATATATATATATATATATATATATATATATATATATATATATATATATATATATATATATATATATAGAGAGAGAGAGNTATATATATATATATATATATATATATATATATATATATATATATATATATATATATATATATAAAATGGAGATTTGAAGGTAAGAGCACTTATGAAAGTGATTATTTTTTTTTTGAAGTTTTATCTTAATTTTTTGAAGTTAAGTGATGTTTTCCCTATTATCGATCTTGAAGATGAAAATGGAACTTCAATCATAAGTGGTGTGGCTTCTTCTTCCATCTAAGTCTTCTCCATCTTTCCCTTTTATTATTTTCTTTATTTCATGTTGTAGTCTAGTTTATCTCACACTCACTCTCTTAAGCAATTTTTTTCATTGTCTCATTCATGTTCTTGAGTTGTTCTTATGTCTGATATTAGTTTTTGATTCATGTATGTTGTTATCTTATCTAATTGTAATTCTATATACTTATAAGTGTTATATTTTTAATGTCCATTTAAACTTTGTATTTTATAACTTATATTTATATCTTACACAAAAAGACAATAACATTTGATGTGCTCAAGAATTATAAGGTTGAAGGAAAGAATTATCTTAATAAAATAATTCAAAGTGATAGGTTTTCGTGATTATCAATATGGTAGATATGATGGTCCAGGTAACCAATGTCTAAGAGCATTCTCTAAATTTACAGAATTAGAACTCGAATTTGAAAGTTGATGAAGTATTAAACATTGGAGGAATTTCTTGTGCATCATGCTTGAATCAAGCATGTACTTTGAAACAAGTTAAACATGCAAGATGATGCTGTAATTATGGTACTTAGCTTGATCTCTTTTATTATATCCTTGTGATCACTGATAAGTTGTCTTAAACAAAACTAAGAAGTGAATAAGATATGGTAAATGTTTAGCATTTGTTACATGAGAGATTACAGTCACATACTTTATTAAATAAAATATTTGGATGATGATCAAATTGTAAAGTTTAAAAGGTTTCAAATTTTTACCCATTTCTGAGTGGAGTTATCAAGTGTTATAAAACTTTTTGTAGCATTGCATAATAGATTTACTTACTAATGTAAACATTGCATTGTTTCTTTTTCGTAGCAACCCTACAATCCAAGAGATTCATTGTTTTATGCTTGATAAGTAGTTGTTTGGCTAAGTTCCATCCATCAAAATATTGTTTGGGAAACTTTTATTAGAGATATTTGTATTAAATTATGAAATTTATGGGATTTGAAAGTCAACTTTGTAATTTATTGCAATTCTATGAAGACTTGGATTGTCTTTCATTTGCGATGGATTTTGTGAAAGATAAACTTACCAAATTGAAAAACATAAAGTAAGAAGATGAAAAAGTCCATTCACATGTTGAATAACCAAATAATTAGTTTTATCATAATTTTCTATATATCCAGATTTAAATTCAAACAATTAACCAATAATCAAACAAAAGATTCAACTGATTTCTGTAACATCTCAATCAATATATAACATAAGTTACACTTAATTTTTAGGAGTTAACATAAATCATAAGTGAGAACAGTGAAGAATAAGCCGAGAGGTGAAAGAGATAGGAGAATAGCATTAAATTTAAAACTGTACAACAGTAGATTAAGTATAATATTTACAAATTAGACCGAACGGTCTTAGACAAAGTTCATTGACCGAACGGTCAATCATCAAAACGTTCCCTATAGAGAATGAAATTCAAAACACATGACAACTAAAATAACTAAACTAAGGACCGGACGGTCCTTCATAATTCTCAGGCACGGCTTCCACAGCATCCTCCAGAGTGTCTTCCAAAGCAGCTTCTAAGGTATCTCCAAAGTACCCTCTACTCACACCCAAAAGGATGATCATTGTAGCGAAGAGAATAGTCGGACGACAACATAGATAAAGACAGAACATATAAGGGTAAGCTTATGTAAATTTAATTTATCATTTCGTTATACAAGTAAACATACAAACTCAAACCAATCAATCATGCAAGCATACAACTTCAATCCATGCATACTCCAGACCTCAAATCATGACCGACCACTAAGACACTGTCCGGACGGTATGAATATGTAGCTCGGTCGTCCCTAGCACCCGGTGTGGTGTAGTAACTGTATTTCCTTATCAGCTGCCACCCAAGGTTAGTCCTCAAACGGTTATCTATTCATATAACCGCGGACCTCCTGCCATTCCCACACATGAGTGACCTTCCTCTACCTGAGGAAACGCCCTCACGGAATATCAGGATCAGGACGACACCTGAGTCATTCCCACGTTCATACTTTACCAATTATCACAAATTCATGAGTTATTCCGCCAGTGGAATTCTCTTACTTAGTCAAATTCAACAATTGTTCATTATTACTTCCAAGCAGTTAGGGTGTTGAGAAAAGTATCAAATATCCAAGGCTGAATCATAAATAATAGTAACCGAACGGTTTAGTCGAAATGGGAGAACTGAGTATCAAGGATTCAAGTAAGTGGTCGGACGGTCACATCAAAGGTGAGACTAAATAACAGAAGAATGTCAAATGGTTGATAGGATAATTTGGCAAAGAATGAAATCTTAACTCAAGGGTTGACTATAAGTGATAGTCATCCAAACGGTTTGGCAAGAGTATTATAAGATAGGCACTAATAATGGTCGAAGGCTGGTCTATGACCGAACACTTATCGGACCGGACGAATTGAGAAAGAAGAAACTCTTTAAAAGAGTAAAAGGAATTTAGTTAAGTAAACTGGACATCTCAATTATTAGAGGTTCACTAGACCATTCAGTCACTAAGTGACCGAACGGTTTCAAAGAAGGATTATCAAGTTTACAGATTTTATAATTTGAATGTCAGCCTAAGGCCGAACACTTGTAAGGCCGAACACTTGGTTTATGACCAGCGTCCTTAAATAATTATTTAACATTAATATTAAGTGAGGTAAACTAAATTTGGAAGTTTATTATACCGGACAGTCCAAATGGACCGAACGGTAATGGGAGGATCGAATGGTCCTAATGACCTTCGATCTCAAATTCATGATTTCTCTAAGTTTCATACATTCATACTAGTTACAAAATCATACAACTTATACAGCAGCATTTTACATATTATCAACCATTAAATCATACATCATAAAACAAAGTTTCATACATTCAAATCATACAAAGAGATTGAAATTAAACTTTATAAGCTTCCCTTACCTCTAATTCCAGCTAAGACTTTGAAAGTAGGTTGATATGAACTATTCCTTCTAAATTTCCCAAGGTCAGGTGCACACTCGAAACCGGACGGTTTAAGTGAAGGAGGAGACCACCAGGAGTCTTCAGGTGTGATCTGAAGGGTGATCGGAACAGTAAATGGGTTAGAATTTTAGAGAGAAGGTAGGAAGGTTTAGAGAGAAGGAGGAGAATTTGAGATTTTCAGAAAGTTGAGTTTGAGGAAGAAGAAGAAGATTGCATGCAAAAGTGGCGTCAGGTTTCATTCCTACCTTATATACTGCCTCCAATCCGAACGGTCGGCCAACTCCCAGCGTGACACCTGACTTCCACTTCCTGGGTTTCACTGCTATGCTGACACTGCACGGATCACGAGGGAAGGGAAATTAAAGCTTGGCAGAGTTGGTCTCCCACTTACAAAGGGAAGACCGGACGGTTTGACAAGTGTCCCCCCACTAAGGAGGGTATTAAATGGGGTGTGACAATTTCTGATTTGATTTTATTAAAGTTTATGTTTTAGTTTTATCACTTTCTGTTTTGTTATTAATGATTATGTTAGGGATTCCTAACAATCCCCCTTTCTCTAATCATCGGAACCCTATATATAGTCAAGGGCTTCTAGTGTTTTCTTTTTGTAACACAACAGAAAATACATCTACATAATAAGAAAGTAAAGTTCTTTCACTCACCTCTGCAACACGTGTCCTTCTCTCTTCGTTTCTGTTCTTTCATTCGACCGCTTTATTCTCGAGTCTTGGAGGTGCACCACTGAACAATGCTTCTCAGGTCTTCTCTCTCGTGCTTCTCTTCTCTTGTGTGTCTCACTTTTCATTTGCCACCAACCTTCTGACAAAGAGGAAGCTTCCAGCCAAAGAATATGAGTTGCAGTTTGGGACAGAGGGTGATGGGCTTCAGACACAACATCTTGGGCCTGTCTTTAATATGGTACCAGAGCAGATTCTGAACCTGTTCTGCCTTGGTTTTTCTGCTGCGTTCATTTTCTTTATTGGTTTCTTGGATCTTCTCTTTACCGCTGCCAACTATGTCTGACACCGCAAGTATGGATCAAATTGGCAATCCCTCCCGCCCTTATTATCTCCACCCAGGAGAGAACCCAGGCATCTCCTTTATTTCACAGATTCTTGATGAATCCAATTATAATTCTTGGAGCAGAAATATGAGAAGGGCCCTTCTATCCAAGAACAAAATGAAATTTATAGATGGAAGGCTCAAGAAACCGAAAAGAGAGGATCCCCTTTTTGACCATTGGGAAAGAAGCAATATGATGGTGTTGTCTTGGATCATCAAGACTCTCTCAACCCAGATAGCAGAGAGCGTTGTATATGTAGAGGATGCTCACGAGTTATGGGAAGAATTGAAAGAGAGATTTTCCAAAGGAGACCATTTTAAATTCTCTGACTTGCAGCAAGAAATCCATTCCATCAAGCAGGAGGAAAGGAGTGTAAATCAGTATTTTACTGACTTGAAAATATTATAGGAAGAGCTGGAATTTTTTAGACCCATCCCACGATGCAGCTGCAAGATTCCTTGCAGTTGTGATCTATCCAAAGCCTCTCACAAATACAGAGAAATGGAGCATGTTATCTGCTTCCTAAAAGGCCTGAATGAGTGTTATAACACTATAAGGACACAAATACTTCTGATGGAGCCCCTGCCCAGTATTAACCATGTCTTTTCCCTTATCATACAACAAGAAAGGCAGGAGAAACATGACTCTGGATTCACTAACTAGGCTGACATTAAGATTCTTGCCAACAATACTGAAAGACAAAATAACTGGAGAGGTGATCAAAATTGGAAAGGCCATGGGCGTGGTTTTGCTCCTCGTAGTCAAGGAAGAGGGAAAGGAAGAAATCCCAATCAAGGGAAGCAATGCTCTTACTGTCACAAGATGAATTACACAATTGATGAATGCTACTCTAAGCATGGGTATCCCCCATGGTATAAAAAGGGTGACAATAATGGTCAAAACAGTGTGGGACAAAATGAATAGGGATCTACAAATGCCTGCATTGCATCAACGGGTTTACAGACCAGCCAACAAAACAATATCAATGCTGCCCAGAATTCCTTCACCCTAGAACAAATGAAGAAGATACTGAAAATGATTGATAAGACCAAGAACCAGTCCCATAGCATCAGTCAAATGCACAAGGACACCATGGAAGATAGACAAGGTATGTTTCCATGGATCATGGACACAGGAGCCACTGACCATGTTACTCATGACAAAAATTTATTCACAACATTTAATAAAATAAAACCTATATCTGTTAAACTACCAAACAACTCTACTGTTAAACCCACTATGCAGGGACTGTGCAATTTTCAGAGGATTTTATGATTTTCAATGTTTTGTACATACCAGAATTTACTTTCAACCATATATCTGTTAAATGTTTGACTAGAGACATGAATTGTAAACTGAAATTCTCCTCTAAGATATGTGAAATCCAAGACAGTTCTACATTGAAGATGATTCGATGTGCTAAGGTGTACAGAGGGCTCTACTACTTGCAGTCTGTTGGAGAGAACCTGAAACCTAGTTTTGTTTTTTCTTATGAGCATGTAAAAATAAACTTGTGGCATTATAGACTAGGCCACCCTGGACATAAAGTTGTTGAAAGAATATGCAAGAATTTTCCTTATATTCAAACAGATTCTATTAGTGCCTGTGATATTTGCCATTATGTAAAACAACACAAATTACCTTTTCGTAAACATAATTCTTTGTCTGCTAATTGTTTTGATCGTATACATTGTGACATATGGGGTCCTATCTCCATCCTATCTGTACATGGGCATAGATACTTCCTTACTATGGTTGATGATTATAGTAGGCACACTTGGGGCTTTCTTATGTGTAACAAGGGTCAAACCAGAGAACTTTTGCAATCTTTCATTATGAAAATCAAAACCTAGTTTAATAAGACTGTTAAAATCATTAGGACCGACAACGACCCAGAATTTAATTCTCCCAACATATATGACACTTATGGAATAGAACATCATACCAGTTGTGTCGAAACCCCACAACAAAATTTTGTTGTGGAGCGCAAACACCAACACATATTGAATGTTACCCGTAGTTTAATTTTCCAATCCAATGTTCCTTATGCTTATTGGTCCTATGCTCTATCTCATGCTATATACTTGATTAATAGGTTGCCCTCTTCTGTAATTAAAGATAGATCTCCTTATGATATCCTGAATAATGATTCCCCCACTTATCTTAACTTTAAAGTTTTTGGGTGCTTATGTTTTGTTTCCACTTTGGAAAATAACAGAAATAAACTTGACTCTAGGGCTAGAAAAGGAGTTTTCCTACGATACAAGAATGGGGTAAAGGGATACATTGTTCTTGATATTAACACCAGGGAAATCTTCATAAGTAAAAATGTCATATTTTATGAGGATATCTTTCCCTATAAAGCTGAACAAGAAAAAAAGAGTGAATGCGATAACAGTCAGGACAATACATTTTTCTTGTATAATTTTCCTTGCAGCCATACATAGGCCCTAATTGAGAATGGAGAAGATCATCAAAATCTCAGTAACAATACAAGCGACAGTGCTGAAAATACTAATCTTGTGGAGGAAGAACAAAGAAACATTCAGAGGAGTTCAAGTAGAGTGAAGAAAACCCCTGAATACTTAAAAGATTACATACAAGCATATCAGTCATCTCCCACATCTTTGTGTGTCAAAAACAAGTTAAAACCCCTTACCCTATCACTAATACCTTATCTTATGAGTCTTTATCTGACAAACACTTAAGATACACTCTTGCCATAACTGCTGGGAAAGAACCCAACTCTTATGAAGAGGCCAAAAATAGTCCTGAGTGGAATGATGCAATGCAGAAAGAGATTAAAGCCTTGCAGGACAATGACACATGGTACCTCCTGGGAAGAAGCCCATTGGGTGTAAGTGGGTCTACAAAATAAAGCACAAGGTTGATGGTACAGTGGAAAGGTATAAGGCCCGACTGGTGGCCAAAGGCTATACTCAACAAGAGGGAATAGACTTTTTGGACACATTTTCCCCTGTCGCTAAACTCACATCTGTCAGGATATTACTTGCCCTTGCTGCCTCAGGGAATTGGTTTCTACATCAACTTGATGTAGACAATGCTTTCCTATGTGGAGATCTAAATGAAGATGTTTATATGGACCCTCCACCTAGCTTGAACACTGATACAAAAGGGCAGGTTTGTAAGCTCACTAAGTCTCTATACGACCTAAAACAGGCCAACAGACAATGGTTTGAGAAGTTGTCCAGCTTTCTTATATCTGCAGATTATACTCAGTCTAAATCTGACCACTCTCTGTTTGTTAAGAAAACTGCCACAAGTTTTACAGCTTTACTTGTATATGTAGATGACATTGTTTTGGCAGGGAATTCCATGAGTGAAATCATTCACATGAAGAATCTCTTACATCATCAATTTCAAATAAAGGATCTTGGAAAACTCTAGTATTTTCTAGGATTTGAAGTGGCTAAATCTAAGAAAGGGATACATCTTTGTCAAAGAAAGTATGCCCTTGATATTCTTGAGGAAATAGGAATGCTGGGAAGCAAACCTTGTTCTACACCTTTTCTAAGCAGCACCAATTCCTTATACAAGACAGAAAATTATATGGATGATCCCAGTTTCTATCGCAAATTAATAGGGAAGCTTTTCTATCTCACTAATACTAGACCTTATTTATGTTTTACTGTTAATCTCTTAAGTGAATTTATGCAAAAGCCCACTAACTATCATTATCAGGCCGTTGATAAAGGTTCAAAAACAGTTATTTTTATACTTAATTTTGATATCAAATGCACCCTTTTGACTTAGAAACTTGCTTATTTTTCTTTAGATTTGTGAATAAAAGAGTTGAGGACATGTTTTATGATTTTATCGTTAAATTCCCTTGATTTTTCAAGTTTTTGGAATGATTTGAAAGAATGGTTGAATTATCAAATGGTTGGAGTGCAGAAAAGTCAAACAGAATGCAGAAAAGTCAACCAGTCAACCAGTTGACCAAAATGCTGAAAAGTTGACCAGAGTATAGTTGACCAGCGTCAGGCGGTTGACCGTGGCGCCGGGCGGTTCTGAGGCTTTTGGGAAACCGCCCGACGGTGAAATTAGGCGCCGGACGGTTGTCAGATGGGCCTGGACCTGTTTTATGTTATTTTTTATGATCTGTTTGGGCCTAGACTTGTTTTATGTCATTTTTATGCCCTATTTAAAGGCCAAAACGTCTTAGGGTTTGTATCTTTTGATGGCTTAGGCACAGAAACACACTTTTCACCCCTTTAGGGCTAGATTTGGAGATGGTGACAGCTCTCCTTTTCTCCTTTTTAGGGTTTCTATCTCTTTCATTTCATTATTCACCTAGTTTCTCCATGACGATGGGGAACTAATCTTATTTGTTGCTGGGGAATGATGTAACCTCTAAACTCTCTTTTATTGAAACTCTTGATTATTTATATGGTCTCCATATGTTTTGATTGTTAATTGTTGGGTTCTCATCTGTGCTTAAGGCCTTTATCGTTTAACTCATTCAGTAATTGATGTTTGTCTTTATTGATATGGGGACGTACAGTAATGACATGAACTGGTGAGTAATTCCTTGATTTTGCAATACCACCTAGGGATAGGGGTAGGACGACCAATTGCTTTTAACTTTCATTTATAATGTTGTATTAATTGCTAGGGGAGGCTAGGGATAGCAAGCCAGTAATTAGTATTAGGCTCTTTTCGCTGAGGGATCGGGTTAAGGGTAGGCTAAGAAAGTTGCATGACAATTAATTAATCAAGCTAATAATTCAATAGGAGTAATTAAGAGAGAGTGGTTGGGTGAAATCTGAATCCTAGCAACAAATCCATTTCATATTATCACCATCCTCCATCCACTTTTGTGTTTAACCTCAATTGATCAAATTGCATTCATGTTTATTTTTCCGTACTTTAAATTCAAAAATCCCAAAATATTATTTTTATAGTCTTGATTGGTTAAGCAAAAGCACAACAGTTTAGTGTCATGAGTCTCTTGGGAAAATAATACTTAGACTTACCATTTTATTATTACTTGAACGATTTGGTACACTTGCCAATTTGTTAACATCCGTGCAGCATGTTCTTAGGTATGTCAAGAGCAGCCCTTCTGAGGGCCTTTTCTTTGCTGCAGATTCCAAAATACAGATAAAAGGTTTTAGTGACTCTGATTGGGCCACTTGTCCTACCACACAAAGATCCACTACTGGGTACTGTGTTTTCCTAGGGACATCTCTTGTTTCATGGAGATCAAAGAAACAAAGCACCGTTTCGAGGTCGTCTACTGAAGCAGAGTACCGTGCCCTAGCTACTACTGTTTGTGAGATGCAGTGGCTTCATTACATTGTGCAAGATCTTCAAGTTCAACCCGATGTTGTAGTTGTTCTCTACTGTGACAACAACTCTGCAAGGCATATAGCTCACAATTAAAGCTTCCATAAGTGTACCAAGCATATAGAGCTGGACTGTCATGTGGTGCGCGAAAAAATACAATCCAAATTTTTACGTCTTCTGCCCATTCGATCGGAGGAACAACTCGCTGATATCTTCACCAAGTTCACTCACCGTACACGCTTTAGGTCTATCATCCCCAAGCTTGGATTGATGAATATTCACCATCCAGCTTGAGGGGAGGCTATTAAAGTTTCTGTTTTAGTTTTACCACTTTTTGTTTTGTTATTAATGATTCTGTTATGTATTCCTAACAATCCCCCTTTCTCTAATCATCACCGGAACCCTATATATAGTCAAGGGCTTCCAGTGTTTCTTTTTGTAACACAACAGAAAATACATCTACATAATAAGAAAGAAAAGTTCTTTCACTCACCTCTGCAACGCGCGTCCTTCTCTCTTCGTTTCTGTTCTTTCATTCGACCGCTTTATTCTCGAGTCTTGGAGGTGCACCACCGAACAATGCTTCTCGGGTCTTCTCTCTCGTGCTTCTCTTCTCTCGTGTGTCTCACTTTTCATTTGTCACCAAACTTCTAACAAAGAGGAAGCTTCCAGCCAAAGAATATGAGTTGCGGTTTGGGCCAGAGGGTGATGGGCTTCAGACACAACGTCTTGGGCCTGTCTTTAATAGATTTGTAAAAATAGAAATAAAATTGTAATTACAAAGACGTAAATAAAATTAGAGAATAGAAAAATAAACTTGAAGTATCAAATAATCGATGCAAAACTCAATTAAGCTTATATGTTCTTGATTTTGTGAATTGATCCTAAATAATTAGTGAAGGATAAAAAGCACATAAAAGGAGAAGAGGAAGAGTCAACAATATACAAAAGAAAAGAAAAGAGAAAAAAAAAAGATGAAGAAACAACAAATAAATTTTGTATATATATTTAGAGCATATTTAATCTATATATAAGCTTTGAAATCTAAAATAAACATGACCTCAATGTGGTTATAATCGAGTGTATAAACCAATTACAAGTTTAAGCTAAAATAAGAAAAAATAAGCCCACATGGTTCTTTATAAATATTCAATAAATTTGTCTTCTACTATCCATAAAAAGATATATGAAAAGTTCAAATCTAGAAAATAATGTCTTCTGAAGTTTTTGAAAGATAAAAGCCAATGCAAATGAAATCAACAAAAGTAATGTACATTGAATTCAATTTATGACCAAAATTGAAGTTATGACCAAAATGGTAAGAAAGATTAGATAAACGAAAAAAAAAAATAGGTGCATTGAACTCAATTTATTATTATTAAGGAAACATGAGTTAAAAATTGAAAATAAAACATACATATAAAAATTGCTTTTAATATATAATAAATCTTTATATGTGTATAAAATAAGTGTCATGAGTTTTAAACTCATTTTTGTTCATGGCACTCGGTCTTGTTCACTTGAGTAGATTTGGGAAAGAGTAATTGAGAGAATTTGAGAAGATTTGAAGATAATTTTTTTTGTTCTTTATTTGAATAGATTTGGAGATAAGTAAGAGTGGATTTGGAAGTAAATTTTTTTAATCTGTCACATAAATTAAATCCTACACTATAATTCTTACCTTATTTTCTTTATTTCTTTACATTTATGATGTGTATTATAATTTTATAATTTACTTTTTTGAATTATTAGGTTGTTCAAAAGTAAATTTGTACTCATTTTCCTCATTCACTTATTCTCTTATTCTCTTCCTTTTTTCAATTTTTTTCTTATAATATCCTCTATTTACTTTTCTACTCCTTTTAGAATTCTTTACTAGTTATGATGTCTTAAGAAATTTTCAAAAAGTTCCTGTTATATATGGAGATTTATATAACACACTACCAATAAATCCTTCTGAATAATAAATCTATATACCTAAAATATTCTTTGTTTGTGATTTTTATTATTTTATCATCATATTTAGAACCGTCGTTCTTTATTAATTTTGCTTTGGTTTAATAGGTTCGCAGGTCCTTATTCTGGGGGTTTGTTCCAATTGGGTCCTCGTATTCTGAAACTGCTCAATTAGGTCCCTATTTCAGTAAAATCGAGTCAATTGAAATCTTGCCATTAATTTTAGGAGACGGTGTTAAGTTTTTTATGTCATGGCATGCTGATGATGCATTTAATTCTGATGTGGCAAAGTGAAATTACATTAGTTGTAATGAATATTATATTGAACACCCCTCGAAACATCATCACCTCCGTCCCATTCCAAGACCATATCCCCTTCTTCCATAATATTGTTATATATATATATATATATATATATATATTATTTTTAATGTAAAGATAATATTTATCTCACAAGTTTATTTCCTCTTAATTCATCAAATAAGAGAAATATAAAATAATGAATCAAAAAGAGTATTTAAATCTTGAAAAATTGAATTCGCATACAGAAAAAAAAAGTCAAAATTGTTCATGTGATTGAATATTAATCATATCACAGTCTGCCTGAGATAAAAACACAACACATTCATTCCAACATCAACCGTAGTGCCTCAAACACATTCATTCCAGCATCAACCGTATAGTGCCTCAAAGTCATCTTCTTCTTATGTATATTATAAATCATCCGCGGGGAAAGCCATCCTTTACTAAGAAAATTCCTCCCAAAAATCCTAAACAACGGCTTGCACCCATTCCCCCATCAAACCCAGAAAACCCTCTGAGTATCACACAGTCCGGAGACAACGCCCTCTTTGGCGGCGACCACTCTGTGCCAATGTTCCTCCGAGCCACATACTGCACATAACGCAACTGCGACAACATCGGGTTAAGCGCCGACAACAGCTGCAATAGCCCCTTCGGCGCCTCCCTGTGAACCATCTCCAGAATCTTCCGCTCCTCACTCTGTGCGTTCCAGAGAACGAGGAAAGTAGCAAGGAGAAAGGCGAGAGGGGCTAGCCATCGCGCTCTCAGTGGAACAGGATCACGGTGGCAAGGTCGACGAGGGAGGAGGGGGCAAACCTCGTAATGCTTTAGATAGTCGATGACAGTGGCGTTGAGTTCGCACAGGAGGTGTGAGAAGCGGTTGCGTGCGAGGAAGGAAGATTATGGGAAGTCTTCGTGGAGGTCGGGAGAGTTTGGCGGAGGTAGAGCTGGTACATTCCTCTGGGAGGGCTTCGGTGGAGAAGCAGAATCGATACTGAAAAAGAAATGGAAAATGGAAAATTCCCAAAATGAAAATCAAAATCAAAATGAATTAAAAATTAGGAATTCACCATAGACTTTGTCTGAAAATTAGAAACCCTTGATACAACTGTAAATCCCTAATACAATTATAAACCTCCAAATTGCAAAAAACTCACTCACAGGCACATGGGAAATATTCCCCAAATTAAAAACCCTCAGGTACAGTGAAGCTAGAGGAGGTGGAACGATGCATAAATTTGGGCGTACTAGTTGATGAGGACGAGGGGGTGAAGCGACAACGTTTTTTATGAGGTTTCCATGGGCATATTGGTTGAGAACGAGTGATAAATCTACAATCAGTGCCACATCATTAAAAATTTACAGTCAGCATGCCACTATGCAAGAATATTAACACCGTTCATTGTTATTTAACGATAAGGGTTGTATTGACTCAATTTTACCGAAATAGAGACCTAATTGAGCACTTTCAGAAAACGAGGATCCAATTGGAACAAACCCACAGAAATAGGGACCAACGAACCTATTAAACCTTTTGCTTTAACAAACATAGATCTATTCATAAAAAGATTGGTTATAAGGACATTTGTTTGAAAACAATTATTACCCCTTTATGGTCCAAAGCTAATTAAAGAATACGATGAATGATGTATTATATATGTTTTTTCTATTGTTTAAACCTTGTTTAGGAAAAGGTATACAATATGGTTGACAATCGTATGAGTTTGTTTCGATTTGTGATTATATTTTTAATTCATAACATGGTTCTATAGTTTTTGTTTCTGTATTTCCTTTTAAACCATTGACATGTTACGATAGAGCGAGACACCCATTTCTTTCCATTTTACATGAGACTGTTTTTCTTGGTGGGTAAAGAGTAATTGAATTTTTTTCTTAATGAATTGTATTAAAGTAATTGTAAGTTTTTCGGTACAAGTTTCGCATGTTGGGTTTGACCATGATTTGTCAGAATTTGGAGACACACAGCTTTTATGTATGGCATAATACAGTCGCATTGTTATGTCATGTGGTACAAATGTTTTTTAAAATTTTGCTGTGCTCAATTATGTATTTATATGTTATGGTAAATTTGTTCTCTGTCATATTTGTTGTATTTCTTTATGTATGATGTTGTGTATATGGTTGTGTGATTAATTGTGTTTGATTTGCAACGTGGTGGTGTACGTAGAAAACTGTCATGAACATCGAAATCTCTTGTCAGTTGTTGTCAAAGGTTTCTATACATAGTATTTTGTTGGTTTATGCGTCTCATCGTTACCATACGATCAAGCGGTGTGGGAAAATAAATACTAATTAGCCTCACTTTATACCTAGAAAAATCATAATTTGACTAAAAATCTCCATTTCATAACTTATTTTAACAATATAACAATATGTAACAGTATTTTAAGCTAAAAAAAATAGAAATAAAATATTAATATTTTAGATGGTAAATAAGTATTAATTTTTCACTTTTTTTTTTATTACATTACTCTTTTGGTCTACCATTTTTTTTTCTCTTTCCTTATTTGTATATTTTTCAGAAGTAATACGAATGAGGGTGGTAAAAGAAACACACTTTCCAAATATAAACAAATATTGCTCCCCCATCAATTGGAACTAAACTGTATTAATGTATTTACATAGGAGAACTTACTACTTTTGATTTGAAGCTTGAAAGAGGGTGTTCTACCTCTCGCACGATCCATTGAACGTATTCACTTGTTTCTTCCAAGATAGTTAACAACTCAATTAAATTCCTCCTAACGTTTTCAGCAGCGAGATTCCCTGTCTATCGTGGCTAAAACACAAAAAAGAAGAAATAAAAAACACTTCCTAGGTGTAATGATGCAAAATCAATCGCACATAGAAATCCCTAAAATGAAAAATCTAGACAAACTTAAACCATACACGATAATTTGTGGAGAAGCGAATAATAATTAATTTCCATGATGCTGACGAAACAAAACTAGCCTCGTACTGTGCTGTCTCTGAATGAAAATTATACTGATGGATGATCACTTGCGACAAGATCAGAAAACCCTACCTAATTAAATGGTTGGAGAATAAAACATGTCTTCTCGTAAATTTGATTTGCCATGGATGGGAGAGAATCCTACGTCAGTAATAATCCTATGTGCTATCTCGAACACTTGTCACTCCTGCTGCACAGCACTGTATAAATAAGAAGAAATATCCATGTTTTATGTTCTCGAAAATCATTGTTGGAAATAATTGAAAAAGGAAAACAGGGTTTTAGTGATGTTATACACTATTGACAAAGTGCACTATCACTGTAACAAAATTTGACGTTGGATAAGTTATGCGAATTGAATTGATGTTTTTCTTTTTGAGTTTTTATTTTGTAACAGAACACGCTCTCCGACCTATGAATCGTTGGCAAAGCCATGCTGGATTACACCCCAACCATTTACAGGCCGCAATTCAGAAACAACTGGTTTGCACTTTCCGCTACTCCTTCTCCCGCCTTCGTTAAACTCTCCTCCATAAATGGCTTCACTCAATTGCCATACACTTTCACTCACAACACACGCCTTCACACATCACATAGCCACCATGTATTCTCATAATGCAACCGGCAGCAGCAGACCCTCTTCGGGAACCACCCGCTACCGCGGCGTGCGCCAGAGGAGCAACGGAAAATGGGTGTCTGAGATCCGTGAGCCAAAAAAGCCTAGCAGGATTTGGTTAGGCACATTTCCCACACCTGAAATGGCCGCAGTGGCTTATGACGTGGCAGCTTATGCTCTCAAGGGTAAGAATTTGTGACAGGAAAAATGTTTTTTTCTTCTTCTTCTTATATATATATATATATATATATATATATATATATATCTTTTCATATTTAATTTTAGTATCAGTATATTCTGATTAAATAGTTTCCAAATCTTAAAAATTACATAAATTTTTAATTTTTTTAAAATTTATAAATAGTTGTTAAATATTACGTTGACATGAAAATATATGTCTAAATCAATAGTTTAAAGCTATAACAAAATAAAATTATGTTTAACTAAAAAATACATTATTTTTAAGGATAACAGATATTTCGATTATTTGTTACATTGTCCGTACATGACATCTACATTTCATATGATACTCCTCTAAGAAATATTATTAGACGTAAAATACGAAAAGATTTAATTATGAATTGAATTAATAAAACATAATCTCAAATAAGAAATGAGACATAGATTTATAATAATAATAATAATAGTTTATAATTTTTATTTTATTTTCGTTAATATCAATGTATCCGTACATGATATGGTATCTGATATAAATACACGTAGGTAAGGATGCGGAGCTGAATTTCCCTGACTCCGCTTCCTCCCTTCCTGTCCCCGATTCACTCTCGGCGCGTGACATTCAGGTGGCGGCAGCGGCTGCGGCGGCGGCTGCCGGAGCTGCGAAGGATGCTATGCAGACGCCAACAGGGAATAATAAGTCTTCAGGGGTACAAGAGAAGCAAGCAGGGACAAGTAACGAGTTCGTGGACGAGGATTTGATCTTTGACATGCCCAATGTTCTGGTAAATATGGCTGAGGGAATGCTGCTTAGTCCTCCTCCTTTTGACATTGGTGTGGAACCTAATAGCCCAGAAAACATCGAACATGAGACAAGCCTGTGGAATTTCCCATAAGACAAATGCTAGTTAAACCCTTTTGTTAATTAAATTCAGCACTAGTACTTAAAAATTATAACTATATATAAACGCTTTAAATGGTGAAGAAAAGGAAAAAGAGAGCAGAAAAGGTATCCTGTTATGAATTATATGGGCGAACTCTCACATCAAACCTTTTTGCTTGGACATGACGAAATTAATGTAATGTGTGGCAAGAGTATTGCCATTATTTTCCTTGTCTTTGGTTCTATTTTTTTTTTTTTTTCCCTTATGTATAGGTACAACTAGCACTGTCTACGTTAAGGTAGAGGGGGTTTGCTAGCTCCTAGGTTGCTTTTATGTTTTTCTTGTCCTTTATATGTATGTGATTTGTGATGTGTAGAACAATCTTTTTTGGCCATATACAGGTGCTGGTTTATGAAGTTAATTATAACTTTGTAGGCGTGTTTATTAATTAAAACTCTAAAACCTCGAAGTCTTGGAACCAAATGCTGTTTAGTTTATAACTGGTTTGAATTAACAGATTCAGGTGTTGCCCTAGTGTTCTATTACACCTTTGATTCCACTCTGAAGTTCTTCACCGTGGTTAACATAATAAAATTGATTAAAGGAGAGGAATAATGAAAAGAAAAACATTTTATGTCATTCGCGCAAGTTGCAAAGTTTATTATTACTACGTTGAATGTTGGGGTGTTTGGTTTCCTAATCATGTTTCAACCTACTTTTCCCTTGATATATCACAAGAATGAAGGGTCAACTAACTTCTGTGTTCAGTGCTATAAGCGAATATATGGAGATGAAGTTTGTGGTCCACCTTTCTCCTTGTCATTCTCAAGAAGTTTGGGATTCTTACAGATGAGGTTCCTATAGTGAAAAACAGATACAATTTTAACGTATGAAATTGAATGATTGTAATATTTCACTCAATAATTTCACATCACTTTAAATTCCAAATATTAATAACAATAACAATAGGCCGATATACTTGAAATATAAATATTAATGCTTACCATAAATTGATAACGAGATTTTCAAACTAATTTCAGATATATAATGATTGACATATTACACTAATAATATTAATCGATAAAATTTGGATCTGGAACAAGTGAAAATGTTAATTAACACTTAGGTTGATGAAAGTTGTGGTGAGAATTAAGATCCGGATAGAATTATGGAATGATTATTTCAGTTTCAGATATTACCAATTTCATAAATGATATCTTTTAGCATTACTTCAACTTCTTTTTGATGGCAATTGTTGTCTACCATGTCATGCATGAGTGTAAAATTGGCATAAAGTATTATATTATTGGAGTATAGGCCTGTGCGTGTTTTTTGACCGAATCTAGCAAATCCTGCAAATGGATGTTTCTTCCAAGACAGCACATACTGTATCATATGAATGTTTTATCTTCTGTGCCAATAAATCTTTCTGTGTATGAAAATAGTTATAGCATTTGACGAAGTTAGACGAAAAAAATTTCATTAATACGAAGTATCTTCTAGGAAAAACTATAAACATACATTTTTCAAGAATATTTTAAAACTTAATAAAAAACTAATATTTTTTCTTTATGATAGAGATCTTCAGAGATATCTTCTGCTGTTGTTACTGAACAGTGAACAACAGTATCTTACCGACCGATCGACTTTATACTATCGAATAGTAGACAGTGAGTTTAAGTCTAATTCAACCTCACAAAACCGGTTTGTAAGGTGAGATTTGTATCTCACTTATATATTATAAATTGGTTTTATCTCTAGTCGATGTGAGACTTCCAACGCATCCCCTTCACGTCGAGGTATAAAAATGTCCAAGAAACAAGAAATGTCGCTAGGATAGACTTTAACCATGACTCTGATACCATATTAGAAAGCGGGTTTAAGTCTAACTCAACCTCACAAAACCGGTTTGTAAGGTGAGGTTTGCACCTCACTTATATTATAAATTGGCCTTATTTGTAGTCCATGTGAGACTTCCAACACCGAACAGTGGATTCTCAGAAACGTTCGATTGCAGTGTTATAAAATTTTTTTTGTTAATTCTGGTTTCCTTTTCCTCTTCTCCTTTTGTATATGTTCTTTGCTTCCACTGTATCTATACTTATTTTTCAATAATACTCATAGTTATGCTTTTATCTGGAGTTCTTGTTTCTCTTTTCTCAAACACTCACACTTTATTCAACTTAATTTATATTATATTTCAAAATAAAAATACTCTTTTATTAATATTGATGAAAACATGATGTTTGTATATCATGTGTTATTACAATGACACATAAATATACTTGTCATGATGGTGATTTTGTATAATGCTTACAATATTTTATTTATTTAGTAAATGTTTCTAACGTTATTTATGTTTTTTCTTTGAAAAATTAAAAAATAATTTACTTTTATGTAAATCTAATCAAATAGTGGTTATTTAAATTTTGTAAAGTAAATAGAAATTTCTTGACGTTACTTCGTGTACAGCAGAGACACACCGGTTAAGCATTTAAGTGAATAAAACTAGTTAATCAATCAAACATTTTTTATTACAACTCGCTAAAGCAATATATCAATCAGGATCGATGCCAATATGAAGTAGATCTTATCTACAAAAATACTTTGAATAATTTGTTAAGATACAATCAAAGTTCTATAAAAGATAAAAAAAAATATAAATATATGTTTATATATACATAATATATCTTCGTTGAAAGTGTATTAAAATTCTTATCATTTGATTCAAAGTAAACAATAATATTTTATTAGTATAGAGATCTTTCTATTTTTAGAAATAATTTGTTGCTCAATAATTTTTATTTTGTGAAGAGAAATTTAAATTATGAATAGTACTATTTTAAATTGGTTATTGTTTAATATACTTGGAGGCACTTCCTGACCTGGATTGGCTAAAATAAAATAGGATATAAAAACTGGATAAAAAGAAGAAGAATATAAAGTCCTATATTTGATGAACAATGTTAGACTTTATATATATGTCTTATGTTTTCTGGTGGATACAAATAAAATAATTTATATAGAATGATTAATAGAAGAAAGATAAAAAATCATATTAAAGGTGTATATATATATATATATATATGTATGTATGTATGATTAAGTCTACAAGATGGAAGGGGTGACTTTTACCTTATACTGATCGTGTGTGCATAATTAAGTCTGTCCAAAAACACTATGAAAGAATACGAAGGAGGAATCGATTCAAGAAAACACTGTTCAAAAAGAAAACAAAAATATTTTATTTTTATTGTTGGGCCCCACAAGGATGTAAGTAAACCCGAGAATAAATGACTTTGATTTTATATATCTCCATTTGTAATGAGAATTAGATCACGTAATTCTAAACTAAAAAAACCTTTTAAAATATATTATTTTTTAATTTTTTGAGAATTTTATATTTCCGTGTGTTTTTTGAATTAATTGAAAGCTGTGTCACGCGATTGAGCGGTTGAATAAACACTACAATAAATGAAGATAATTCTTTTTTTTATGATTTTCATAACAAGATATTTCTAAATAGTGAAAATAATCTCCTACAAGAAAAGGCCAAAGTTAAGTATAAGAAAAGATGTATATAATACTAAAACAAAGGCTTAATACTTATTTTGTCCCTACTTTTATAGATTTAGTTCAAAATGATCCTACCTTTTAAAAAAAGTTCAATAAGATCTCATAAAATTTGTTAAAAAATGTTCAATCCATTCCTTTTCACTCACGTTGTTAAAAACCTAACAGTGCAAATACCACTGTGGCACAAGCTGTGAAGTTTGATGAATATGTGGATATTACACTGCGTAAATATTTTAAAAAATTTAAAATGACGTAATGTTTGGGCTTCATTTCATTCCCCACCGCCACCTTCTCCAAAATTGTTCCTGCTAGCAATGCCTCCGCTACCGTCACCGTCCAAGCCATACCCTTCGTTCTCCGATATGCAGTAACTGTGGCCTTCCATACCCTCCATTCTCAAACTGATCAATCACCTTTTCTTCCTCAGATGACTTTACGGGGTCATTATTAGCACGTTCAGATGAGGCCGAAGAAGAAAATTTGAATCTCGAAGTCAAAAATGAATTTAGTGGATTCTGCAAAGTAGCTTCAACTGGAATCAACTGGAACATTAGAAATATCACATTATGAGAATACTTAACCAAAGCGAAATCTCCTGAACACAAAATTCTAAGGAAAAAAAATAGAACAATTACAAAATCTACACAATAATTCATTGCCAAAATATCATATTGATAAACTCAACTCACACGGGATACAAAATGCCAAAACTGTAATGTTTTCAATAAACCCAAAAACCCTAGTTAAACCCCTATACTAAAATTTGCAAAAAAAAAAAAGAAAACTTTGTTCAGGTTTTTAGAATAGGGTTACAGAAAGGTTGGGAATTTCGTGAAACAGAAAGGGTGAAGCTTCGACAAAGGGTTGTAGAGGGACGGGACAACACCCTGTGGAAGAACATGGATGAAGAAAATGGATTGAGCAGAGATTCAAGTTGGGGCATCGGTCCGCCATCAGGATCTCGCGGGTCGTGGCGGAGACGCTGAAGCTGGGGATGAAGGATGTGCAGTGGTTCGTGATGGGTGATGACGACATCGTTTTCGTGATCGAAAACCTAATTAGCGTTCTGAAGAAATACGACACCGTTTTCGTGCCACCTACATTACATCATTTTATTTTTTTTAAATATTTACACAGTGTAATGTCCACGTATTCATCAAACTTCACAACTCAGTAAGGTTGCGCTACGATGACATTTGCACCGTTCGGTTTTTAATAGCGTGAGCGAAAAGGACAGGACTAAACATTTTTTAACAAATTATGGGGTCTTACTGAAATTTTTTTAAAAGGTATGATCATTTTGAACCAAACCCATAAAAGTAGGGACCAAAATAGGTATTAAGCCTAAAACAAAATATAATGACAAATTGGGTATGCATAAATCAAAAGACAAAAAACTATTAGTGTCATACCTTTTAAATTTTTCAACTCCTCGTCTTCTCTATCAATCTGACTCTTTCGCTCCTTACATTACAACTATCATTTCTCTTTTATTTCTCTTTTTCTCCCTCCCTACCTCATTCTTTAATATTTTTGTTTTTCTCCCAAAAATATGTAAAAAGAAGGTGTGTTTGTGTGATGGTTGAAAAAGAAAGAGAGGAATGTTGATAATATCTTTTTCTTCTCATATGACATAATTGTGTGTTTATATACACACATACACAAATTACAATACAAAAGTAATCATGTGATGAAGTCAACCTTAATTACAATGAATCATATAAGGTAGGATTTAGCGCTAGTGAAAAAATCGCTTTTTATGACGGGTAAAAATGACATATTATGATGGGTAACCTATCATCATAGTTCTGGGCATCATAATAGGTCTATGCATTTTATGACGGACAGAAAAGTCCATCATAATAGGTTCAGTGTGTTATGAAGAACTTTCTGTGACCTATCATAATAGGTCTAGTGTATTATGACAGATTTTCACTTATCAGTTATAATATAACGAATTTATTATGATGCAAGTAGATTTACCTATCATAATATGTAGCATTTTATGGCGAAGATTTTTTCACCTATCATAATATGTAGAACATATTATGACAAGTAATTGTTCACCTATCATAATATATACTTTTCAGAAATAAGCTTTTATTACATACATTGTTCACTTATCATAAAAACCTTTTTTGATAGCATCACATTACAAGAATCATATCACATTGTAATATTAGGGATATTGATTCTAATTATTATTATAAGGATATTGATTCTAATCATAACTTTATCTAACTATAGAAACAAATATTTCAAAACATTTTCTGATATCTATATGACATGTGAAGGGCGTGCAAAACAAAGAATGAGGGTGAAGATATGCTTAAAGCCATTGGATTGTTGGGTCCATGAAAATGGTTGTGATAATTAAAAACAAAATGGGCTCGAGTGTTGTTCCCTCCACCACCACCAAATGCTCCTTGTACTACTCCATGCCTAATTTGCCCTTCTTGTAAAACAGATGTCAACATCCATTTCACCTTTAACATATGTTGATATCCGTGAACAGATGTCAACATCCATTTCACCTTTACGTTTTTATATTTTTTATTTTATTTGAATATATTTAATAATAATTATTTCATTAAATAAAATAAAATTAATTTACATATAATTATCCAACATATTATAAAAAACACAAAAATTTTAAATACTCTTTAAATTAATTTAAAATACAATAAATTAGTAAACTAAAAACTAAAAAAAATAAACCTTGAACGGATGTGCAACTAATAAAATAAAATATATTTAAAAAATCAATTAAATAATAATAAGTAATTAAAGTAAAACAAAAATCAATTTAATTAAATTAATAATAATTATTTTATTTAAATAAAATAAAACCAATTTACATATAATTACATAACATATTATAAAAAAATTTAAATAATCTATAAATTAATTTAAAATACAATAAATTAATAAACTAAAAACTAAATAAAAAATAAATATAATAAACCTTGAACAGATGTGACATGTCAATTTAACATAATCAATTAAAAAATGATACGTAATTAAAGTAAAACAAAAATTTATTAAATTAAATTAATAATAATTATTTCATTAAATAAAATAAAATTATTTTATATATAATTACTTAACAAATTTTAAAAGAATAATTAAATAGTATCTATATATTAATTTAAAATACAATAAATTAAAAAACGAAAAACTAAAATAAAAATAACAAAAATAAAATAAACAACCCTCCACGGATGTGACATATCGGTCAACGGTTTTCGGGAGAAACATTTCGACATCTGTTGAAGGCTTAAAAACAGATGTCGAAATCCGTTAAAATTTTTTTTCTTCAACAGATATCGACATATGTTGAGGAAAAGAAGTGGAGGTGTAGGATTTTTTAAAATATAAAGGATAGTTTTGAAATTTTTTAAAAATATGATGGTGTAGGGAGCAATGTGAGTGGTTTAGGGAGTAACCCTCAATGGGCTCTCTCCTCTCTTTTTTTCTATTTTCATTTCACTATTTTTTTATTTATTCTTCTTTTTATGCTAAAATTAAAGTTTTAAAAACTTTAAGAAAACTTATTTCACTTTTAGTAATTAAAACATTTTTTTAAAAAAAAATTTATTCACCTAAACGAAATTGGATGTTGGCAGTTGTCCCTCTTTACATATATTTTATTAGATAATATGAAAATTTTGAATTTTCATATTTTATAGTAAAAGATAAGTAAACGATAGAAATACTAATTTCGTTTGGATTTAGAAAAAAGAAACAAAAAAGAAAGAGGAGGAATAAAAAATGACTAATTCAAAATAAATACAATGACCAATTCCATGAAGAAGGTCATTTCTAAGAATAAAAATGGGGTTTAAAAGTTGACTATCAAGAAGTTTGAGTTGACCAAGTAGTTTCTTATTCATGATGTTAATGTGTTGGATGCACGTATAAATGGCTTGAATTTTTAATTTTTTCTGGCATCATTTGAAAACTTTTTGAGTGATTTGAAATATTCAAATTTTGCCCTCACTAATGTAAAAACGTTGATTAGCGTCACCCTTTAGACGTTGGTAGGGGTAAGCTAGACGTATATTGATGACCAGTGGTATTTTTGTAAATAAGTTGGCTATATAGACGTTAGTTAGGAGCTGCCCCGACGTCTATAGTCTTTTATACGTCGGGGATGTCCTAACTGGCGTCTATATGTCTGACAGGTGGGTGAAAAGTCATTTCTTTCAGACATATAGACGTCAGTTGGACGAGGCACCGATGTCTATATGACGGCAATTAGTGGCTATTCACCTACCTGTCAGACCTATAGACGTTGGTTAGGAGATACCCGACGTCTATATGTTTGCCAGGCAGGTGAAAAGTCATTTCTTTCCGTCATATAGACGTCGGATGCCTACACACTGACATCTATAATCGTATATAGACGTTAGTGGCCTTAGTAGTCGACGTTTATAAGACCCGCGAATATTAATTTTTAAATCAGAAAGACTTCAGATGAGTGAGGTCACCAACGTATTTTCCATTATAGATGTCGGGCTCGTGTGCAACCAATGTCTGATTTCTTGTTAAAATAGTGATTGTGAACCAGCAGTTTCGCGCACTTCATCGTCTTCCTTGGCTTTTGTCACTGTTCCGTTGAATTTACAAGTGCGCTTAATCTCTTTTGATATGATTAAACTTGCTTTTAATCCGATTAAAGTAATCTTTGATGTATTATCTTTTATTTGAACCGATTAAAATGTGTTTTCGTTTTGTTTTGGTGTGATTTTTTCTTGTGTCTTTGGGTAGCGCAGTGCACCTTCTCCCTTTGCTAGTTTCCTTCTAAGAAAACTTACGTTTTTTGGATCTCTCATGGCATTCCAACCTAAAGACGAACCTGGGTCATTGCATAGAGCCATTCCCACCGCCAATGAAAAAGAAAACAGTGAGAATACGGTGTCATCGTATTCTTTTTCATTCGCGGTCGGAGTGGACCTAGGCAACGACCTAGGTTCGTCTTTGGGTTGAAATGCCATGAGAAATCCAAAAGACGTAATTTTTTCTGACGAGGAAACTAGCAAGGCAAGGAGGTGCTACTACGCTATCCAAAGACACGAGAAAAACTGCATCAAAACACAACACTTCACAGACGTCGGTTAATGTAATGAACGACTTCTATAGTGCCCATAGACGTTGGGTAATGCAATGTTTGACATTAGACGTGTCACCAAACTGACGTCTAGGGGTGCCCTTAGACGTTGGTTAGTGTAATGTCTGATGTCTTTATAGACGTCGAGCTTTGGCCTAAACCGACGTCTATAGCGACGTCGCACCTGCCAAAATCGGACATCCCATTAATGTCACCCGTAAAGACGTCAGTTCGTGAGGTGACGTTAAAAGCCCAAAAGAATTGACGTCTAAAGCTCATTCTGCACTAGTGCCTTCTTGTTGTTATTTTGAATTTATGGAATCTTTCTACTTTAATATTTTTCTTTTTTTTTTTTTTCATTTTTGAAATCAACTTTTTAGTCTGATTAGATTATTAAGAAACCTTATCTTTTTCTATCATTTCTTCTGAAACACTATTTAAATGACATGCATTAAATTGATAAGGGCTTGGAAATTCTTGGATAAGGTGATGAAGACTAACTAGGGAGTTGCATTAATTTGAACTAGTCTAAGGGTATAAAATGTGTTTGGACTTGCCTAATTAATTTTTGACAAAACCTTAAGTTGGATTTCGATTTATGGGAAATCGAATTCTAACTTTTATTTTCTAAGAATTTTTACAAAAAGTATATTGGAATTCAGTTTCAAGCAAATCGAATTCTAACTTATATTTTGAACCCTTTACCAAGCCCTCAAAAAGGGAACAATGGTCATGCACCTCACCTCAGTTGGAGCAAACCACTTAAATCAGTTTTTTTTTAAGAAATCAATGGTCTAACGTCATCATTGGTGCAAAAAACACACCTAACCACATTGAACTCACTCACCCATATCGAAAAATAGAAAAATTCAACAAAAATAGACCAAAAACCATCATGGAGAGTATTGTTGTTCCAAATGGGGAGTCACGTTGAACTTTCTGTTCAAATGGCCCTCAGACGCCTAGTAATCGATTACCAGGGGCCTGACGACCATTTGTACAGAAAGTTCAATGTGATTCCCCAACTAGAACAACAACACTCCACATGATGGTTTTTGCTTTGTTTTGGGTCAATTTTTCCATTTTTTTAGATGAGTAGGTGAGTTCATTGTTAATGGGTGGTGTTTAAGTGCAATGATGGTTCTATTACCCATTTTTCAAATTTTTGGACTTCACCTATCTTACTCCTATTACCCATATGACCTTTTTCCTCCACATTGAAATGGAATAGGATGTTGTTCATGCACTCAAAATTGATGTTGTTCCCACATGAAAGACGAGAGCATTAACAAGAGAAAGGAGAGACCTTCAACCTTGAACGAGAGAACGGACAGAGTTGAACCCCAACATAGAGAGTGTGGAGAGAGAACAAGTTTTCGTTCGTGAGAGAGAAAGGAGAGAAAAAGGAAAGAGAAAGGGCCGCAAATTATTTTAGGTTCGTGAGAGAGAAAGGAAAGAAAAAGTAGAGTGGACTGGAGAAAGCATAATGGACTGAAAATGGTTTTAGGTTCAATAAAATAAAAATTAAATAATAAATTACTTCTAAAATCTATTATCCGGAGTCAACTTCTTTTAGTAAATAATCACTACTAACAAAAGTCAAATTTTGGTTTTTTGATAACTAAGTTCTAACCTGCGTTTTCGTAAAATTCACTCAAAACAATAGTCATATTTCGATTTACCAAAAAAAGAATTACAACATACATTTTCAAAAAAAATACAGCAAAAATAAACTTAGAATTTAGTTTGCTGGAAACCGAATTCCAATAAACTTTTTTGTAAAAATCCTTAGAAAATAAAAGTCAGAATTCGATTTTTGGAAAACAGAATTCTAACCTATGTTTATAAAAAAAATTCAAAATATAAGTAAGAATTCAATTTGTTAGAAATCGGATTCCTCGTAAAAATACTTAGAAAATAAAAGTCAGAACTCGGTTTTTCGAAAATTGAATTCTAACCTACATTTATAAAAAGAATTTAAAATATAAGTCAAAATTTGGTTTCCCATAAACCAAATTCCAACTTAAGCTTTAAAAAAATAATGCATAATAAAGTCAAAATTTGATTTTTGAGAAACTGAATTCTAACCTAAGCAAAAATCGTACTACTTGTTTAAATTTAAGGCACAATATGCTATGCTTGTGTAAGTTTAATGCACAATATGCGATGCTGAGGGTCCTGTTTTGCCCTCCGCATTGGACAGTGCTGGAATGACACGTATTTGATGGTTTGCTAACCCTTAATGGTGAATTCTTTGGTCTTTTGAATTGTATTTGATGTAGGAATGACATCCTCATCTTCAAGAAGAGTTAAGACCATGGGGAGCAAGAGGAAAGAGCTAGAGAGATTTTACTCTCTTCGATTCCTCTCCAAGAGGCATGAGCAACGCTATACAACTGTCCAAGAAAGGCGGTTGTTGATGGAGAGGAAGGCAATATGGATCCCAGACTTGGCTCCTCATTTTGGTGAGGAGTTAGAGAGCAGAAACTGGGAAAAATTGGTAACATACCCTGCTCCTGCCAATATTGTAGTGGTAAAGGAGTTTTACACAAATGCCTTGCCAATGGGGATGAACATGGAGAATTATACAAGCTATGTCAGGGGGAAGATCATTAGATTTGATCTTGAAACAATCAACAACTTCCTGGGTACTGAGTGATTGGTGAGCAATGTCAGTATTCGCTGAATGTGCGGGAGTGTTCAGAGTATGAAGACATTGAGAGTGTACTTTGTGTACCTGGAGGACATTTCCATAGAAACCCGAATGGTGTGCCTATTCACATTAAGAGAACTGACCTGACACCCCTAGATAAATATTGGATGGCATTCACCCATGCTAACATCCAACCCTGCTCCCATGTTTCAGACATCACAGTTCACAAGATTATGTTCATTTATTGCATGTTGAGAGCTTTAAATGTGAACATTGGTGAGGTTATTGCTAATGAGATTCAGAGTTGCGCCGCTACTGTAAGCAGCAAGGCACCATTGGGTCATCCTTCTTTGATACCTCTACTCTACCATTTAAGAGGCCTAGGAAGGCCATTGATGCAGCATACTACAGGCAATACTGTGGAGGAGATGAGGCAGTAAGACCAATGCCTCGGAGATGCCCCAGGAGAGGAGCAACCTAGTGATAACAGTTTAAAAATCGTTATTTTCATACTTAAATTTGATATTAAAACACACCCTTTATGGCTTAGAATGAGCTTAAAATCAAGCAAAACACTTAGTTGAGTCATAAGAGAGTCAAAAGTTGGTTTTAGAGATATTATGTTTGTTTTTACATTGTTTTGCAGGGTTTCAAGGTGAATTGAAGATGGAAGTGAAGTAAGGTGGACTAAGACCCATGAAAGAAGAAGGAAATGGATGAAAAGAAGGGTCAAGTGAACCGCTGAGCGCCAGAATGGACTGCTAAGCGCTCAGAGCGATTAGAGGGAAACCGCTCAGCGGCAAAACTAACCGCTGAGCGGTGAACTTAGGCGCCTTGGCGGTTGTCTATTTTTATTAGCTAGATTCTGTAATCTTTCTGTTATCTTTTTGGGCTTATTTATAGCCCTAGTGCGAATCAAAATTGATTCTTTTAGCAGAGAGAAACGTCCAAAGCTATTCCACACACCTTGGAGGAGGTTTCTTGGATGCTTAGGCTCCAATATACCAAGTTTAGGGTTATTTCTTCCATTCTTTCATCATATTTCATCTAGATTCACCATGGTTATGGTGAACTAAACCCTAGGTTGTTGGGGAACAATGTAATCTTTTGAAACTCTCATATATCCAAATTCTTATTTATTTTATATGCTTGCATATGCTTGATTTATCAATTGTTGGGTTCTTCACTTTTGCTTAATGCTTTTATCGTTTAACTCATTCGGTTAATGTTATTTGTCTTTATTGATACAGGGACGTACAGTAATGTCATGAACTGGTGTTGAATTCCTTGATTATGTTAATACCGCCTAGGGATAGGGTTTGCTTCCGCTTATCATGCGTTATTAATTACTAAGGGAGGCTAGGGATAGTAAGCCGGTGATGAGTCGTTATTTTTGACTATATTTGGTTTATTGCACTCAAATAAATCAGGGAATTGTGTTTAATTACCCGTTATTTCCCCATTTGTCCTAACTGTGCTTAATTTGGTCGGAAATTCATGTTTTCATTAATTGTAGGGAAAATATTGGTGACATATTTTGGAGCATTAGGAGGTGGCATGGACATTCAAGATTTAATATTTAGTCATTGCAAATTTAATTAAAATTGTAATCTAGTTGATTAAGAACTTTACTTAAGCTTTTGGTGCATTGGGCCCATGTGGGCAAATTCTATGTTAGGCCCAAACTTTGAGGGAC
>NC_028358.1:10525918-10538439 GCF_000741045.1 Vigna radiata var. radiata
TTGAATCCTTTTACCCTTTGGTTTGGAAGCAATTTTTCTTTGAAGCCCTTTGCATTGTTCACGTAAATTGAAGCTTGGAATGCATACAAATTTCTTTGCTGCATTGGAAGAGAGAGAGGACAGTTTTGAATGATATGGAAGGCACATGATTGTTGTCTTGAAGAATGGTGCACATGAGACAAAGANTCAACACATCTTGCATGGTTCATTTAAGGAAGAAAGTCAAGAATTAAAGTTGGGCCTTGGTGGACTAGGAGCTCACGGCCCAAGGGGATTTTCTCAAGATAATTGTACTTTTAATTTCATTTGGTAGATGAATATTGGTCACGTAATTGATAGATGAAAAAGCATGTTTAATTATCCCTTTGTTTTGCATTAATTTGCATGGTAGGTTTAGTTTCTTTTGATGTCTCTAATTTAGTGTTGCATTTTAATAGTTTTAGTTGTGTTTAGATAATTGTTTGTTGAATGTTGGGATTAGCACTTTATTTTACCTTGATGTCTTCTAACTTACACAGTTGAGTTTAATGTCCATTCGTTTTAATTTAGTTATTCGTATTCGCAAAAACACTTTTCAAAACCCCTCCCCCCTTTTTTTGTTAGACTTGACTCTGAACCGCAGTTGGTCCTTGAGAGACGACCTAGGGGTCATTCCCTAGCATTATACTGCATTTCTAAATTGCAATTAAATTTGTATGGGCCGCGACACCCATCAGCCGGTAATTAGTAATAAGCTCTTTTCACCAAGGGATTGGGTTAAGGGTAGACCAAGAAAGTTTGCATGACAATATGATAAATAAGCTAATTAAATAAGAAGAATAGATATACGAGGGTGGATAAGATGAAATTATAAACCCTAACAACTGCATTCATCCATAGTTTCTTAAAGCCAATTGAATCATTGCATTTGCATATTTACTTTTGTTCTTTGCATTAGATACCTCTACTTCACCATTTGAGAGGCCTAGGAAGGCCATTGATGCAACATACTACATGCAGTACTTTGGAGGAGATGAGACAGTAAGACCAGTGCCTCAGAGATGCCCCAGGAGAGGAGAAGCCCAGCAGGAGGAACCAACACAGCATGCACAGCCTTTACAGATAGAAACATGTATATGTCTATGATGGAGGCTAGACTAGAGTCTCTTTGTAGATGGAAGGTGGCCACTGCTGAGATGATAATGAGCCTATATGATAAACCACCAGCACACAGGTGGACTATGGATGAGTTCCATAATGCTATGGCGTGGCCACAGAAGCAGGAATACGGGAGTAGAGTTGGAGTAGCTGAAGCTCCAGTCATGAATGATGAGGAGGAGGATGATGACTTTGAGGATGCAGAAGCTGAAGATGATGATGATTCTGATGATAACATGGGTTGATATGGCATCTACTGATGGATGTCAATTGCAGTAGAACAGGGTTTTATTTTCTTTTGCTTGTGTAACTTGAACTTTTAGAATAGGTTGAATTTTGTTTAGTAGTGTAGGTTTTATGATACTTTCTTGAACACCTTATTCTGATGATGGTTTGACTTATTAATTGCATGATGAGTATGCTTAATGATGTTTGATGTAGATAATGATTGAGATTGCTTTACATGCTTATATTCAGGTGAATTGTTCACAAGTTGTGTAAGCAAATGCATGATGAGTTATGATAGTGATTATGATGCTAAGTAGGATGTATGATTGCTATTTGAGATGTTGACTGAGCATAGTTGTGTGAGGTTTTTGAGCTCCAGAGTGCTTGATTGATATATTTGTTATTCATTTGAGAGCATGAATGACTTTTCCTGAGTCTTTATGATTGATTGAATTACATGTTTGTGTCATATGATCAAGGCCATTTTTGGAAGCCCTTACTTAGCCAAATTTTCGCCCAAAGCAAAAAGAACCATGTGTTCTACCCTTTTTGAACCTTAGCCTGAAACACTTTGAAAACCTTTTGAGAAAAATCTTTACCTTGAGTTTAGTTGAGAATAATTGAATGGTATTGATAAAGGTTCAAGTTTGGGGTTGTTGGGAGAATTGAAAGGCAAAAGAAAAGCATTGAGCTAATGTGTTGAAAGAAAAAAACAGGAGAAAAGATAGAAAAGATAAGTAAAGAAAATCATGAAAGATAAGCTCAATGAAAAAGTAGAAGAAAAAAGGAAAAGTTGGGAATGAGTGAGATTGGTTGAAAGAGAGTTGGTGTTTGAACTATGAATGTTGAATAACTCTTTTAACTCAAGGATTTTGTGATCTAGAAAAACCAATTTTTCTCGTCAACTTCATTATAAGCATTGAAAAGTCCTTGTGATGGAATTTGTATGTAAGGATGTTGGTTGTAATAGATGAAGGGCAATTTTTTTTCATTTGACATATGGGTAGTAGAGGGAAGGAATGATCTCCTAAAACACTTGAGTGATTGAGTGAAACACTTTGCCTGGAAAGGATTTCTGAGATTCATGATTCCATCTGTGCTTAGTTGAATGATCATTCATAAGAATAACATCTGTTGGAGATTATATGATTATGTGAACATTATGTGAGTTGGAATGAATTGAAGCATGTGTGCATCTTGATGAGATTTCAATGAAAAGCTAGATTGAGTAATTACTTGTTATGGAAGAATGAGTTTTGAAAGTGTTGAACCGTTTTGATGATAAGTGGAAAGCTAAGTTTTATTTTGTTTGCTTGAGAACAAGCAAAGTTCTAAGTTGGGGTTGTGATAACGGTCTAAAAATTATTATTTTTATACTTGAAATTGATATCAAAACACACCCTTTATGACTTAGAATGATCTTAAAATCATGCAAAAAACTTAAGTTAGGTTACAAGAGAGTCAAAGGTGGTTTTAGAGATATTATGCTTTGTTTTACATTGTTTTGACACGATTTAATGAGAATTGAAGGATGGAAAGTGAAGTAGGAAGGAGTTAGACTCAAGAAAGGAGAAAAAAAGGTGCAAAAGAAGAATTGCAGTTACCGCTCAGCGCCAATTTCAGCCTTGAGCGCCAGCTTCGTGGACAAAGCCACTATCAAACGCTTAAGTTCTAGCGCTGAGGGGAAAATGAAGAACCGTGCCTACCACTAAGCGCCAGATCCACCGCTGAGCGCTGGCATCTTCAGTTCAATACGACAGGATGCCTAGGCGTCAACGCTGAGCGTCCCAGTGGAGTATCGCATCTATCGTTGAGCGGTGAACCCAGCGCTGAGCGTTGTACTTATGGGCCTGGGCTAAAATTCTGTTATTTTTCTGTGTTATAAATAGACTCATATGACCCAAAGCAAGTATCTTTTGGCAGAGAAAGACGTCAGAACACTCTTTTCACCCCTTGAAGGAGGATTTTGGATGTGGGAGGTCCAATCTACGAAATCTAGGGTTTATCTTTTCATTCTTTCCATTCAATTCATATAGTTTCACCATGACAATGGTGAACTAAACCCTTTGTTGTTGGGGAACGATGTAATCCTTTTGAAACTCTCTTATATCGAAGTTCTTATTTTATTCATATACTTTTGTTATCATTAGTTTTGGGTTTTCTTCTCTGAGATGAGAGCTTGCATTGTTTAACTCATTCAGTGTCATGATCATTGATTTTGTCGATATGGGAACGTACGGGGAAATCTAGAACTGAGAAGAATTCTCTTGACTATGAAATATTACCTAGGAATAGGAATAGGACGGTCAATTCCTTTAAGCTTCTGTCATTAATGCATTAGTAATTACTAAGGAGACTAGGAATAGTAAACTAGTAATTGGTGATAGGCTCTTTTCGTTGAGGAATCGGGTTTACAGTGAATTAGAAAGTTGCATGAACATTGATAACAGATAAGAATAATAGATATAGGAGAGTGGATTAGGATGAAACCGTAAACCCCAACAACACCATTCATTCATATCTTTATTTTCCAATTGATCAAGTTTTGCATGTTTATTTTAGTTTTCACATTACAAACCCTAAATTTATTATTTATTCAAGTCTTATGAAATCAATTCACATGAACGTCTAGGCCAAGAGTCCCTTGGGAAACGATATCTGGACTTACTGTCTAGTTATTTCTTCATACGATCTGGTACACTTGCCAGGGTGTTAACAACGCTATTGTTTTAAACAATTTTTAACTTTTGATCATGCATAGATGTTAGGATACTCTTATTAGAGGTTTCCTTGAGGTACATAGGAAAACATTAGAGGAGGGTGAATAGTATTTTCAGATTATTTTTGCAAAGCAACGTCTAATGACGTGTGGTGAGAGTACACAAAGATGCACTATTTTTAGATGTTGGGTTTATAAGATAAGCAGATAAAAATTCTTTCAGACGATGACAAAGGAAATTTAACAATAGTTTTAAAAGAAGAAAACATTATGGAACAATTTTTTTATACTAGTTCACTCAAATTTTCAAGATTACAACTTTAAGTCACTCCTGGTTGCAAGCATTATTATACCACTCCTGATCCCTTAAACGACATGTCTAGTTCGAGTTTAGCCTCTCTAGAATCTATCCCTAGACAATTGGTTAGACTGAGTTTACCCACTTCTGGTTTAGTATTATTACACCACTTCTGGTCTCTTAGACAACACGTCTAATATGAGTTTAGCCTCTCCAGGATCTATCCCTAGACAACTATCTAGATCGAGTTTACATACTCCTGGTTAAGTATTATTCACCCTTCCTAGCTTACGAGTATAGCCCACTCCTAATTGATTTGTATTCACCACTCTTGGTCTTCGAGTATTACCCACTTTTGGTTAAGTATTCTTACACCACTTCTATTTCGAGTATTATCTTCCACTTTTGGTTACATAGTCTAACTTGACTAGTTCACATATTTGGCTTAAGGTTACAAACACATTTAGTGTTTGAGCTTGCTTTCATAATCTTTGTTGGATTAAAGAGTATAAGACAATATAAAGCTTTAAGATGATACATAGTTGATGAATGATGATCTTCCTTAAGCATATTCAATCTCTCCCTCTCTCTCTCTCTCTTTCTTCTCTTCTTTTCTTCTTTTGTCTTTCACCTATTCTATATTTCTGCTTTAACTGTTCCTTTACATCTTTTTCAATTGCAACAACTTTCTTCTCTTCAATTGATCTTCTTTATATAGGCTTTCTTGAGAAATGACCGTTAGATGTTGAGTAGATTTCGGGAGGGTGGGTAGCCTTTAGGTTGAAGGTTAGACTTTAGCCTTTTCATCAGAGGTACAATGCTTTATCAGTAAGACTTTGTTAAAGTAGAAGTCTTCAAGAAATTTATTCTATAATGTCCTTTGCTCCTTTAAACATCTTTATCCAATGTGTGCAGATGTTTAGATTAATCCTTTTTGTAATCCTGTTCTGTATAGATAACAAGGATAGGGTATACAAGCAAAATAGCATTTTATAGTACATACATTAAATATTTTGGACGTTTATAGACGTTAATTTGTATTGCTTGTTCAAAACATGTTGTCATATGACTTATCAGTAATTAATACACCGTTCAAGTATATTGTTCAAGGAAGGTTGAACGATGTATAACACATTTGATGGTAGATGATATAAGGCATTAGACTTCTTATGAAAAGCCATCTCAGATGTATATTTTAGCACGTTTTTCATTAAATGATGTTTTTTATAAGATACTTTTGTTTATAAGACTGCTTTTTGATGTAAAATATTAATCTTTCATGTTTGTATGATTCTTAAGAATAAATACTTTTTGTTTACAATATTTGCGAACACAATATAAAAGACGAAATATCAACCCAAAACACTCCCCTGAGCAACAAAATAGGAGGTTGCTCCATAGAAATGTCTTCTTGCAAATCATTGTTGAGGAGTGCATTATTGACATCCACTGGATAAAGAGTGTGAATAGAGGTCGACGTACAACTAATAACAGTTGTGGATAATGATATTTGACAGTGGTGAACTCCCACAAAACTTCAACTATGATGACTTTCACAAAGAAGGTTACCATTAGTAGTGGATGATGGCCAGTAGTGGCGGATAATGACAAACTATAGGGACTACATTGCTATTAGTAACTAATGGGGCCGTGCAATAGTGAACTACAACAAACTACAAGGACTAGACTGCCATCAGTAACGGATGGTGGCCTGTGGTGGCTGCACTGATAAACTGCAAGGACTAGATTGGATGACCTAGAAACAGGCTACCCTTCATGATGAATGGCGGAAATGACAACACGTCAATAACTGATAGTAAAGGTGGAACATCTAGCTCTTCAAAAGTCACTGTAGAGAATTAAAATTAGGGCAGCTAGTCGAGACAATAAAAACCGTGTTGTCACTATTCAAAATTTGAACTCTAACAGTAGATGACAGTGCCACCGCCAACAACGGGTGTAGTGGTCAAGGTGACAATTTTTTTTTTTCTAAAAGGAACGTTAGACTCTAGATACAATATTGAATATAGTGAAAACTATGTTTGAGGTTAATCTTGTTTGTGTTGAATATACACATAGGATCCTATATTTATAATAGAGGACATATGGGCTAAACCTAAAATACAATGTGGAATAATAAAGATAAAGATAAAATATGTAACAAGTTTGAATAATTTTAGTAAGCAAGATTAGATGGATTCTTCAAAAGAAATGACATAAAAAAATATTTAATTTCTTTATTCAATCCACTAATTTGACCAACAAATGATGTATTATTTTCTCATTTTTTGTAAGAAAGATTTCAAGAATATGGTGACAAGTAAAATGAGAAACAAGTTTAATTTATTGTAGTGGGAACATTTTTGCTTTTTTCCAAAAGTTTATGTTGATGTATGTCATTTGTTTGAAACAATAGACATGGTACTAATGAACACAAAATAGGAATGCAATGTATGGTTGTGCATCAAAAGAAACTTATTAATGTGATATGTTAATTAAATGTATTTTTTTGTCTTGAAAGGCATTTTTTCCTTTTCTTCATAATGTGATAATAAAAATGTGATGAATATTACTATATACAAGAAAACTTGAGGATTAAATGACATAACATCTCCCTTTGTGCCTTAACAAATATTTGATGTTTAAAGATCTAAGCCAAAGTACATGGACTCACTGGGATGTTTCCTTAATGTTAGTAAACATGTTGGCTTCGTTTTACACCAAGAAGGGGGGGGGGGTGAATTGGTGTTAGTTCAAATTTAAAATCTTTTTGCAATCTTGGTATGAAAGTTCAAAGCTTTTGATCTTTCCTTGAAATGCAAGTTATTGAAGAATTTAATGTAGCGGAAAAACGTAGTTGACTGCTTGACATATATAGTCGATTGAATTAAAAGAGTGCAGGGATAGAAAAATCAAACATTGCTTTTTATACTGGTTCGACTAACAATGCCTACATCCAGTGTCCTTGAAACCTTGGAAGCAAATGCACTATAATGGTTGCGGTTTTTACAACAAGGAATTTATAGAAGCACCACGCAAAAATATAAATCTCCTCTCTAACCCAAAACAAAATTTAGCTGCACACAAAAACCAGAATTGCAGCAAGAATCCCCTCTCCTGCAATCTGCACCCACGTTGAACAATCCTCAACGTGTCACCAGCACTCTTCACAGGATGCCAAGCCTATCACAACACGCTTCACAGGTTGCCAAGCCTATCACAGCACACTTCACAGGTTGCCAAGCCTTCAGTCAAATGCAGCAGTCTTCACAGGATGCCAAGCCTTCAAGATCAAATCAGAAGCACCTTCTTTGTGCAGATGTTAATCAAACAGTAAGCGCAATTGACTCCTTAATATGAATCTCTCTCAAGAAAGATCACCACCGTCTTCTTGGAGAATTCTTGGAGCGTCTGAAACGGAGAGCTTTCTCTGAAACAGGACAATGAAAATGTTAGATCAAAAAAGTCTCAGAACAAATCGTGTTCTGTTTCTATTTATAGTTTTCCTTTCTGTCTCAGTTGAATGACCTACTAATAGAGTTGACTGTATTAAATCAGTTATAACAAACAGTCAACACACAGGCTCCTCAGTCAACAGAATTAACACACATTTATGACAGTTGACCCAGTTACTTAATCCTAACTAACTTTTGAAAATATAGTCGTTGGAGCAAGTAGGCAAAACAAAATTCCAAATACAATAGTAATACAGTCGAATAAGTGATCCATACTGTCGACTGACTCATGAAAAAACACTTTGAAATTCTTTTCATCTCAAAATCTCATCAAGTACACGTGTACAAAATCTGTACAAAGATTTTAGCTTAATCGACTCCATTACCAGTGTAGTCGACTGAACTGAACGTTTGTTACAACAAATATAAGTTCATAAAAGTACTTGTGAGCTTTTCTTTGGAAATGTGTAACAGTGATCAAAAACATTTGAACACACATTTCAACACAGGCATTTCCAAATATATAACACATAGTCAATCATAGGAACATCCATGCAAAATAACAAAACATGTTCAATAGAGACAATGTTCAAAACAGTATAGCATATCAACTGAACATGTAGTACTAGAACATATGTACTGTTATTAAGCAATGTGTTGTCATCATCAAAAACCAGTTTGATATAGAGTTTGTGTTGTCAACAATCTCAACACTTAATGCCTAAGAATCAATGATCACTAAAGATATGACCCTCTTCACAATGTTTCAACAACTATTTAGTAATCAACTTGAAGTGGAAACACAAATGGAGATAATAGAGTCTAGTTAGGGTCCTCACAATGAGCACTTGTGAAGTACGTCCACTGTGACACTACTACATAATCCATTCTAATTCTAAGTTACTCAGACCCGGGTATAGGGCCTTAGTCATGTTATGCACAAAGTGTACGTGTGAAGAGAGAAAAAAATACATATCCCAAACCCCCCATCTACAAAATAGCCAAGCAATACCAATGAAGATTGTTAAGCCACTGGCAATTGTACCAAATCGTTATCAAGTAATATAATTGGTAAACCCAATATCGTTCTTCCCAAAGGACTCAAAGGCCTAATCTTTCGTTGAACCCAATCGCTTAAGACTTGATAAAAGAATTAAATTTAAGTGTTGAATGCAAAGAACAAAAACTAAACATGCAAATGCAAATGATTCAATTGGAAAGGAAAAACTATGGATGAATGGTGTTGTTGGGGTTTACAATTTCATCTTATCCACTCTTATATATCTACTTTTCTTATTTACTTCACTTGTTTATCCAATTGTCATGCAAACTTTCTAGCCTACCCTTAACCCAATCCCTTGGTGAAAAGAGCCTATTATTAATTACCAGCTTGCTATCCCTAGCCTCCCTTAGTAACTAATAATGCAATGTGCACGGAAGCAAAATACAATTGATCGTCCTACCCCTATCCATAGGTGGTATTAGCATAATCAAGGAATTTCTCACCAATTCATGACATTACCGTACGTCCCCGTATCAATAAAGACAAACCACTTTTACTAAATGAGTTAAACAATAAAAGCATTAAGCATAGATGAGAACCNAACAATTGATAAACAAGTATATGACAAGCATATGAAATAAATAAGAATTTGGATAAATGAGAGTTTCAAAAGATTACATTGTTTCCCAACAACAAAGGGTTTAGTTCACCATAATCATGGTGAAACTAGATGAAATATGATGAAAGAATGGAAGAAATAACCCTAAACTTGGTAGATTGGAGCCTAAGCATCCAAGGAACCTCCTCCAAGGTGTGTGGAATAGCTCTGGACGTCTCTCTCTTCCAAAAGAATCCCCTTTTGATTCGCACTGGGGCTATATATAAGCCCAAAAAGATAACAGAAATATTACAGAATCTAGCTAATAAAAACAGACAACTGCCCAAGCACCTAAGTTCACCACTCAGCGGTTTCCCTCTTGCCGCTTTGACCACTCAGCGGTTAGTTTTGCCACTGAGCGGTTTCCCTCTAATCGCTCTAAGCGCTCAACGGATCATTCTGGCGCTCAGCGGCTCACTTGACCCTTCTTTTCATCATTTTTCTTCTTCTTTCATGGGTTTTAGTCCACCTTACTTCACTTCCATCTTCAATTCACCTTAAAACCCTGCAAAACAATGTAAAACAAGCATAATATCTCTAAAACCAACTTTTGACTCTCACAAGACACAACTAAGTGTTTTACTTGATTTAAAGCTCATTCTAAGCCATAAAGGGTGTGTTTTAATATCAAATTTAAGTATGAAAAAAACGGTTTTTAGACCGTTATCAAAGATATAAACATGTCTCTTATCTTAGGGTTCAATATCCAACAAAACAAATATTTCAAATACAAAAAAAAAAACAAGAATATTTAGTTATTCCAATCATTGCAAAATAAACATCAGCCAACATATACATAAATGGGAAATAGAAATATAACCAAAAACCACATTAAATTTGCTCATTTAATTTCCTGTCTCTCTAGCGTTTCCAATGGAGTTGCCATCTATCGCAAACAAAATCATGACAAGATGATGAATAAAAAAATAAAAATTAATATTAAATTTTTTAAAATAGAGTTTGGAGTCGCCACCATAGTTTATTCTAAAAACCTATGGAATAAACATAAACATAAAGCATAGTTTATGAAATCGAATTTTGGGTCTATAGTCGATTACTCATAGGGAAGGTGTGGAAAAATCATAAAGATAACACATGGTTTATGAAATCGGATTTTAGGCTTGTAGTCGATTACTCGTAGCGAAGGTGTTAAAACCCTATAGTGTCAATCCTAAGCTAGAACCTTTAGTTAAATGTGCAAAAATATGTGGTTTTCAAAATATTTACTTTTTTAAAAAATAAAATAAAATAAACACTATTCGAAAAGGAAATGGAAATATTTTAATTTTTATTTTTGGGTTCGACAAGGATGCACCTCACTCTTAAGTAGTTCTTAATGAAAACCTACCTGGAAAATTATTTACGGAACTTTTGTTTTTTTTTTTCATTAGTGAACCCGACAAGGATCGACCTTGCTCATATGTGTCTCCATTCACAATGGAGAATTAGATATCACATAGTTCTAAACGAAAACCTTTTGAGTTATGTTCATTTTTTAATTCTTAAGAGTTTTCTATTTTTTGAGTATTTTTTAAATTAATTGAAAACGAGTGTTATGCAACTCGAGCAATTAGACAGACATCAAAGGAAATGAGGAAAAAAATTATTTTTATGATTTTTTGAACAAGATATTTGTGAATTGTAGAAACAATGTCCCTAATAGAAAAGACCAAAGTTTGGTGTACAAAAGAAAAAACGTATAATATTAAACAAAATATAATGACAAATTTGGAATGCATAAATTCTCTTCTACTCTATCAATCTTACTTTTTCATTTCCTATATTACAACTACCTTTTCTCCTAACTTTTTCTTCTTTTGCCTCCCTGCCTCCTTATCTAGTTTTTTGTTTTTCCCCCAAAAGAGGTAAAAAAATAGGTGTGTTTGTCTAAGTTGTGATGGGTGTTAGGTTTATCAAGGGAGGGGGTTTAGTAGGAAGATACAATGCCAATGAGACTTGAGCCCAACCACATAAGGTATTGATATCACTCTTTACCCAAAACCTTAAGGCAATGTGTTAATGGGTTTCACCTTTATATGGTGCTTCACTTTCTCATTTCTACCCAATGTGGGACTTAGACTCACACTTGGATTCCCAACAATCTTCCCCTCAAGGGTAGTCATTTCCACATTGGTACACTACCCCTCTAAGAAAAGGATTCAAATCACAAGTACCCCTTTTTTGTACCTCTACTCATCTTAACGGGATGTGTTTACCTGGAACCTTTGCTAGGAAGACTTTTGATACAAGAACCATATTGTACTCGTTTAAGCCGGTCACTAGGACTAACCAGGCTCTGATACCTGATGAAGGTTGAAAAAATGTTATTTTCATATGTCATTTTAGACCAAATTACACCCTTTACTACTTGGAATGAGCTTAGAATCAAGCAAAACTCAATAAATGAGTTTGTAGAGAGTCAAAAGTTGTTTTTAGCGATATTATGCTTGTTTTGCATTGTTTTGTAGCTATTTGGAGAAAGTGAAGAATCGACTTGAAGATAAAGGTTGTAGAGTCAAGAAAAGAGAAGAAAATTGAAGATTTGAAGAGTCGACGCACCGCCCGGCGGCAACTTACACTATCGGGCGGTCCAAGGTGAGGAGTAGGCACTGGCGTTGGCGTTGGGCGGTTTTGAGGGAAACCGCCGGGCGACAACTTACACTGCCGGGCGATTTTGAGGTTTATGGGAAACCGCCGGGCGCCACACTTGTTCCGTCAAGCGGTGGTCCGTTGGGCTTGGGCCTGATTTCTGTTGCGCTCCTCACTTATAAATACCCCTATTACGAGTTCAGAGTCATTCTTTTGATAGGGGAGGACGACCAAACCTAATTTTGCTATCTGGAAAGGATCTCTTGGATGCTTAGGCTCCTTTTCATCTTTTCTAGGGTTTGCTTTTCCATTCTTCTTCCATTTTTCATCTAGTTTCACCATGTCTATGGTGAACTAAACCCTATTGTTGTTGGGGGAAATAATGTAATCTTTTGATACTCTCTTTTATTGAAACTCTTGATTATTTATATGGT
>NC_028358.1:10539036-10546178 GCF_000741045.1 Vigna radiata var. radiata
CTTAATCAATTTATTAATTTTTATTGTCAAGTCTTATTATTTTAATTCACGTGAACGAGAAAGCCTTTCGAGTCTCTTGGGAAAACGATACTTGGTCTTACCATTTATTATTACTTGAACGATTCGGTACGCTTGTCAATCCGTTAACAAGTTTTTGGCACCGTTGCCGGGGACTCGAGGTTTATTTTGCTAGTAGTGTGAATTGATTGAATTTGACTTGGTTGTAATTATTTTTGTTTTATTTTAATTGCGTTTTATTTTATTTTTCTGTAAAAGTGCTTTTAGGGTGTGTTTCTTGTGTATGCAGGAGACAATACATACTAGGAGCAGAAAACACCAGCAACCTCTTTTAGAAGGTTTACCGGACGGGAGAAGAAAGAAACATCCTTCACGTGAGAGATCTCTTTCTCCTGAAGCAATTTTGCAGTCTTCGCTTGAGATTTTTGCACCAGATTTTGAGGAGATGGCTAACCAACCTCCTCCAAGACGTACTTTGGGGGACGCAGCTAATGTAGTAGGCCCCTTGAACTTCAACAGCATTGCAGTTCCAGCTGATAACGCAACCAGCATGGTGATGAGTCTGGCGCTCATCCAATTAATGCAGAATAATCAATTCTATGGATTGTCAAATGAAAATCCTTATAAGCATTTGACTATCTTTGGTGAGATTTGCAACACAGTCAAGATAACTAGAGTGCCGGATGACAGAGTCATACTTAGTTTGTTTCCTTTCTCTCTTGAAGGAAACGCAAAGGATTGAATTACATTCTTTCCCTGAAGAAACTTTCAGGACTTGGGAAGCTGTGGCACATCAATTTATTACTAAATTCTTTCCGCCTGCAAGGATCATTCAGGGGAGGCTAGAGATTTCTGCATTTAAACAAGGAAAAGGAGAAACGCTTGGAAGGGCTTGGAATAGATTTAAAGGCTTGTTAAGAAAGACCCCAGTCCATGGGCTTGATAAAACTTCATATTTACTTGTTTTCCTTGGAGGCCTGTGCCTTCAGTCTAAGATGGTGTTAGATGCTTCAGTTGGAGGCAGTATCTATAGGGAGACTGAAGATGAAGCTTATAATTTGATAGAACTTATGGCTGACAACGAAGAAGCACATGATGCGGATGTTGATGCTATTAAGGAACTATCAATGGTTGAAAATAACGTGATTGCACAACAGTTGGAGGAAGTGACAAGAAAACTTGCTGAGTTATAGCAGATAGTTATAGAAACTTCAAAGGCCCCACAAATGTTTCACTTCAACCCTATTCAGAGAAGTACAGAATCCGAAGAAATTTTCCAGAGAATTATGCAGAAAAGTGTTTGTGTTGTTGACTGTGTGGAGAAAGGTAGAGGGGAAGAAGCTTGCAAAATTGTTACTATAAGTGGAAGGATTGTTAAAGAACGAGAGGTTGATAAAAAATTAAGTATAGAAGAAGAAAAGGATAAAAAGGAGGAAGGTGAAGAAAAAGATATGTGGAACGAGAAACAAAAAGAAGAAGCTGAGAAGTTCAAAGATAAGGAGTATGAAAAACCACTGCCATATCCAAAAATATATTCCAGAAAAGAGAAACAGAGACAATTCGATCATTTCATGGAAATTTTCAAGAAATTGGAAATAACCATTCCATTCTCGGAGGCAATCCAGCAGATACCATCTTATTCAAAGTTTTTGAAAGAGATCATTACGAAAAAAAAGAAGATATGTCGAAAAAGAAACAATTGAGGTAGAAGGGAATTGCAGTGCTATCATTCAAAGGGCACTACCTCCTAAATCACCCGATCCAGGGAGCTTCACCATTCCTTGCGCTATTGGAGAGCTAGAGATTGGGAAAGCTTTGATTGACCTAGGGACCAGTATAAATCTGATGCCTTTGGCCATGTTCAAAAAGTTAAAAGGGGTAGAGCTCAAACAAACAAGAATGGTTCTCCAATTAGCTGACAGATCCCTTAAATATCCTTATGGNANTNNGGAAGANGTGATTGTAAAGGTNGATAAATTTTTGTTTCNANTGGATTTTGTTATTATGGAAATGGAAGAAAAGGGAGATGCACCTTTAATCCTTGGACGACCCTTCATGAAAACTGCCAGAATTGTCATTGATGTGGAAAAAGGGAAGCTTAAGGTCCAGGTGCAAGATGAAGAGGTGAACTTTGATGTGTTTCAAGCTATGCACATCCCAAAGACGACAGGACATGCTTTCAGATGGACCTGATGGAGGAAATCTGTATGAGACAAGAAAACAGAGTTCGTAACATATCCATGTTAGAAAGAACTTTGACTAATGAATGTGAGGATCTGAACGAGGAGGAAGATAAACTACATCAGAAATGTATACAGGAATTAGAAGCAGCAAAAGAAGTTCCACCAGAAAAAGTACTCTTCGAGCAAATGGATCGTACAGAAAAAGCTTCAAACAGTAAGATTGAACTGAAGGAATTGCCATCACACTTGAAGTATGTGTTTTTAGAGGATAACGGAAAAAAACCCGTCATCATTAGTGCTTCATTATCTCAAGAGGAAGAAAGAAAATTGGTGGGAATTCTCAAAGAGAACAAAGGTGCCATCGGTTGGTCAATTTCTGATCTCAAAGGTATAAGTCCAACTTACTGCATGCATCGAATTCTGATGGAAGACGATTATAAGCCCGTTGCTCAACCGCAGAGGAGACTTAATCCTGTCATGAAAGAAGTTGTGAGAAAAGAGGTATTGAAGCTGTTAGAAGCAGGAATTATCTACCCAAATTCTGATAGCGAATGGGTTAGCCCAGTTCAAGTGGTATCGAAGAAAGGAGGGATGATTGTCGTTCACAATGAAAAAAATGAGCTTATTCCAACAAGGACAGTCACGGGGTGGCGGATGTGCATTGACTATAGGAGACTAAATACGGTCACTCGGAAAGATCATTTTCCCTTACCTTTCATGGATCAGATGTTGGAAAGATTGGCGGGGCAAGCTTATTATTGCTTTCTGGATGGATATTATGGATATAACCAAATAGTGGTGGATCCTAAAGACCAAGAGAAAACAACATTTACCTGTCTCTTTGGTATATTTGCCTACAGAAAAATGCCTTTTGGATTATGTAACGCTCCCGCGACTTTTCAGAGGTGTATGCAAGCAATCTTTGCTAATTTTATGAAAAAAAAAGCATTGAAGTCTTTATGGACGATTTCTCAGTTTTTGGAGATACTTTTCAAAAATGCTTGTCTAATTTGGATGCAGTTCTCAAACGATGTGTTCAAACAAATCTTGTCTTGAACTGGGAAAAATGTCATTTCATGGTTACAGAAGGTATTGTGCTGGGTCACAAAATTTTTGCCAAGGGGATTGAAGTTGATAGAGCAAAGGTTGAGGTGATTGAAAAACTCCCACCGCCGACAAATGTTAAGGGAGTCCGAAGTTTTCTTGGTCATGCAGGATTCTATCGACGTTTTATTAAGGATTTTTCAAAGGTTACAAAACCTTTAAGTAATCTGCTTGCTAAAGAGACGCCATTTGTGATGAGTCCAAAATGTTTGCAAGCTTTTGACAGTCTGGAGCAGAGATTAATTTCTGCTGCTGTGATTGTGGCGCCTGATTGGGATAAAGAGTTTGAACTGATGTGCGATGCTAGCGACTATGCTATAGGTGTTGTGCTGGGACAGAGAAGAGGAAAGGTTTTTCATGCTATTTATTATGCTAGCAAAGTACTGAATGAGGATCAATTGAATTATGCCACCACAGAAAAGGAATTCTTGGCCATAGTGTACTCATTGGAGAAATTCAGATCATATCTCATTGGATCTAAGGTGATCATTTATACAGATCATGCAGCTATAAAGTATTTACTGACGAAACCTGATTCGAAGCCAAGATTGATTAGATGGGTACTTTTGCTACAAGAATTTGACATAGAAATTCGTGACAAAAAGGGGAGTGAAAATGTGATTGTTGATCATTTATCCCGAATAGTCAATGAAGAAGTGAAGAGTAAGGAGAAAGAAATCTGGGAATCATTTTCAGATGAAGCTCTTTTGTATATTCAGCAAAGACCTTGGTTTGCTGATTTAGCCAACTTCAAAGCTGCAGGTGTTATTCTGGAAGGATTCAATTGGCAACAGAAAAAGAAGTTCTTACATGATGCAAAACAATTCATTTGGGATGATCCATATTTGTTTAAGATAGGAGCAGATAATCTGTTGAGAAGATGTGTCACTGAAGCAGAAGTAGAAGACATTTTGTGTCATTGTCACAATTCTCCTTATGCAGGTCATTATAATGGAGAACGCACTGCCGTAAAAATTTTACAAGCAAGATTTTATTGGCCGACTTTGTTTAAAGATGCTCATAATCATGCTCGAAGCTGCGACAAATGTCAGAGGACAGGAACCATCTCAAGGAGGCATGAGATGCCACTACAGGGCATTTTTGAAGTTGAAGTTTTTGATTGCTGGGGTATTGACTTTGTGGGACCATTTCCTCCGTCATTCTATAATGAATATATTTTGGTAGCTGTTGATTATGTGAGTAAGTGGGTTGAAGCTGTAGCATGTCCTAAGAATGATTCTAACACCGTGATCAAATTCTTAAAAAGACAAATCTTTTCGCAATTTGGAACTCCCAGGATCCTCATCAGTGATGGGGGATCCCACTTTTGCAATGCTCAGCTAGCTAAGGTACTTAAGCATTATGGGGTGAAACATAAGGTAGCTGCGCCTTATCATCCGCAGACAAATGGCCAAGCTGAAGTGTCTAACTGGGAAATCAAAAGAATTTTAGAAAAGACTGTCACTTTTTCAAGAAAAGATTGGTCACAGAAGTTAGATGATGCTCTCTGGGCATATAGAACTGCCATGAAAACTTCTATGGGGTTATCGCCTTTTCAGTTAGTCTATGGAAAAGCATGTCATTTGCCAGTCGAAATGGAACATAAAGCTTGATGGGCTTTGAAATTTTTGAACTTTGACCCTGATAAGGCTCAAGGGAAGCGAGGTAACCAGCTGCTAGAACTTGAAGAAATGCGGTTGCATGCTTACGAGTCATCCAGGACTTACAAAGATAAGGTGAAGTTCTATCATGACAAGAAGTTGATTAAGAGAACTTTCCATCGAGGGGATTTGGTGCTATTATTCAATTCGCGGCTAAAGTTATTCCTTGGGAAACTGAAATCAAAATGGTCGGGACCTTTTGTGGTGAAACGTGTTTTTCAAAGTGGAGCAGTGGAATTAGAATCCTCGACTGAGGATATTCAACAACGGAGTTGGATCGTGAATGTCCAAAGGCTCAAACACTATGTGGGAGGAGATGTGGAGCAATTTGCCTCAGTCATGATGTTGGTGGATCCATGAGGATTGGGTCATGCTCGTGACGATAAACAAGCGCTACTAGGAGGCAACCTAGTTTTCTCTCTTTAACTTTTGCATTTTTAAATTTCTAGAATAGGTTGAATCTTAATTTTAGTGTGTACTCTTGGCTTTAATACTTCTTCTGAAAATGTTTGACTAACTGATGTGCATGATGGAGCTATTTGATGATTATTTGATGTGGATGATAATTGAGTTGCAATGAATGTTGATATCCAGTGAAATAGATGTGTGATGAATTATGATTGTGGTTATGATGTTAGGCAGGGTGTATGAATGAATCTTGTGTGAGGAAGCATGTGTGTGAGATTTTGAGCTTCAGAGTTTCTATTGTTGTATGCATTGTTTACAGGAAAAGATGAATGATATTGCCTTAATCTTGATAATTGATTGAATTGCATGTGGATGTCATATGATCAAGGCCATTTTTGAGAACCCTTCTCTAGCCAAATTTTTACCCAAAATGCTTGAAATATTATACCCTTTTTGAACCTTAGCCTTAAACAGGATGTGAACCCTTGTCGTGAAATTCTTCACCTTGAGTTGGGATGAGCTTAAATGTATGCGATGAAAAGGTTCATGTTTGGGGTTGTATGGGGGAAAATTGAAAAGCAATTGTGAAGCATTGAACTCAAATGTTGTGAGAAGAAAAATTCATGAGNAAAAGAAAAGAAAAGAAGAAAAGCATGAAGAGGAGCTCAATGAAAAAGAAAAGGGGAAAAAGTTGGGAATGAGTGAGATTGGTGAGGAAGAGAGTTGTGCTTAATTGTTAAATATTATGAAATCTCTTTTAACCAATTTTTCTTGTTAGCCCAACCTCATTACAAGCCTTGGAAAAGTCCTTTTGATGGCATTTGCATGTAAAGATGTTGATTGTTTGAGATGAATGACAATTTTGTTTCATGTGACTTGTGAACAATGGAGAGTTGGAGTGCCACCTTAAACACTTGAATGATTGAGTGAAACACTTGCTTGGTTTGAACTGTTAACTTTCATGAGTGCATTTTTGCTTAGTGGATTGGTCATTCATAATGTGTAACATTTGTTGTACAATATCTGGATTCAAAGCATGCATGCATCTTAGTTTGAGTTCACTGAAGATATGGGATTGAGTAGTTTGTCATGTATTTTGGGAATGTTGAAACATTGGATGAAAGAGGATAAAGCCAAGTTTTGTTTTGTGTGTTGTTTTGTTTTATTTGCTTGAGGACAAGGGAAGTTCTAAGTTTGGGGTGTTGATGAAGATTGAAAAACAGTTATTTTCATATGTCATTTTAGACCAAATTACACCCTTTACTACTTGGAATGAGCTTAGAATCAAGCAAAACTCAATAAATGAGTCTGTAGAGAGTCAAAAGTTGTTTTTAGCGATATTATGCTTGTTTTGCATTGTTTTGTAGCTATTTGGAGAAAGTGAAGAATGAACTTGAAGATAAAGGTCGTAGACTCAAGAAAAGAGAAGAAAATTGAAGATTTGAAGAGTCGAAGCACCGCCCGGCGGCAACTTACACCGTCGGGCGGTCCAGGGCGAGGAGTAGGCACTGGCGTTGGCGCTGGGCGGTTTTGAGGGAAACCGCTGGGCGGCAACTTACACCGCCGGGCGTTTTTAAGGTTTATGGGAAACCGTTGGGCGCCACACTTGTTCTGTCGGGCGGTGGTCCGTTGGGCTCGGGCCTGTTTTCTGTTGCGCTCCTCACCTATAAATACCCCTATTGCGAGTTCAGAGTCATTCTTTTGACAGGGGAGGATGACCAGACCTAATTTTGCTCTCTGGAGAGGATCTCTTGGATGCTTAGGCTCC